>NW_012101365.1:110193-146519 GCF_000951045.1 Mandrillus leucophaeus | reverse complement strand
TTGGGAGATATATGGGGGATGTGCCTCATTCCTTTCAACATCTGATACTGTAGAAATTCAAAGGTTCATTAGTGGCTACTCTGAGCAACAACTATATGCCACTAAATTGACAAATCTAAAGAAAGTACGTTTCTGGACAAATAAAACCTATCAAGATTGAACCATAATGAAATCCAAAACCTGAAGAGACTAATAATGAGCAGCAACATGATCAAAGGTGTAACGAAAAGTCTACCAGCAAAGAAAAGCCTGGGACTCAATGGTTTCAACTGCTAAATTCTACTATATACATAAAGAAGAACGAGTACCAATTTTACTCAACCTAATCTGAAAAATAGAGGAAGGAATACTTACAAACTCATTCTACAAGGCCAGTGTTACCGTGATGCCAAAATCAGAAAAAAACACATCAAAAAAAGAGAACTACAGTTCAGTATCCCCGACTAATACTGATACAAAAATCCTCAACAAAATACTAGCAAACAAAATTCAACAACACATTAAAAAAGTCATTAATCATGACCAAAGGGGATGTATCTGAGAGATCCAAGGATGGTTCAACATACACAAGTAAATCTTCCTGTATTTAAGAAAAAAATTTTGTTTTTTTTTTTTGAGACAGTCTCACTCTGTGGCCCAGACTGGAGTGCGTGATCTCGGCTTACTGCAGTCTCTACCTCCCAGGTTCAAGCGATTCTCCTGCCTCAGCATCCCGAGTAGCTGAGACTACAGGTGCATATCACCACGCCTGGCTAATTTTTTTTTTTTTTTTTAAGTAGAGGCAGTGTTTCGCCTGTTGGCCAGGCTAGTCTTGAACCCCTGGCCTCAAGTGATCTGTCCACCTCGGCCTCCCAAAGTGCTGGGATTATAGGCATGAGTCACTGTGCCCGGCCTATATTTAAGAATTTTTAACATGTCATGTGTTTTATTTCTATGTATATATACATGTTTGTTGCTTTGTTGTTTGAAAGTAACTTGTAGACATCATTATACATCATTGTTAAGTACTTCAGTATGCAACTCTTAATGGGGACAATTTTTTTTTTTTTTTTTTGAGACAGAGTCTTGCTCTGTTGCCCTGGCTGGAGTGCAGTAGTGTAGTCTTGGCTCACTGCAACCTCCACCTCCTGGGTTCAGGCGATTCTCCTGCCTCAGCCTCCCGAGTAGCTGGGATTACAGGAGTGCCACTGCCATCATGCCTGGCTAATTTTTGTATTTTTAGTAGAGACAGAGTTTCTCCATGTTGGCCAGGCTGGTCTCGAACTCCTGACCTCAGGTGATCCGCCCGCCTCAGCCTCCCAAAGTGCTGGGATTATAGGTGTGAGCCACTGTGCCTGGCCTAATTTCCCATATACTCGATACTTTACTTCTCAGTAAAGTAATAATTCCATAATATCTTCTAAAATCCAGGCAACACTGAAAATTTCCCAGTTATGCCAAAAAAAATTTTTTTACAGCTTTTCCTGTCAGTATCTAATTTGCAATTGTATATTACATTTGATAGTTGTATCTTTAGTGTCTTTTAGTGTGGAAGGGGTTTTGTAACTCTGTGGAAGGAGGGGAGGGAATAACATTAACTTGTGAGGGGTCCAGGATAGTCTTGTGAAATGTGCATTTTAGATTTGTTCGGTTGTTTTCTTCATGGTGTCATTTGACTTTTCTTCTTCTTTTAAGTCTAGACACTTGATAAGACATTGGTGGAAGACTTTGGTGGAAGACTTTGCTTCATGAGTGATACTGTCAACTTTTTATCTTACACCAGAAGGCTTATAACCTGATGTTGTCTTAGTATTTGTGATACTTAGTTTGGTCATTTAGTTTAGGTGGTAACTGGCAAATTAGCAAGTAATCTGGTGGTGATACTTTAGCATTTTGTAAATAAAAATCCATTTTTAAAAGAATCAATATGGATTTTTGTTTATTCAGTGTATTATCATTCAGTATAGGCATTTTTATTTATTTTTCTTTTTATTTCAGACATTTTTATTTTTGATATTCAAGTTGTCCCATACATTTGTTAGTTGCCCAGTGTTGTTTTGGGCACTTAGGCATTTGAATTGCATCCTAGGTGCATAAATAGGGGTTTCCAGATGGGGCAAACAGTGATCTCCTAGTCATCAAATCTTGTGGGCATTTGTGAGTCTTGATTTTAGATCTCTAAGCTGCGTTTCAAAATCAATGCAGTAACCTAGTTGTTGTTTTTTTTTTTTTTTTGAGACAAGAGTCTTACTCTCTTGCCCAGGCTAGAGTGCAGTGGTGCAATCTTGGCTCACTACAACCTGCCTCCCGGGTTCAAGTGATTCTCCTGCCTCAGCCTCCCGAGTGTCTGGGATTACAGGTGCCCGCCACCACACCCAGCTAATTTTTGTATTTTTAGTAGAGACAGGGTTTCGCCATGTTGGCCACGCTGGTCTTGAACTCCTGACCTTAGGTGATCTGCCCACCTTGTTCTCCCAAAGTGCTGGGATTACAGGTGTGAGCCACTGCACCCGACCATTAACCTAGTATTTTTAGTGTGTGTTTACACATACCTACATATACATATATTTATTTATTTATTTGAGACAGAGTCTTGCTCTGTTGTCCAGGCTGGACTGCAGTGATGTGATCTTGGCTCACTGCAACCTCTGCCTCCTGGGCTCAAGCCATTCTTCTGCCTCAGCCTCCTGAGTAGCTGGGAATATAGGCACATGTCACCATGCCTGGCTAATTTTTTAATTTTTGTATTTTTAGTGGAGACAGGGTTTTACCATGTTGGCCAGGCTGGTCTCAAACTCCTGACCTCAAGTGATCCACCCGCCTTGGCCTCCCAAAGTGCTGGGATTACAGGTGTGAGCCACCGTGCCTGGCCTACGTATGTATATTTAATGCAGCAACTCATCTTTCATTTTAGATCTTCTTACAATGTACATTTACCATTCTTGTTTTGTTAACCAGAGTTTTTTCTTTCAGGGTGTTTTCTTTTGGGGCTTAATTTAGGACTTAGGCTTAAGTAATATACAACTTGGTTTCTTTTCAACTATGTGCTTTTATATGTATTACATATTTTATGTATTTGTATTTTGGTGCAATAATCTTTGTTCAGAGTAATGACTTGACATTTTAGATGCTTACTGTTTTTTAAAGCATTGTTATTCTTCATGGGTATTGAAACAATGCCTTTTGTGTGAAGTCACCATTAAAATACATAGATAATCTCCAAATACATCAAGTGAAGAGCAAAAATCTTAGAATTTTCAGGGTTTCCAGCTTAAAAATTTATGCTTTACCCATATATGTTTTCAATGCACGTATTAGTGTTGCCTTCTCATAAATGCACTTTTTCTGTAGCTATTAAAGAATTTCTTAGTTTAACAGTAAAATTATATATAGGTATTTAATACGATCCTCTGTGGTAGATGAAATAAGATTCAAGTGTTTTAGAAACCACTCATGTAATGGGAAAGATAACAGTGATAAGTGTGTGCTATATGGAAAACAACGTCAGCTCTGCAAGAGTACCTGCAGGTGTTTCTAAGGGTTTTCCCGATTGATGCTTTCAACTTAGTGACATGTATGGAAGTATTTACTCAAATCCCCAGTGCTCTGTATCATAATATGTGGAAGACTTAATTGTAGCCTGGATGTTCCTTGTTTTGGTAGTGTGAGGGAGTGTGATAGGTAGATTTTTGGAATAATTAACTCAATCATATAAATAATCAGTTACCATGAAACTCAGGTTGGGACAGTATTTAAGTTTTCGGTCTTTCAGGATGAGTTCACCAGGAGGACAACTTTGAAAGTAGCCTTCCAGACCGAGGAAACAGCATGTGCACAAGAACAATACCAAAAATATTTTTGTGCCAGAGAAGTTCAGTAGATTGTATAAGGAGACCACCTACATCACGACCACCTAGTGAATTTTCTGAAATACAGATTCTGGGCTTCATCAAAAACTACCCAAAAAAGAGTCTCTGGGAATGGGGCCTAGGAATTTTTATTTTTCTTTCACTTTTAAGTTTTAGCAAAATAATTCTTGTATGTTGTCTAGAACAATGATTCTCATACTAGCTACACTCATTAGAATGACCTGGGGAGCTTTTTAAACAGTACTAATGTTTGAACCCCACTCAGACTAATTACAATCAGAATCTCTGAGTTTGTAAGCTAGTGATGTTGACATTTAAAAAATATATATCCAGGTATTTCTTTTATATAGAAAGCATTGAGAACCACTGGTCCAGAAAGCGATTCCAAAGCTGAAAACCAATAAATACCATTGAAATTGCAGAGCCAAATGGTGTGCTAGAGTTTAGTTTTTTTCCTTTCTATGATGGTAACTCTATGACTGAACTGCTTATGAAATTTATAAAATTGTAAGTCAAACTTACTGTGTTTTTGTTCTGCCCTACATTAATTGCTCTTGTTATGCTACATTTTACTCAGACGGCCATAACAGAATATTGTACACTGGGTGCCTTAAACAACAGAAACAAATTTTCTCACAGTTCTGGAGGCTAGAAGTCCGTGATCAATGTTTCATGTGATTTCATTTCTAGCGAAGGCTCCTCCTGGCTTGCAGATGGCTGCCTTCTCACTGTGTCCTCATATGACTTTTTTTGGTGTGTACATGTGGAGATAGTGCACGAGTTCTCTAGCATCTCTATCTATAAGAATAGTAATCCTATTGGATCAGTGCCCCGTCCTTATGACCTCATTTAACCTTAATTATTTCCTTACTCCGAATACAGCCAACCACATGGGGAGTTTGGGCTCTAACATGAATTGAGGAGGGGCATAAACATACAGTTCCTAATACTTTATATTTTGGAGCATGATATTCTTACAAAATCCTTTCCTCTCACTGTACCCCCACTTTTTTTCTGATAGCCTTTTTCCCTTTTTTTAAATTAACGGAAATCGTATTTCTTAATCATGACATGAATATCAGCTCCTTGGCTGGTCCGTTTATTGCTTTACATCAATTTAATTCTTCATGAAAGCGCGCTCCTTAGACACTACTGGATAGAAACCAGTAACATTCCTTAATATTAGCAGGCTAGAAAGGAGTAAGTGGATTGGAAATTGTGTCCTGGCCAAAATTGAAGTTTTAACCCAGGCTATCTTGTGTTTGCTTTAGCATGAATAGTAGAGAAGATTAAATGGTGTGTGTTTTTCTCTACTTTGTCAAGGCTTATGCTTTTTGTTGTTTTTGTTGGTTCAGTGTTTCTGGAAATTTGAATTGGAGTTCTCTTAGGCAGATTCCCATAGTCCCTTCCACATCTTATCATCCTACTTCTTCTGACTACCTTAGCCAATTAAGGCAGTGGTTCTTAAACTTTAACTTGCATCAGAATCATCTGGAGGAATTGTTAAAACACAGATTACTGGGCCCCAACCCAAGACTGTGATTTAGGAGCATGGGGTCAGGCCTGAGAATTTACATTTCAAACATGTTCTCAGGTGATGCTGATGCTGCTGGTCTAGGAACAACACTTTGAGGACCACAAATTTAAGGTACCTACCTAGCCTCAAAAGACATTTACATTTGTAAATCTGATGTATTTTCCCATTTTCAGTTGTTGAAATCCTAGTTCTCTTTCATAATCTATCTTAAATGTTTTCTACCCCTGAATCTTTCCCATCTATCTAATTGGAATTAATTTTTTATTTTCTCTTTCATCAGATACAGTTTTTAACATCTATTATAGGAGTTATTTTCATTCTGGTTCATAAAGCTAATTGTTTGTACATATACTAGGTTGTGAATTTCTGAGTATAGGGAATATATGGTCATCTTTGTATTCACCCTCCCACCAGAGAACAGTTACCAAATTCCACTTGGTTTCTAATGAATTGAGGTAACCAGTCATAGATGAATTACATTAATCTGATTCATTAATTCATTAATTCATTTATTTGTTTATTTTTTGAAACGGAGTCTCACTCTGTGGCCCAGACTGGAGTGCAGTGGTGCGATGTTATCTCACTGTAGCCTTTGTCTCCTGGGTTCAAGTGATTATCATACCTCAGCCTCCCCAGCAGCTGGGGTTACAGGTGCTCACCATGACACTGGGCTAATTTTTGTATTTTTAGTAGAGATGAGGTTTTACCATGTTGGTCACACTGGTTTTGAACTCCTGACCTCAAGTGATCTGCCCACCTTGGCCTCCCAAAATGGTGGGATTACAAGCGTGAGCCACCGTGCCTGCCCTAATCTGATTCATTTATGCTTTCATTTAGTAACACTTAACAAGAGAGACAGTGCTATGGGGGAGAGTGTTCTGGGATTGTAATTCTAATATCATTTACTAACACTGTGATTCTAGGCTCATTGCTTAACCTCATTGTTAAAATGGTCATAACGGTATCTACTTCATAGGGTTGGTGAGATGATTAAATGAGATACACTAAGTTGCCTGGTCCACAATAACTTGTTGCTAGTTAGCTTTTAATGTGTAAGGATTTTAAAGGGCATAATAATATCTATCTTGTATCATTGAGAGGACTAAAAGGTACTGTAGATTGCTTGGCTCATCATAAATAACTTCTTAGTTTGCTGCTAATGTGTAAGGGTTTTATGGTGAGGATACCAAATTGATTTTCAGTGTTTTCTGTGGCCTCAATTCCCTAATTTCAGAATTCTGTTACTTGAATATTCCTTGCTGTATTTTGATAACTTTTATATCTTAGCTCTAGGTCTTAGGGTGAAATAAGAAGAAACCACCCACAGCAGATGTTTCTCTGTCTGCTTCAAAAGGTTGTGAGTTACCTGACTAGAATCCTAGCCTCTTATTGGTTTCTTTGGCTTTTGAGTAATAGCTGAATTTAGTTCTCTGAGGACTCCTTAGGAAAATAGATAGCTTTGACTGCCAGTGAACAGCACTGTAACTCATCAAAAACAACTTTCATGCTTACTAAGTTCATTTTGTTTCAGAGTGCACAGTTGAAGTCAGTAAAATATGGAGACAAATGTCTAAATTTAAAGTTATATTTTGGGAAGCAAGAATTGCAGTTTGGGGCATACACACAGACTGGGTGGTCTTTGGTATGTCTGAAGAACAAAGAAAAGGTTAGTTTTATTAAAAAGAGAAATGTTATGTGTTGTTTTGAAGGAAAGCTAATTGGCACTAGAGAAGCTTTTGGGAACTGGCAAGCTCAGATTGGCGGGTGATAGTGGTAGGTAAAACCAGTCTTAGAGCCACAACAAGTTGTTTCAGCAGCTGCTAGGTGAAACTGGTCTTAGGGTTATAGAAGGCCATTTCAGCAACTGGGCTTGTGGACAGTAATTCTTGGAGCAAGTGCTGTGTGCCCTGAGAGCTTTTTCTCTCTGGCCCCTTGTCTCCGATTTAGTTGAGTATCACAAGAATGACTCAATTTATATAATTAACCTTCACAACAGCCATTTCTGTTAGTCAGCAGTAAACTGAAGGGAGAAAACACTAATTAGAATGAGGAAGCATTTCTTTCTGGCCAGGAGGGTACTTGGAAAACAAAACTGTTACATGTTGGTATAAAAAAGGAATAATGTAACTAGTGGAACATACATATATTACATATGTAATATAAATATTTATTATAAATATCACATATTTATATCTATATTAGGGTTAGGTGTAGGTAGCTCTAACCCTAATACATATTTACATGTATTTTTAATACATAATATATTTTTACCTAATGTTCTTTTCTGTTCCAGGATGCCATCTAAGATACCACATTAGATTTAGTTGCTGTACTTCCTTAGGCTTCTCCTGCTGTGTTAGTTTCGCAGCCATTCCTTGTTTTTGATGGCTGACAGTTTTCAAGAGTACTGTTCAAGTATTTTGTAAAATGTACCTTAATAGGGATTTGTCTAATCTTTTTCTCATGATTAAACTGGAACTATGGGACTTGGGAAGGAAGACCACAGAGATAAAATACCATTTTCATCACATTATTATTTTAACATGACTTAGCATTGTTGATATTGACCTTGGTCACCTGGCTGAGTGTTATTAGGTTTCTCCACTGTGTAGGTACTCTTTCTCCTCACTACCTGTGCTGTCGCTCTTGGGAAGGAAGTTATTATGTGCATCCCATACTTTAGGAATAGGGAATTATAGTCAACCTCCTTGAGGGTGGAGTAGCTACATAAATTATTTGAAATTCTTTTACATAAGGAATTTGTCTCTTCCCTATTTTTTTATTTATTCAATCATTTATATCTATCTGGACTTGTGGATATTTATTTTATAATTTAGGTTGTAATTCAGCACTACTTCATTTTGTTGAAATGTTTTAGCTTTTGGCCAGGTGCAGTGGCTCATGCCTGTAATCCCAGCACTTTGGGAGGCCGAGGCAGGCCGATCACCTGAGGTCAGGAGTTCAAGACCAGCCTGGCCAACATGGCAAAACCCCATCTCTACTAAAAATACAAACATTAGCCAGGTGTGGTGGTGCTCCTATAATCCCAGCTCCTCAGGAGGCCCAGGCAGGAGAATCACTTGAACCTGGGAGGCAGAGGTTGCTGTGAGCTGAGATTGCGCCACTGCTGTCCAGCCTGGGTGACAGAGTAAGACTCCTTCTCAAAAAAAAAAAAAAAAAAAAAGAAAATGTTTTAGCTTTGGCCATTGGGAGTTCAGTTAGCTTTATAGCCATTTGAAGTATTCCTTTGTCATATCCCTGTATTAGTGTACATGTGTATGTATGTGTGGTGTATTTACATTTGAACACTTACTTGCATTCTGGCACTACAAGGTGTTCCAGGTTCATCTTGTATATTGCCTTCGTAATATCAGTCCTAGAATTAGCCATTTCTACAAGGAACACTGGTTCCTTTTATTGGACAGTGGTGTTAGAAACTAAGATCTGAATACTAGGTATTCTTGATTTGACCTACTTTTACATTCCAGAACATACCTTAATTTCATGCATCTAAGCTAATTGGTACTAGAGAAGCTTTTGGGAGCTGGCAGGCTCAGACCGGCGAGTGATAGTGGTAGGTAAAACCAGTCTTAGAGCCTCAACAGGTTGTTTCAGCAGCTGCTAGGTGAAACTGGTCTTAGGATTATAGAAGGCCATTTCAGCAACTGGGCTTGTGGACAATAATTCTTGGAGCAAGTGCTATGTGCCCTGAGAGCTTTTTCTCTCTGGCCCCTTGTCTCCGATTTAGTTGAGTATCACAAGGATGACTCAATTTATATTTGGCCATGATGTTTGGCCATGATGTTTTCTCTGTATGGAATGTTCTCCACCTTTCATTTGCCAGACGTACTCCATTTCAGGACAAAGCCTGCTCAAGTACTGTGTCCCCTGGAATGCATACCTTTATCCTCTGTAGGTGATTTACTTTCTCTTTTTAGTCCTTTTGCACATTTTACATACTATTATAGCACATATCCTACTATATCATTGTTTACCTGTTTTTGTCCTCTTAGTGAGCTGCTTCAGGGCAGTAATAGTTGGGGGATTCTTATTTATTAAAAACACACATATGAAATTTAAAAAAAACACTTGTCTTTTTGAGGAAAAGGATGGTGGTGATAGTTAAAGTAGGATTTGAATGACTGGTTTAATCAAAACTAGAATCTGGGGAGTTGGGGAGGTATTGGTCAAAGGATACAAAATTTCAGTTAGGGGGAATAAGTTCAAGAGCTGTATTGTATAACATGATGACAGTAGTTAAGAATGTGTGTATTAGAGTCTGGGTGCAGTGGCCCATACCTGTAATCCCAGCACTTTGGAAGGCTGAGGGGGGTGGATCACAAGGGCAGGAGTTTGAGACCAGCCTGACCAACATGATGAAACCCCATCTCTACTAAAAATACAAAAATTAGCTGAGCATGGTGGCAAGTGCCTGTAATCTCAGCTGCTTGGGAGGCTGAGGCAGGAGAATTGCTTGAACCTGGGAGAGGGAGGTTACAGTGAGCTGAGATCGCGCCACTGCACTCCAGCTTGGGCAACAGAGTGAGACCCAGTCTCAAAAAAAAAAAAAAGAATATATGTATTGTATTTTTGAAAATTGGGTAGAGAGTTGATTGTAGGTGTTCTCACCAAAAAAATCTTAAAATAGGTAAGGTAATACATATGTTGGCTCCATTTAGCCATTCCACAATGTATACATATTTCAAAACATTATATTGTACATGATAAATATATTCAGTTTTTGTTAATTAAAATATATAACTAAAACAAACCCCCAAAATCTACAGTCTGAAAGACTGTAGATAAATAAATAAAATGAAATAAATAAGAAATAAATGAGTATAGTGACAGCTGGAAACCATTTTTATGTAACAACACAATAGATTCATATTGGTATGATTTATAGAATACTTTGAAAAACAGAAGAATATTCAATATTCTTTAATATGAATTCATATATAATGTAAAAATATAAAAACATGTTGGTATAGCTTTTTCGCACTTTTGGGGAGGGAAGAAGGAAAAGAAATGAGATACCAACTTGGGCAATATGGCAAAACCCTGTCTCTACAAAAACAGAAAACGAAAAACAAAAATTAGCTGTGCGTGGTGGTCCATGCCAGTAGTCTCAGCTGCACTACAGGCTGAGACAGGAGAACTGCTTGAGCCCAGGAGTTTGAGGCTGCTGTGACCTGTGACTGCACCACCGCGCTCCAGCCCGGGTGACAGAGTGAGACCCTGCCTCCAAAAAGGAAAATAAGATGGAGAAGGGTTGGAGACTTAAATCATCTATAAACTTTTCTGACTTTTTTAGAAAGTGGGTTTGAAATATATATGACTGTTGGCTGTGCATGGTGGCTAATGCCAGTAATCCTTGTGCATTGGGAGACTGAGGCCGGTGGATTGTATGAGGCCAGTAGCTCAAGACCAGCCTGGGTAATAGTGAGACTCCATTTCTACGAAAAGTAAAAAAATTAGCTGGGTTTGGTGGTGCTCGCCTGTAGTCCTAGCTACTTGGGAGCTGAGGTGGGAGGATCACTTGAGTGCAGGAGCTCAGTATTATAGTGAGCTGTGATCACACTACTATACTCTAGCCTAGGTGACAGAGTGAGACTCTGTCTCAAAGCAAACAATCAATTAAAAACATATAGCAAATACTAAAATTATGAAGTGTTGGTGGAGGTTATACCATGGTATAGGATGGTTTTCTTTTTATGTTTAAGAAGTTAGTTGTAAGACTGAAGAAAATAATAAACAATAGACTTTCAAATAGTCTGGTAGACTGAAGACCCTCTTTAATACTAAATAAAATCAGCCAGTAGAATAAAGTAGTAAAAACAACAAAAATACTAAATATGGTCAAGCTAGAAAGCAAAAATAGACAATTGTCAGGTACTAGAACCAAGAAGGGAAATCAGTCATTGCAATGGTTTTATCAGAACCTCCCAGACAAAGTCCCAAATTTTGGGTCTCACATACCCTGCATCATTTCTCCAGTTGTTTTCAGCAACTGGCCCTCTCAACTGGATATAGACATTAGGAGCTGAAGACTGGTCTTATACCTGGAGGTGAGATATAAGACCTCTGTCCTGTAGAAATGCAGGGTATGCAAGACCCAAAATTTGGGGGTTAGCCTGGGAGGTTTCTTGGCTTTACACAAAAAAGAATTCAAGAATGAATCAGCAGTGAAACACAGCAACTTTATTAAACTCGCACCGCCCCTTGCAGAGCAGGACTAACCTATAGGCAGTGTGCTGAGAGCCCTTGTGTGCTGTTGGCTAACAATTTACACCCACTTTTAATTACATGCAAATTAAGGCGCAGGTTATTCAGAAATCCCTAAAAAAGGAGTGGTAACTT
The DNA here is from genome assembly GCF_000951045.1 of Mandrillus leucophaeus. NCBI lineage: Eukaryota > Metazoa > Chordata > Mammalia > Primates > Cercopithecidae > Mandrillus > Mandrillus leucophaeus. Next base: position 134,774 of record NW_012101365.1, on the reverse strand, counting down.
AAGAGTTGTGGCATTTGGAAAGTGTCATGGTGTTGGTGGGAGTATCTTATGCTAATAAACAGTGAGTGCCCCTAGAGGTTGCTTTTGGCGCCATCTGCAGGTTCTGGCCATTTTCTTCAGTTTATCTTGCCCAGATGGGGAAGTGAGTCCTGCTGGTTTCCTGTCATACAAGGAAGAGCTATAAAAGCCTGGCGTGTACTTTTCAAATAATGTCTAGTAAAATTTTACCTGAAGATTCAGGGAAGCAGTAAAAAGGTGACCATTTACCCAGGGCCATAGGGGGAAAAGGCATCATTAGCCTCAAAAAGTGAGAAGTACAGGCATACCTCAATGATGTTTTAGGTTCAGTTCCCGACCACTGCAATAAAGTAGGTATCTCAATAAAGTGAGTCACTAATTTTTTGATTTCCCAGTGCATATAAGTTATGTTTACACTATTATGTAGCCCATTAAGTGTGCAGTAGCGTTATCTTAAATAACGCATGTACCTTAATTTTAAAATACTTGATTGTTAAAAAATGCTAATTTTCACCTGAGCCTTCAGCAAGTGTTAATCTTTTTGCTGGTGAAGGGTCTTGCCTCAACGTTGATAGCTGCTGACTGATCAGCATAGTGGTTGCTGAAAGTTGGGGTGGCTCTGGCAGTTTCTTAAAATAAGACAACAATTACATTTGCTGCATCGGTTGGCCCTTCTTTCATGAAAGGTTTCTCTGTAGCATGCAGTGCTGTTTGGTAGCAATTTTTTTTTTTTTTTGAGACGGAATTTCGCTTTTATCGCCACGCTGGAGCGCAGTGGTGCAATCTCGGCTCACTGCACCTCTGCCTCGTGGGTTCAAGCGATTCTCCTGCCTCAGCCTCCAGAGTAGCTGGGATTACAGGCATCCACCACCATGCCTGGCTAATTTTTTTTGTATTTTTGGTAGAGATAGGGTTTCACCATGTTGGGCAGGCTGGTCTCAAACTCCTGACCTCAGCTGATCCGCCCGCCTCGGCCTCCCAAAGTGCTGGGATTATAGGCGTGAGCCACTGCGCCCGGCCTGTTTGATAGCATTTTACACAAACTAGAGCTTCTTTCAAAATTGGAGTCAATCCTCTCAAACCCTACTGCTGCTTTATCAGTTAAGACTATATCATAGTCTAAATCCTTTGTTCACATTTCAACAGTGTTCACAGCATCTACATCAGTAGTAGATTTTCATCTTGAGAAACCACTTTTTTTGCTCATCCATAGGAAGCAATTTCATATCTATTGAGGTTTTATCATAAGATTGCAGCAATTCATGCATATCTTCACACTCCACTTCTAATTCTAGTTATCTTGCTGTCTTTGCCATATATGCATTTACTTCCTCTACTGAAGTCTTGAATCCCTCAAAATTATCCGTAAGGGTTGGAATCAACTTCTCCCGAACTCCTGTTGCTGTTGATATTTTGACCTCTTCCCATGAATTATGAATGTTCTTAATGGCGTCTAGAATGGTGAATTATTTCCAGAAGGTTTTCAGTGTACTTTGCCCAGATCCATAGGAGGAATCACTATCTACAGCAGCTATTATAGCTTTATGAAATGTATTTTCTAAATAAGACTTGAAATTCAAAAATAATCCTTGACCCATGAGCTACAGAATGGATGTTGTGTTAGCAGCCAGAAAAACAACTTTGATCTCTTTGGACATCTCCATCTGAGCTCTTGAGTAACCAAGTGCATTGTCAATGAATAGTAATAGTTTGAAAGGAATCTGTTTTTCTAAGCAGTAGGTCCCAGAAGCTGGGTTAAAATACTCAGTTACACATGCGGTAAAGAGATGTGCTGTCACTCAGGCTTTGTTATTCCATTTAGAGAGCACAGACAGAGTAGATTTAGCATCATTCTGAAGAGACCTAGGATTTCCAGAATGGTCAATAAGCATTGGCTTCAGTGGAAAGTCACCATCTGCATTAGCCCCTAATGAGAGAGTCAGCTTGCCCTTTGAAGCTTTGAAGCCAGGCATTGACTTCTCTTTTGCTGTGAAAGCCCTAAATAATGTCTTCTTCCTATAGAAGGCTGTTTTATCCACGTAGACTGTTATTACTGCTGTTTAGTGTAGGCATCTTCATCAATTAGCTAGGTCCTGAATAAAACTTACTACATCTTCTACATCAGCACTTGCTGCTTCACCTTGCATTTTCATGTTGTAGAGATGACTTCCTTCCTTGAACTTCATGAACCAGCCTCTGCAAGCTTCAAACTTTTCTTCTGCATGTCCTCACCTGTGTCATAGAATGTAAGCAAGTTAGGTCCTTGCTCTGCATTAGGTTTTGGCTTGAGGAAAAGTTTCAAATGGTTTAATCTTCTTTTCAGGCCACTAAAACTTTCTCCATATTAGTAGTAAGGCTGTTTTGCTTTCTTATTATTTGTATATTCACTGGTGTAACACCTAATTTCCCTCAAGAACTTTTCCTTTGCATTCACAACTTGACTATTTGGTGCCCAAAAAACCTTGCTTTAAGCTTATCTCAACTTCCAACATTTCTTTCTCATTAAACTTAATCATTTTTAGTTTTTGATTTAAAATGAGAAACATGACTTGAACACTTAGAGGCTATTGTTGGGTTATTAACTGGCCTCATTTCAATATTGTGTCTGAGAGAATAGGGACTCCCAAGGAGAAGGAGAGAGTTGGGGAACTGGCAGGTCAGCAGAGCAGTCAGGACACATACATTTATTGATGTTCATTGTCTTGTAGGCATGGTTCGTGGCACCTCAAAACAATTACAATAGTAACATCAAAGATCATAGATTACCATAATATATATAATAATAGTGAAAAAGTTTGAAACATTGCAAGAATTACCAAAATGTGACACAGAAACATTCAATCAGCACATACTATTGGAAAAATGGTTCTGATAGACTTGCTCGATGCAGGGATGCCTTAAACTTCTAATTTTTTCTTTCTTTTTTCTTTTTTAATGGAGTCTTGCCCTGTTGCCCAGGCTGGAGTGCAGTGGCGCAATCTTGGCTGTGTGCAACTTCTGCCTCCCGGGTTCAAGCGATTCTCCTGCCTCAGCCTTCTGAGTAGCTGGGACTACAGGCACATGCTGCCACGCCCAGCTACTTTTTTGTATTTTAGTAGAGACAGGGTTTCACTGTGTTGCCCAAGCTGGTCTCGAACTCCTGAGCTCAGGCAGTCAGCCTGCCTCCGCCTCCCAAAGTGCTAGGATTATAGGCATGAGCCAACATGCCCGGCCCCTTCAATTTTTTAAAAATGCAATATCTTCACAGTGCTGTAGAGTGTAATCAAATGAGTTTGCTTATACAAAATTCTGTCAAATGATTAAGATTAAATTCATGCAAATTAAAACTGGTCTAGAACTAACAAAGTCCATAAAGTTCCAGCCAGTGCATATACAGGAAACACTTTATAAGGATACCATCATAATGCTGCATGGTATGAAAATAAATCTTTCTGAAGATGAACTCAGTTGTTAGACGTTGTATACCACAGGAGAAGCCACAGTCACATTCAGCAGATGCTGAAATCATAGAACTAACAACTTGAGAACTTGTAGCAAAGAGACTTTTAGATATGTTTAAAATATATAAAACTGTAAAGAATAGAATTTATAAGCCAGAAATGGTGAAAAAATAGAATAGATTGGATTTTATAAAGAATCTAAAAGTACATCCTCAAAGAAAAAACTCTGTAATAAGTAGGTAAATTGGAAAACTATCGGTTTAAAAAAATGGTATAGAAGATAAAGTGAATCATCACTATACAAATTTGTATAGAAAATTTAAAAGATGACATGGAGGCTAGAATGAGATGCACCTGCATGGCAAGTAGGAGCTCTGAAAGGACAGAATTGATTAGGTAAGAGAGACAATATTCAAATGAATAAAAGTTGAGAATGTCTTAGATTTATAAAAATACGCAACAACAAACACCATGTCATATACTTAACTCATAATAGCAAAATAAAAAACAAGCACTAAAAGCCACCAGAGAATGGGATGATTAGAAAACAGGTAGGAGCGTGGCAGACTCAAGCCCAACCATAATAATTACACGAAATATAAGTACTTTAAATACTTTAATATAGAGGCAGATGTTGTTGTAGTGGATAAAACGCAAGACCTGACTATAGTCTGTCTAAAAGAAATGTACTATATAAGTAAAGCCACAGTTAAAAAATATGGAAAATTATATACTATGATGCTTATTGAAAAGCTAGATGACAATGTTAATACCAGACTAAGTAGACTTCAGTACAAGGCATATTACCAAAGATAAAAGAAACATAATCACAAGAGAATCAATTTTTCGAGAAGGTAACACTCCAAATTTGTGTACACTCATCATCAAGCAAACATGAGCAAAACTGAAGGCAGATATAGACAAATCCACAAATACAAATGGAGATTTTCACAGTTCTCTCTCGGTAATTAATAGAACAAGTAGAATCAGTAAAGATACAGATAATTTGAACAGTACTATCAATAACTAGACTTAATTGACATTTATAGAGTTAAATGGCAATTCCACACAATAAGAGAGAATACACATTTATGCGCATATGAAACATTTAGCAATACAGATTATTGGGCTATTTAGTCTTCATAAATTTCCAAGGACGGAAATCATACAGATAAAGTTCTCCATCCACAATGGAATTAAATTAGAAATCAACAGCAAAAAGATGTTTGGAAAATGGTATGTGTTTAGGAATTAAGTAACATTCTTCCAAATATAACACATGGCCAAAAAACAGATCATGAGGAAAACTTTGGAAAAAACTTTGAACTGAATGATAATGAAAACACATATAAAAATTTGTAAGATGTAGCTACAGCAGTGCCTAGAGGTAAATTTACAGCTATAAATGCTTACATTAGAAGGGAAGAAGGGATTAAAATCATTGCTCTATACTTCCACCTTAAGAAGCTGGAAGAGCAACTTAAGCCAAATAAGTGGAAAGAAGGAAATAATAAAGATGAATCCAGAAATGAGTGAAATAAAAAATAGAGAAAATAATGAAAGCAAATACTAGTACTTTTTTTTTTTTTTTTTTTACATTCTGTATTTTATCTTTTTTTAAAATTTCAGCAGTTTTGGGGGAACAGGTGGTGTTTGGTTACATGGATAAGTTCTTTAGTGGTGATTTCTGAGATTTTCATGCTCCCATCACGCAAGCACTGTACACTGTACCCAATGTGTAGTCTTTTATCCCTTACTCCACTCCTACCCGTCCCCTCAAGTCCCCAAAGTCTGTTGTATCATTCTTATGCCTTTGTGTCCTCATAGCTTAGCTCCCACTTATAAGTGAGAATACAATGTTCAGTTTTCCATTCCTGAGTTACTTCACTTAGAATGATGGTCTCCAACTCCTAGGTTGCTGCGAATGCCATTATTTTGTTTCTTTTTATGGCTGAGTAGTATTCCATGGGATATATATATATATATATATATGTATATATATATACATACACACACACCACATTTTCTTTATTCACTCATTGATTGATGGGAAGTCAGGCTGGTTCCATATTTTTGTAATTGCTAACTGTGCTGCTATAAACGTCTGTGCAAGAGTCTTTTTCATATAATGACTTCTTTTCCTTTGGGTAGATACCCAGGAATGGGATTGCTGGATAAAATGGTGGATCTGCTTTTAGTTCTTTAAGGAATCTCCATACTGTTTTTCATAGTGGTGTACTAGTTTACATTCCCACCAGCAGTGTAAAAGTGTTCTATTTTCACCACATCCATACCAACATCTATAATTTTTTGAGATTTTGATTAAGGCCATTCTTGCAAGAGTAAGGTGATATCGCATTGTGATTTTGATTTGCATTTGCCTGATCATTAGTGATGTTGAGCATTTTTTCATGTTTTTCTTGCCATTTGTATATCTTATTTTGAGAATTGTCTATTCATGTCCCTAGCCCAGTCTTTAATAGGATTGTTTGTTTTTTTCTTGCTGATTTGAGTTCCTTGTAGATTCAGGATATTAGTTCTTTGTTGGATGCGTAGTTTGCCAGGATTTTCTCCCACTCTGTGGGTTGTCTGTTTACGCTGCTGATTGTTTCTTTTCCTGTGCAGAAGCTTTTGAGTTTAGTTAAGTTTCATCTATTTATCTTGGATTTTGTTGCATTTGCTTTTGTGTTCTTGGTCATGAAGTCTTTGCCTAAACCAATGTCCAGAATAGTTTATCCAATGTTATCTTCTTGAATTGTATGGTTTCAGGCTTTAGATTTAAGTCTTTGATCCATGTTGAGTTGAGTTTTTATAAGGTGAGATGAGGATCCAGTTTCATTCTTCTGCATGTGGCTAGCCAGTTATTCCAGGATCATTTGTTGAATAGGGTGTTCTTTCCCCATGGTATGTTTTTGTTTGCTTTGTTGAAGATCAGTTGACTATAAGTTTTGGGCTTTATTTCTGTTCTCTATTCTGTTGCATTGGTCTGTATGCCTATTTTTATACTAGTACCATGATGTTTTGGTGACCATAGCCTTGTAGTATAGTTTGAAGTTGGGTAATGTGATGCCTCCAGATTTGTTCTTTTTGTTTAGTCTTATTTTGGCTTTATGGGCACTTTTCCGGTTTCATATGAATTTTAGGGTTGTTTTTTCTAGTTCTGTGAAGAATGATGATGGTATTTTGATGGCAATTGTATTGAAGTTGCAGATTGCTTTTGGCAGTATAGTCATCTTCCCAATATTGATTCTACCCATCCATGATCATGGGATGTATCCATTTGTGTCATCTATGATTTCTTTCAGCAGTGTTTTGTAGTTTGCCTTATAGAGGTCTTTCACCTCCTTGGTTAAGTATATTCCTAAGGTTTTTTTGTTTTGCGGCTATTTTTAAAGGGGTTGAGTTATTGATTTGATTCTCTGCTTGGTCGCTGTTGGCGTATAGCAGTGCTACTGATTTGTGTATTTGATTTTGTATCCTGAAACTAACACTGAATTCATTTATCATATCTAGGAGCTTTTTGGATGAGTCTTTAGTGTTTCCTAGGTATACGATTATATCATTGGCAGACATCAACAGTTTGACTTCCTCTTTACTGATTTGGATGTGCTTTATTTCTTGTCTGATTGCTCTGGCTAGGACTTCCAGTACTCTGTTAAATAGAAGTGGTGAAAGTGGGCATCCTTATCTTATTCCAGTTCTCAGGGGAAATACTTTCAGCTTTTCCCAGAACTTCAGTATAATTTTGGCTGTGGGTTTGTCGTAAATGGCTTTTATTACCTAAGGTACGTCCTGTCTATGCTGATTTTGCTGAGGGTTTTAATCACAGACGGAAGCTGGATTTTTGTCAACTGCTTTTTCTGCATCTGTTGAGGTTATCATGTGATTTTTGTTTTTAATTTGTTTATGTGGTGTATCACATTTATTGACTAGTGTATATTAAACCATCCTGGCATCCCTGGTATGAAACTCACTTGATCATGGTGGATTCTTATTTTGATATGCAGTTGGATTTGGTTAGTATCAGTTGTAATATCTCCCCTTTCATTTGTAATTGAGCTTAGTTGGATCTTTTCTTTTGGTTAATCTCGGTAATGGTCTGTCAGTTTTGTTCAGCTTTTCAAAGAACCGGCTTTTTGTTTCATTTATCTTTTGTATTTTTGTTTGTTTCAATTTCATTTAGTTCTACTCTGATCTTGGTTATTTCTTTTTTTTTTCTGTTGCATTTGGTTTTGTTTTCTTCTTGTTTCTCTAGTTTCTTGAGGTATGACCTTAGATTGTCTATTTGTGCTCTTTGAGACTTTTTGATCTAGGCATTTAATGGTATGAACTTTCCTCTTAGTACCACTTTTGCTGTATCCCAGAGGTTTGATAGGTTGTGTCATTATTATTGTTAAATTCAAAGAATTTTTTAGTTTCCATTTTGATTTCATTATTGACCCAAAGATCATTCAGGAGTGGATTCTTTAATTTCCATGTATTTGCGTGGTTTTGAGGGTTTCTTTTGGAGTCGATTTCCAATTTTATTCCACTGTGGTCGGACAGAATACTTGATATAATTTTGATTTTCTTAAACTGATTGAAACTCATTTTATGGCCTACCATATGGTCTATCTTGGAGAATGTTCCATGTACTGATGAATAGAATGTCTGTTCTGCAGTTGTTGGGTAGAATGTTCTGTAAATGTCCGTAAGTCCATTTGTTCTAGGGTATAGTTTAAGTCCATTGTTTCTTTGTTGACTTTCTGTCTAGTGCTGTCAGTGAAATATTGAAGTCTCCCGCCATTGTTGTGTTGCCATCCATCTCATTTCCTAGAACTTTTATAAATGGGAGCTCCAGTGTTTGTTATATATATTTAGCACTGTAATATTTTCCTGTTGTACTAGTCTCTTTATCATTATATAATGTCCCTGTTTGTCTTTTTAAACTGTTGGTGCTTTAAAGTTTGTTTTTTTCTGATATAAGAATAGCTACTCTTGCTTGCTTTTTGTGTCCTTTTGCCTGGAATGTCTTTCCCCTTCACCTTAAGTTTATGTGAGTCTTTATGTGTTAGGTGAGTCTCTTGAAGACAGCAGATACTTGGTTGGTGAAACTTACCCATTCTGCCATTCTGTATCTTTTAAGTGGAGCATTTAGGCCGTTTAGTTCATTGTTAGTATTGAGATGTGAGGTGCAGTTACTCTATTGTGCTAACAAATACTAGTTCTTATTCCTCTATCTGACTGTGGTTTTGTACCCATTAACTATCCCATCTTTATTCTCCTCTGCCCACTGCCCTTGCCAGTTGCTAGTTACCATCATTCTATCCAACATTCTCTGTTTTTGACACTTTGTTCCTCTGGTTTTGTAGCTTTTTGTTCATGATATTTTTACTCTATGAGCATGTTTAAGATGATGATTGATAGACTTTGTCTACTGAGTCTGATGTCTGTTTTTCCTCTGTACAGCTTCTGTTAATTTCTCTCTTGAATGGGCCACATACTTTGTTGCTTCTCTGCACACTTTACATATATTTAAATGGACATTTAAAACATACAGTATGATATCTCTGGAGGTTAGATTGGTTCTCATTCTCATGTTTTTTTTTTGTTGTTGTTGTTGCTTTCTGTCGGTTGCAGTTGTTTGTTTAATGACTTCTAAACTATTTTCGTAACTTTGTTTTCTTTGTTACAGGTGGTTTCTGTCTTAGTCTATTTGTCCATGGTAACAAAATACAGTAGTCTGGTTTGGCTTCAACAAAAGACATTTATCTTCTTGTAGTTCTGAAAGCTAATTGTGTGTCATAAGGGTACCAGCACGGTCAGTTTCTGGTGAGGGCTGTCTTCCTGACTTGCAGATGGCTGCTGTCTTGCTGTGTTCTCACCTGATGGGGTGGTGAGGGAGACGGCAATTTTTTTTTTTTTTTAATTATTTAGTTTTCCTTTCTAGTCTTTCAAGCTTGAAACAAGTTCTTTGGTATCTCTTCTTACAAGGGCATTCATCTTTTTATTAAATAACTTTTTATTTTTATGAACTTAGGAGTACAAGTGCAGTTGAGTTACATGGACATAATGTAAGGGCACTAATCCTATCATGAAGGTTCTACCTTTATAACCTCATCTAATCCTAATTACCTCTCAAAGACCTCATCTCCAAATACCATCATAGTGGATTTTAGGATGTCACCATAGGAGGATACAGATATTCAATCCATAGTAGTCTCTTGTTTTTAATCTGTGGTCTACTAGTGTTCTGTTTTTCAACTTTTGTTTCAGATTCAGGGGATACAGATAGAAGTTTATTACCTGGGTATATTGTGTCATGCTTGAGGTATGAAATGATCTTGTCACTCAGGTACTCAACATAGTACCGAATAGTCAACCCTTGCCTCTCTCCCCATTCTAGTAGTGCAGTTTTATTGCACCATGTTGCCGTCCATGAGTACCTGATGTTTAGCTCTCACTTGTAAGTGAGAAAATGTGGTGTGTGGTTTTTTTTCTTTCTGCATTAATTTGCTTAGGATTGTGGCTTCCAGCTTAATCCATGTTGCTGCAAAGGACATAATGTAGTTCTCTTGATGGCTGCATAGTATTCCACAGTGTATACATGCCACATTTTCTTTATCCAGTTCACTGTTGATGGGCACATGGGTTGATTCCATGTCTTTGCTATTGTGAATAGTGCTGCAATTAACATGTGAGTGCATTTATCTTTTTGGTACAATGATTTTTTTTTAATACATACACAGGGATTGCTGATTTAAATGCTATTTTAAGTTGTTTGAGAAATTTACAAACTGCTTTTGTAGTGACTGAACTAAGTTGTATTCCTACTGACAGTGTATAAATATTCGCTTTATATCTGCAGCCTCACCAGCACCTGTTTTTAAAAATATATATTTTATTAATAGTCACTTTGACTTGTGTGAGATGGTATGTCATTGTAGTTTTGATTTGCATTTCTCTGTGATTGTTGATGTGGAACATTTTTTCATGTTTGCTGGCCATGTGTACATCTTCTTTTGAGAAGTGTCTATTCCTGTCCTTTGCCCATTTTTTAATGGGGTTACTTGTTTTTTCCTTGTTGATTTGTTTAAGTTGCTTATAGATTCTGGATATTACATCTTTGTCAGATGTGTAGTTTGTGAATATTTTTTCCCATTCTGTAGGTTGTCTGTTTACCCTGTTGATAGTTTCTTTTGCTGTGCATAAGCTCTTTAGTTTAATTAGATCTAACTTGTCAATTTTGGTTTTTGTTACAGTGGATTTTGAGAACTTAGTAGTAAATTCTTTGCCAAGATTGATGTCCAGAATGGCATTTCTTAGGTTTTCTTCTAGATTCTTATAGTTTGAGGTCTTATATTTAAATCTTTAATCCATCCTGAGTTATTTTTTTATATGGTGAAAACTAGGGATCTAATGTCATTCTTCTGCACATGGGTAACCAGCTATTCCAGCACTGTTTGTTTATTCAATAGGCAGTACTTTCCCCATTGCTTATTTTTGTAGACTTTGTTGAAGATCAAATGGCTGTAGTTGTGCAAGCAGCTTTATTTCTGGGTTCTCTGTTCTGTTCCCTGAGTGTGTATGTCTGTTTTTGTGTAGATTCCATGCTGTTTTGATTATTGTATCCTTACAGTATAGTTTGAAGTTGGGTAATGTGATGCCTCCACCTTTCTTTTTGCTTAGGATTACTTTGACTATCGGGCTCTTTTTTGGTTCCGTATGAATTTTAGAATAGTTTTTTTCTAGTTTTGTGACAAATAACATTGGTAGTTTGATAGGAATAACATTGAATCTCTGGATTACATTGGGCAATGTGGCCATTTTAATGATATTGATTCTTCTAACCTGTGAGCATGGAATGTTTTTTATTTGTGTTGTCTCTGATTTCTTTCAGCAGTGTTTTGTAGTTCTCCTTGTAGAGATCTTTCATCTCTTTGGTTAACCATATTCCTAGGTATTTCGTTTTCTTTGTGGCTATTGTAAATGGGATTGTGTTCTTGATTTGGCTTTCAGCTGGAATGTTATTGGTGTGTAGAAATGCTACTGATTTTTGTACATCAATTTTTGTGTCTTGAAACTTTACTGAAGTTGTTTATCAGTTCCAGGATCCTTTCTGCAGTCTCCAGGGTTTTCTAGATATAGAATCATATTATTTGTGAAGAGAGATATTTGACTTCTTCTTTTCCTATTTAGATGCCTTTTATTTCTTTCCCTTGGTTGATTGCTCTGGCCAACACTTCTAGTACTACGTTGAATAGAAGTGGTGAGAGTTTACATCCTTGCCTTGTTTCATTTCTCAAGAGGAATGCTTCCAGTTTTTGTCCATTCAATATGTTAGTTGTGAGTTAGGCTCTTACTATTTTGTGATATGTTCCTTTGATGTCTACTTTCTTGAGGGTTTTCATTGTAAAGGGATGTTGGGTTTTATTGAAAGCTTTTTCTGCATCTATTGAGATGATTGTATGGTTTTTGCTTTTAATTATGTTTATGTGGTGAATTATATGTCAAACCCACCTTGTATCCCAAGAATGAAATATACTTAATTGTGGTTAATTAACTTTTTGATGTGCTGTTGGATTGGTTTGGTGGCCTGAGAATAAAATGCCTACACTGCCACGAGCCGGGTCACCAGAGAATGGCGGACTTTATTAATGTGCCCAGCTTAAAAATGGCATCCTGCTAGTTAATATTTGCTTAGTCTGGTCACAAGTATGTCCTCGTATATTTTTTTCAAGAACCGCACCAGAAGTATAATTTCATATATGTAGTTAATTTTTTTTAGTGTTTATGTTAAAAGGGTAAAAAGGAATGTGTGAAATTAATTTTAACATTTTTATTTAAGCCAATATGTCAAAAATTTCCATTTCAACATGTATTCAAAGGAAAAATTATTAATGAGATAGCTTACATTTTTAATTTTGGTGCTAAGTCTTACCTGGTGTGTATTTTGTACTTATAGCACATCTTAACTCAGTTGAGCCACATTTCAAGGACTCACTAGCCACATGTGTCTAGCAGCTACCAGAGAGCAACTGGTAGTGGCTATCAGACAGCACAGATCTAGAAGTTTTATAGTTTTAGATTTTACTTTAGGTCTGTTACATATTTTGAGTTAGTTTTTATAGAAAGTGCAAGGTATGGGTTGAAATTCATTTGTTATACGTGTGGTTGTCCATCAGAATCTTTGACTAAAAATTGTTCTTGGTAATTGGAGATCATCCTGGGTATCAAACCTCAAGATTTAAATATACTTTCTTTTGCTGCTTTATTGTCTTTTTCTTTCAGAGCAATGTAAATTTATTTTGTAATTAACGATGTTCATACCATATATGTAAAATGCTTAGAAGTGTTAAACTTTTAGTGTTTTGGCTTTATTTATATACCTATTTGAATTTAAATTACATATTATGCTATTTACATTTTTAAGTCTGATTTACCTCCCCATTTCTAAAATTATATGTAAAATGCTTATTTACTTTCTTTCTAGGCATGTACTGGCATTGAAAACATTGATGAAGCTATTACATTGCTTGAACAAAATAATTGGGACTTAGTGGTAAGTACTTTTTTCTTTCTCTGACCAGTAATCAAGTTTTATGAATTCTTGAATCTCTTTAATTATTTTTTATAGATGGGTTCAGCACACCATAGCTCATCTATAACTCTAAGCTGAGTTAATAAAGTCTAAATGCCGTATCTTTAATATGGAGTTTATATTTCGCTCAGTATTAAGTTATTATGAATACTTAGATAATTTAAATGACTTTTAAAGTTGTTCTCTTATTTTACTGTGTGTTATGGTTCATCTTCCCATGTAGTGTTTTGGTGGAGATGCTTGGAAGGAGAGAAGAGTCAGACTTATCTGACTGTCTGAATAACATATTTGATGTTTCCCCCTCACTTCTGGGGCCTTCACTGATAATTAGTCTTTTCTAAAGCTGTTAAAGTAGTTGCATTCTGCTGTAGTTTTCCTTATAAACTTCAGGCAGTATATTATAGAGGTGGCTTAGTTTTTTCTTTTTTCTTTTTTGGCAATAACTCAAAAAGCAAGGCACAGCATAGCACTAAACATTCACCTATTACAAAGCAAACCAAAAATGGATTGTATAATGGCATTGGAGCAGTATTGGTTGTGTCAGGATGACACAGATGTCTCTTAATGCCTTAGAAATGCTAAGAAAAGTTTAAATTATAATTTTTTAAGAAGTGCTAATTTTCAAAAGTCAAAACTTGGCCGGGTGCGGTGGCTCAAGCCTGTAATCCCAGCACTTTGGGAGGCCGAGATGGGCGGATCACGAGGTCAGGAGATCGAGACCATCCTGGCTAACACAGTGAAACCCCGTCTCTACTAAAAAAATACAAAAAAAACTAGCCGGGTGAGGTGGCGGGCACCTGTAGTCCCAGCAACTCGGGAGGTTGAGGCAGGAGAATGGCGTAAACCCGGGAGGCGGAACTTGCAGTAAGCTGAGATCCGGCCACTGCACTCCAGCCTGGGTGACAGAGCAAGACTCCGTCTCAAAAAAAAAAAAAAAAAAAAAGTCAAAACTTAAGATGTGTACTTATAGAAGTGAGTTTAGGTATGTAGGTATATGCATACATGTGTTATGCGGACTTAACATAATTAACTCTTGGTGTCTCTGTGCTTTGTGTAGACTTACTACTTTTTTAAACTCAGAATATGAAAAGCTTTTCTTTTCAGATTGTAAAAGTAATGATGCTTAATGTAATGAAATGAGATGAAAAATTTACAAAGAAAATATTAATTACCTTTAATCCCATCACTCAGATAATAATTATTTCACATTTTTAAGGTATATTATTCCAGATTATCTTCTATAATTATGTGATTAAATTTAAAAAATGTACAAGTGAGATTGTTTTATACCTTCTGTTCTGTAATCTGCATTTTTCACTTAATTGTGGCTGTTCATCATTCTTTTTAATGTTTGCATAGTATTTCATAGTGTCACTGTAACATAATTAACCGACTAGTCCTATGCTATTGGGTATTTAAGATTTTTGCAGCATTTTGCTATTATGAACATTACTGTAGAGAACATTCCTGCATGCACATGTTGCATATTTAACCTATTTTTTTCCAGAAGAAATTGAATAAATTCAATTCATAATTGAATTTTTGAGTCAAATTACATGCATATTTTTGGAGTTTTGAATACTTTTAACCAAGTGGACTTCCAGATTGGTTTTACTAATTTAAAATTCTACCAACTATGTATGTTTTTGATATTTCCATTTCATTAAACCAATGCTTCCTTATCTTTTTTGTGTTTTGGTACTTGTCAAAATTTAGAAATATTTGTATAGCTTGACTCTAAATTCATGCTTTTAACCATTGTTGCTATACTCCAAGAAAACATGATATAGGTGACAGCTCAATGATTGCCATATAGAGGAAGGGAGAAAGGGCAGCAGCTTAATTGAAATGATGCTCCCAAGTTTCTCGTCTTGAGTCCTCTTTTGCAATAACAAGTGCTTTGCTTTATTTGGTTGTGTATTTTGGGAGTGTCTATTAGAGAGGCTGATTGAAATTATTGGGGTGGTTAAAAATTCCTCCAACCCCCTCTTGCATGGTACTTGTAAGAGGGATATGGAATAGAGGAAAGGGTGATGGTGGGCTGGGAGTACAAATCTTTAATGGGGGAATTACCAGTTTTGAGGACGGATGTATGTTCTTTCCTTATCTGCTTCCTATTGGTTCGTGTCCATTAATTTTCAAGGTTAAAACACTTACTGGTAGTGAATATTTTATCAGTATAGCCTACGCAGAATATTGCAAAAGGAGAATTTTCCCAGATAATGTTGAATAATTGAATGGTAAGGTACTCTTTCACTATTTCTGAGTTATTTTATTTTGGAAAATATTGTAACGACACTTGGGTTTAAAACACTGGTGTTATATTTGTGCAGAAATGCAATCATACACTGTATCAGGCCCAAGCAAAAACATCAGGCTGTCTTTCAGAACCTTAAATTTTGACTTTCTTTCGAGATATATCTATCTCCCAGCTGGCTTTTCTTCATAAGTAATTCACTTTTATTCACAGTAAAGATTTCTTGTGCTTTGTGACTATCTTGTGTGTACATTTGATCACTTCTCCTGTTTTCATACAGCATTCACTTTGTTGTTTTTTAAAAATGAAACTTAAATATTTTGAATAACCCATCACTGGTTTAAACTTTTTAGTAGCATCATGGAACTTTACGTGATGTCCTCTATATTTTGCCTGTGCATTATATTTTGTGTTTCTAAATTATGACTGTCACTGATCTGCATTTTCTAGGGTTTACAGAACAATTTGCATTAATTGAGTTTTAACCTGGGACATGTCTGTATTTTATATTTCCTGCACATATCACTTGGACCTCTCTCCTCCAGTGTTTTTGTGCACATTTTTGCTAGGGAAATGTAAAGGAATCTGAGTTAGGCACTACAGTCTGGAATTGTGATGAACTTAAAAAAAATCTAATCAAAAAATGCATTCAGTGAGCGTTGAGTGCTTACAGTGCATCCAGATTTTTGCTGGATACAGTGGGGGCTTAAAAAATATAACAAGATATAGTCTCTAACTTTGAGAATTGTGCTGAGAAATCAATAAGACACAAGGTCTCTGATCCGTGTGTATTACACAGGTCGAGTATTCCTTATCTGAAATGCTTGGGACCAAAAGAATGTCCAGATTTCGGATTTTTTCAGATTTTGGTAAATCTGAAAATTTAAATATGCATTATACTGTTGAATATTAGTATCGCTAATACAAAAATCTAAAATCCAAAATGTTGTATCGAGCATTTCCTTTCAAACATCATCCATAATGTTCCATTGAGCATTTCCATTCGAACATCATGTTGGCACTCAAAAGATTTAGGATTTTGGAGCACTTTGGATTTTGGATTTTTGGATTAGGGATGCTCAGAGTAACTTCCTAAATTTTAGTTATTTTGTAGATCTAAACACACAACAGTTATTCTATATGAATATAGAGCCCAGTCCTAGGAGTTCTGATTATTAGTCACCTTCCCAGACCTGGCACATTATTTTTGTTGTGTGGGCTGCTGTCTGCAAAAGAGGTATTCCAAACTCTATGTTTTAAGTACTCCACAGTTGGCTCTACTTATTTTGGGGTAACTGCAGGTTAGATTATATATATCAAAATTCTGAAAACAAAGTAACATGTACTAATACTTTTAGGAAATGTCTCAGCTTACTGTTTTACTTGACAGGAACCCCGTAGGTCTCTCCCAAAGTTATCTCCCTCTGACTGTTACCATTTTTCACATGTCCTGCGCTTAGAGTTAAGAGAAGATGAATGTCATTACAGTTGAGATTCCTCCCTTGAGATGAGTATTTTCCATTTATATCCAGAAAGGTAAGTACATAAGGAAGAACTAGTGACAGTGAGTTAGAATCTTTTACCAAAGGGCTTTTTCTGTGGAAGTGTGCTACATGGACATTATAAATTCTAATCTGGGCCCCAGAATTGACCCATATCTCACTTTCTGTTTTCACTATAGAAGAATTTGGGCCAGGGGAGAATAAAAATTTATATTGCTTGTGTAATTTTGACTAATCAAAATGCTAGCTATAGTGGTAAACACACTGCATTAATTGAATGAACAGCCCTGGCTTTTCAGACCTCTTAGTAATTTATTGAATGTGGCCTTGGCCAAGTTACTTCTCTCTAACTTCTGAATTCCCCATATAAAATAAAAGGTTTGTACACTAGATTATACTCAAGCTTCCGTGATATATGAAGTATTTCTGAAGGATCTATTATGTCCTAATTTTTTGTTAAAATTCAATGAATAGCAGTCAATTATAAATAGTAGTACAGATTTTTAATCTTCATAAGTTTGAAACATTTGTACACATACTATTAAAAATTATTTTAACAACCTTATAGTGTAGATGATGGCAGGAGAAGATGCTCTTCCAGTTGTTTTACACACGATCTCTAGATATGAAACTCCTTCAATAAATTAAAATTTCCGATAATCTCTAGCAGATCCAGGGAAAGCTATCTGACATATACTTGATAACCCAACGTTAAGTGAAATAAAGTGAAAGTAAACATTAACCTAGCCATACTACATTTTAAGTACTCGATGCTCTTAGGAAATGATTTTTGAACTTTGCACTCAGTTTCTGCTGTAGTTTGCTGCCTGTGCTGACATTGCTGTTTTACTGAAGAAAGACTCTATTCAGAGTGCTTATATTGATCTTTAACTACGTTTCAACCTACAAGAGTAAAACAAATCTGCATATGTATTTCTATATTGTCATTGAATTTTTAGTCCTCGAAGGTAATTTTGTACTAATAGAAGCTTATAGTACAGTCATATACACTGAAGAGTCAAAACTAGGGAAAATTGTACTGCACATAATCTGCCTCATTTTAAGATCCATTGAGGTACTTTGAGAAATTTCCTCCAATTTTCACTTTTGAAGAAGCATATCTTAATGATTGCCCTAAAATTTCATGCAACAGTTTCTTCCGCTACTCTGCTCAGGATGTGGCTGTAGAGGTCCTCAAATGTACACTGCTTTTCTACTTTATACAGTGTTATGGACACCTGCAGTTTTATGAATGAATAGACTATTGATAATAATAAGTCTCTGTCCTCATCCGAAAGCAGCCAAGCATTGAGCACTGCCCTTCATCAGTGGCCATCAGACACTGGTTTATATTTGCACAGATGCTTGCTATAACAAAAGATAAGTTACTGTGAACGAATAGCTCATCATATCAATTTCTGCTTCTTTGCTACAACGCATTATTTACAAAATTTTTCAATTTCTCTGTTTTTAACCTGACAACCATTCCATCTTCTATTGTCTCTTCTTTAATTGAGGGTTTATTTTGTGTTAGGCATCATGTCAAGTGATACACTTACATTATTTCACTCAATCCTCACAGCAGTCCCCAAAAGTAAATAGGTAAATGTTAGTTTTATTATATAGATGAGAAACTGAGGGCTAACGAAGTTAAGTAAACTGTCCAAGCTCATATAGCCGTTAAGGGATAGAGTTTTGAACCCAGGCCTGTCAGTTCATGAGGAATTGTCATAGCGGTAAACCACATTTTAAGATTACTTATCACATTTTCCCTACCTAGTATGCTATTCTTCTCTGTACTAGTTTTTTTCTTCCTACCACTTATAAATAATGTCATGTTGAGCTTTGGCTGTAATCACATAGTGGTGCTTTACTCTAAATACATTTCTGCTTTGTTGTCACATAGATTCTCAGTTCTAGAGGAAGGGAATTGTGTTTCTTACTAATTTTGTCTGTGACACATAGTAATTGCCTAATGAATACTTGACTGACTGAGTTTATTATTAGCAAGCTTATTTTTAGGTCTGTTCTTTCTCATTTGGATATTTGAACGTCTTTGCTGTTAAGACTTCTGACTCTTGATGATATTACTTTTCCTTGTCTGGCAAACATAAGGTTTGAGGAAAGAGCGGGATAACCCAGACACCCAAGGAATAAGAAAGGCTAGTTTTAATATCTAACTAGTAAAATTACATGAACTCTACCTATTGTGACTTTTTTGAGAAATACTTTTCATGAATCTTTTCTTTGCAGTTTTTTTCTAAGCATATCATACAAATCTTTTTTTCTTTCCTATTTATATTTGGTTGTGCCATTCTACTATAAGGAAAGCTCATTATATAGCCTAACCTATTTGAAAGTTTTTATCAGTTCTGATTCTCAGGAGAAAACTTAGGGTGATAAAACACTGCCAAACTGTAATTAAATAGGTATGAAAGAATTTTTTTTTTTTACCTTTCCGAGGAAAATCTCAGTTTTTAGAAACATGAAATTCTCAATTTACTAAACTCACATTGGTTTGCCTGATCAAATTGAAACCTTTTGAGGTTCACAATTTTTCTTGATTGCAGTTTTACCTTTTGCTTATTTCTGCATTGGATCTTGCTCTACCTGTTGTATCACTTTTCCTATAAATATAATCTAGTTCTAGAATTACTTTATTGCAAGAAAGAAACATCTGCTTTATAAAATCTATGGTAGACAACGGTTCAGAGGCTTTAGGACCTACTAAAAATGTGTTGTGTTAATCATCTAGCAGAACATGCTGGTGCTCATGGTTGAATGCAGTTTGGAAACGTGGCTAATATTTACTGTTTTTTGATAGCTAGTATTACTTATGTAAATTGACAGTATAAATGTATGTTTTATAAAGTAAACTAAATGAAATAGGGATTCAGCTCACAGCTGGAAAACCAATTTAAAGGCTTTATGCTAATTCTGAAAGAAGTAGCATATGCTACTTACGACTTGTACGTTTAAAAGAAAATAAAAATTTAGACTCAGTACAGTGGCTCACACCTATAGGCCCAGCACTTTGGGAAGCCAATGCGAGTGGGTCATTTAGTTTGAGAGCAGCCTAGTCAACGTGGCAAAACCTCGTCTCTACCAAAAAATACGAAAATCAGCCCCGCGTGGTGGCACATGCCTGTGGTCCCAGCTACTCAGGAGGCTGAGATAGGATCGCTTGAACCTGGAAAGCAGAGGTTGTGGTGAGCTGAGATCGCACCATTGCACGACAGCCTGGGTGACAGAGTGCGACTCTGTCTCAAAAAAAAAAAAAAAGAAAAGCTCCATTTTTAGGATTGTTCATATCAATCAGATGCACTGTGTACTTGATATTTTTTAAAGCTTACTAACCTACAAGTTAGCTTGATTTAATTTATTTCTATTACTGGAAGTTTAAACCAAATATCATTGTAGCAAAATCAATGGTGTAGCACATCTGTAAATATGATGACTTGGCAGTTCTTCCTGCTAGTTTCAAGAATCAGCTGACATAAATCAGTGTGTACTTGGAAAAGAAAAAATAATATGGCAGTTAAAATTCCTGTTCATACTGTCAGTTTTTTAAAAAATTTGCTATTTAATGGTAATATAATTTCTTAAAATTTCTAGTTATACTTCTATATCTTTAAGTAAAATATTAAAGTATTCATGTACAAAATTTCTATTTCCTACTTATACCTGCCAGGTTCTCATTTTTTTTATCTTTTAATAATCTGTTTTTGGATTTGATTTAATTTGATGCTTTAGTTATTTTTTAATATTTTATGTTTTTATATTATACTCATCTAAATACTTCTTTATCTCTTGTGCATGTACTCAATTTCTCTCAAACACATACTCTATATCTTAAAGAGCCAAGTTTAAAATTTATCTATGTGGTAAATGTAATTCTTCAGATTCCAAGGCATTCTAAGATTAATCTTTGTGTACATACATCTGCTTTAGTTACAGGAAACTGAATAGTGGAATTGTTCTTTAAAGGCCTCTGTTACTGAATTTGAGCTTTCCTCTTTAGCTTAATGTTGAAAGCTCTAGCATTTAACCCCTCCTCTTCATCATGAATGAGTTTCCGTAACTCCTGAAGTATGTATAGCTTTGTAATCCAGCTAGTTAGCCTATATTCTCAGATATGCCATATATATTTCTACCTCTTAAGTTTTTGCTATTATAGGTCTCCCTTGGATGTTTTCCTCTATTTCTTGTTAACCATTCAATTTTTTTTTTCGTAGCTCCTAACCCTTCAGGAACTGTCCAAATTTCATCTTTCCTTTAAAGCTGACCTGAAGTCTTATCCCTTTTATTCCTTAACAGACTATTCTCTCAGTGGGGACACCTGACACTATTTTATTGCCTCTTTCCCTCACCCAAGTGTACGTGCCTGTGCGCATGCACACACACAATTCTACATTAAAAGAGAATGTGTATTGTTGAAAGGATTTAAATGATTTCCAGCTAGGGTGTGTAAGGAAGAGCTGTATTGATAAATGTACACTTTGATTCATAGATATAGCTGGGGAAAAGCATTATATGATACCTATATGATACCTTTAATAAAGCCATGACTAGCGGCTGTGTAGATGTCTTTGAAGGTATTTAAGTAGCTCTAATATAATGCTATGTTGTTACCAAAATGTTGGCATTTTGACTTTTTTTTTTTTACAAGGATATTTATTATGTTTTACGGATGCCAAAACTGATGTATAGTTCTAGAGGTTAGTAGTCTATATAGTCTAGAGGTTAGTAGTCTATGTAGTCAGTCATTCTATAAAGTAGACTATAGTCTATATAGTCTGTATAAACTAAAATATAGTCTATATTTTAGGAGTATGGCAAGTCCAGTAGCACTCTCACAAGTTCTATGCTTGAATTTTTGGACTTATTTTTTTGTTAGTAATTTATTTACTGCACAGAGGATGAATATGTTAAAATGTATAATGAGTGATAGCAGTGTGTTTAGAATGCAAGGATATCTAAAAATGTAAAGGAACTACAGAAAAATTGCAAAATAGTGTAGAGCTCTCAATACCCTTTTTCAAACTTCTGCTGATATTAACATCTTATAAATACAGTACACAGCAATTGGCATAGTGCTATTGGTAATTTTCTTTTCTTTAATTTTTTTTTTTTTTTTTTGAGATGGGAGTCTCACTCTGTTGCCCAGGCTGTGGTGCAGTGGTGCGACCTTGGCTCACTGCAACCTCCGCTTCCTGGGTTCAAGCGATTCTCCTGTCTCAGCCTCCTGAGTAACTGGGATTACAGGCATGTACCACCAATCCTGGCTAATTTTTTTTTTTTGGTATTTTTAGTAGAGGTGGGGTTTCACCATATTGGCCAGGCTGGTCTCGAAGTCCTGACCTCATGGTCTGCCTGTCTCAGCCTCCCAAAGTTCTGGGATTAGAGGCATGAGCCGCCATGTCTGCCCTAGTACAATATTATTAACTAAACTACTGACCTTATTTGACTATTACTAGATTTTCTACTAATGTGCTTTTTCTGGTTCAAGATCACATTTAATGTCCACAATGCATTTAGTTGTCACGTCTGTGTAGCCTCTTCCAACCTGTGCTAGTTCTTCAGCCATTCCTTGTTCCATGACCTTCACACTTTGAGAGATTACTGATCAGGTATTTTGGAGCGTGTTCCTCAGTTTGAGTTTGTCTGATGTTTTTTCATGAGAGAGTGAGTTTATGCGTTCTTGGAAAGAGTATCACAGGTGTGATTTTGTATTTTTCTCAGTGTAACAGGAGGTACGTGATATCAGTATATGTTATTACTAGTGCTGTTAACTTTGACATGTGGTTAAGATAGTGTCTCCCAGTTTTCTCCAATGGAGAGTTACCATGCTTCCCTTTGTAATTAGTAAGTATCTTGTGGGAAATATTTTGAGACTATGCAAATATCCTGTTTCATATTAAACTTTTGCCAGTGAATTTTTTACTCTCCATTGGCATAATTATATCTCTTAAAATTATTTTTAGTAGTTATCCTAGGTTTTACAATATAATCAGACAGAATCTACAGTTAGGTAGTAATACTGCTTCATTTAACAGCCCTATACAGCATTGTATTTCCAATTCTTCTCGCACTTTTTTTGTATTTTTGTCATGCAATTTACTTTTGCATATGCTGGAAACATAATATTTTGCTACTGTTTTTACTTCTGGTAGTCAGTTATCTGTTCAAGCAATTAAATACAGGGAGAAAATTAATTTAATTTAATTTTATTATCATTTGTTTTATTTCCATTGGTTTTTTAAAATTTTTTTTTGGTATAAGTTTAAGTTTTTGTCTGGCATACTATTCTTTCTGGGTGAACTACTTTAGCATTTCTTGTAGAGTACATTTGTTGGCAATAAATTCTCAGTTTTTTGTTTGGGGAAGTTTTATTTCTTCATTTTTGAAAGATGCTTTCACTGGATATGGGATTTTTTGTTGACAGCCTTTTTAAAGACTTTTCCTTGTGTTTGTTTTTCATAGTTTGAATATGATATGCCTAGAGGTGTGTGGGCGTGTGTGTGTGTGTGTGTGTGTGTGTGTGTGTATATGGGTGTTTCTAAAGCCTTATAGCCTTGGGTGCTGTTGGTGCTCTTGGATCTGTGATTTTGAAATATTTTTCTTTTTTATTGAGGAGAAATTTATATAATATACAGTTAACCATTTTAAAACATACAATTCAGGGATATTTAGTGTATTCACAATGTTGTGAGCCCACCAGCTCCCTCTAGTTGGTTTTGAAAATTCATGGTTATTTTTTTCTTTCTCTCTCCTAAGATTCTGACTATGCATATATTAAATAGTTTGTTTTTTGTTCTACAGTTTTTGTTTGTTCTTTTCATTGTGTTTCAGTTTGAGTAATTTCTGTAGCTCTAGTAATTTCTATGGCTCTATCTTCAATTTCACTTATTCTTTCCTTGACTGTGTCAGTTCTACTGATGAGCCTGTTGTGGACATTCTTCATCTCTGTTACAGTATTTTTTTAAAATTTCAAGCTAAGTTTATGTTTCTTTGCTCTAATTACCCATCTGGTCTTAGGTGTTATCTGTTTTTTCTATTTGAGCCTTTCACATATTAATCATAGTCATCTAAAATTTCCCGTTCTAACATCTGTGTCCTATCTCAGTTTTTTTTTTAATTTCTAAAATCAAATTTATTACTCAAAGCAAAATTGCCCATATAATTAATACATTAGTCTTCAATTTTTATTTCTGCATGGTTATGCAGTCTGAATGACTAGCTCACAATCCTGGTTGGTATTACAAGTTTTGCTCTTCAAAATGGTGTTACTGTTGTAAGGGGAAAAGTCCTCACTGACAAATGGCACTAATGAAAACAAAATCAAGAATGATCGCTGGTGCCACAAATTACAGAGAAGCTGTCAGTGAGCAGTTCCTCACCTCTCTCAGCAAAGGGGATCAAGGGCTAAAAATATCTTAGAAAAATCAAACAGCACCTGCAATACACTCTTATATAAAGGCCAGGCTTGCAAACTATTTCTTCTCATCCATGCTGCTCAAATGTGAAGGGATTAAATATAAGGCTAATCCCTGGTGAATCTCCTTACTTCTTCCTCTTCTTTGTGGAGTGTAATTTTCCTTTAAGTGGGATTGGGACAATCCTTTCACATTCCTTTAGTTCCTGGGTCAGAGGATGTTTGACAGTGTTTGGTCTAATCACATCTATGTTTGGAGACAAGTGCTCCATCATGCTTTCTACAGTTGTGGTTGGTGCATAAAAATCCACCAGGAAATACCTTCCTCTGTTGTGCCACTGATTGTGGG
>NW_012101365.1:79693-108965 GCF_000951045.1 Mandrillus leucophaeus | reverse complement strand
CCCCTCCCCTCCCCTCCCCTCTCCTCTCCTCTCCCAGTTTTGTTCTTGTTGCCCAGGCTGGAATGCAGTAGTGGCACAGTCTTGGCTCACTGCAACCTCCATCTCCCAGGCGCAAGTGATTCTTCTACCTCAGCCTCCTGAGTAGCTGGGATTACAGGCGTGCCCCACCACGCCCAGCTAATTTTTGTATTTTTAGTAGAGACGGGGTTTCATCATGTTGGCCAGGTTGTTCTCGAACTCCTGACCTCAGGTGGTCCACCTGCCTTGACCTCCCAAAGTGCAGGGATTATAGGCGTGAGACACTGTGCCTGGCCATGAGTCTCCCTTTATGTGTGCTAAGAGTTTGAGTATAATTTTGAGTTGGGTTGCGTTTGAGATTTATTTCTCCCAGGAAATTTCTCCCAAGAAATTGTCCTAAGGAAGGGCAAACTTAGAAGGGATTCACATCTTGCTGAATATGTAGTTCAGCTTACCGAATAGAAAAGATGTTCACTGGTTTGGCTACACCAGCTTAGTCCTGGTTTGTAGTCACTAGACAAGCAGTTAGCATCTTCTGTGCAGGTGGGGAAGCCAATCAGCAAGCAGAAGAGTAGGTACACAGTGGGCTTGCAGAGAGTGTGGGGTCCCTCTGTGCATGGACAGACTGCACATGGGGGTGGGCAATTTGCAGGAGCAGCAGCCTGGTGCTAACACTCTAACCACAGGCAGGATGTGTGCAGGGTTTTACAGAGGAAGTCAGAGTCCTAGTGGGTGGACAGGAGGCCTTTGAACACTTGTTTGCATGTTGAGAAGGCCATGCAAAGGTTATTGGTAGGCTAAGACTGCAAGGTTGCAGAGAGAGGGTGTTCTGAACCCATGGCTGAGAATACTGGATATTCTCACGCTCATACTGCTGGCTTCCAAGTTGCAGCCAGAAACTACAGGTGAACATCTTTCTTCTGCAGTGTCCTTCCAGTGCCTTTTACAGAGAAAGGTTAATATCATGCTTGCTTTAAAGGAGAGAGATATCTAAAGAGATTTTTCTTTTTTTCTTAAATCAGAACATAATTGAAGGATGCTTTTGGATCTGAGAGTCGACAAATTGATAACTGAGACAGATGGAGATATTGGATGACAGTAAGCAGTCACTGTTGACTTAAGTTAGCTGGAAGTTCCACCACATTTTACATTTCTGTACCTTTTATTTTATTAAACCTTTATTTTTCTTTTATTAAGCCTTTATTTGGAATCGCTGTTCCTTGGTACTTAAAACCTTTTCTTCCACACAGCTTTTCAAACATTTATCTTGCTCAGGGCACCCTCTGTTATAATCTTGACCAAAACTTTATCATTACCAATCACTGCCACCTCCTTTATAATCTTATTTTCAGGTACCCCTCTTTTCTCACACCATCTCATACCAGTAACCTGACTTGGAAAATACTTGAAGCACAGTCGCATCTCTAATTTATTGATGCTACCACCTTCACATTGTCTTCCAGATTCTTTGTATTCATTTTTCCTGCATCAGTTTCTTGGCTCCACCATTATGTTGACACTGCTGTGGGACAAAAACTTGGAGCCCAGGTCTTTGGGCTCTAGATTCAGATTCCAGTATACTAGAGATGACAAACAGTTTTAACACTTAAATCAATTCTGTTCAGTTATATTTTGCTGTGCACAAAGGCCATTAATAGTGTCTGCCTCGAGCAGTATATTAAGGTTTATGGAATTATGTACAGGTTTAGCAGGAAAAAGTGAATATCTGAGTATCTGCCATGTACACATATTTCTCCCTGTAGCCATGTTTGTTTCAAAGCATCTTAAAAATCAGTTGTAATTGACAACCTGTAGAATGGGAGAAAATATTTGCAAACTATTCACCTGACAGGGGATTAAAATCCAAAATATATAAGGAATTCAGCTCAACTGTAGAAAAACAAATACTATGATTAAAAAAAATGGGCAAATGATCTGAATAGACATTTCTCGAAAGAAGACATACAGATGGTCAACAGATACATGAAAAAATGCTAACCATCACTAATTATCAGGGAAATGCTAACCAAAACCGTAATGAGATATCATCTCACCCTAGTTAAAGTGGCTACTATAAAAAAGACAGAAAATGACAAATGCTGGTGGATGCAGAGAAAGGGGAACACTTATACCCTGTTGGTGGGAATATAAATTAGTACAGCCATTATGGAAAACAGTATGGAGGTTCCTCAAAAAATGAAAAGAGCTACCATATACCCAGAAGTTCTCACAGCTGGAATATATTCAAAATATGGGAAATCAGTATTTTGAAGTGATATCTGCACCCCTATGCTTATTGCAGTACTGTTCACAATAGCCAAGATGTGGAATCAACCTAAGTGTTCATCAAAGGATGAATGAATTAAAGAAAATGCAATACACACACACACACACAATGGAATATCATTCAGCCTTAAAAAGAATGAAATCCTGTTATTTACAGCAACATGGATAGAACTGGAGGACATTCTGTTAAATGAAATGTCAGGCACAGAAGACAAATATTGCATGTTCTTATATGTGAGAGCTTTCAAAGGTTGATCTCATTGAGGTAGTGAACAGAATGGTGGTAACCAGAGGCTGGAAGGGTGGTAGGGAGTGGGGGATGAAGAGAGGTTGGTTTATGTGTACAAAAATAGATAGAAGGAATAAGTTCTGATGTTCTGTAGCACGGTAGACTGACTGTAATTAACAATAATTTATTGTATATATTTAAATAGCTAGATTTGGAGTGTTCCCAACACAAATAAATGATAAATGTTTGAGGTGATGGATATCCCAATTACCCAGATTTTATCATTGTACATTGTATGCTTGTATCAAAATATCATATGTACTCCATAAATATATACAGCTATTATATGTCCATAAAATGAAGAAAAAGAATTAGGTCAGAAACCATAGGCAAACCCTCTTATCAATATGTGACACATAGCTCTCAATATTAAAAAAAAAATCAGTTCTGTGATCACTAGTAGAATGTTGAAGTAGCACATTTAGGTTTTAGTTTTAGAGAAAGATAGTTGGCATTCGGTAACATCTCTATTTCTGTCACCTGCCATGATAGTTTATAAAGCTAGTAAGTCCAAAATGTGTTTATCTCATTCTCTTATTATGTATGAATTCAAATATTATGTTGAGTCCCTTACTATGTGCTAGCGCTGTTTTAGGCACAGGGGATGTAGCAGTGAACAAGACAAAATCCACAGTCTTATTGGATTTTATATTCTTGAGCAGATGGGAGTCAGATAATCTGCAAAAGTAAATTTATAAATATACAGTGTAATTTTATAATATGATAAATATCACGAAGAAAACCAAATAGAATAGTAGAATAGCATGACTAAAGATATAGAGGGGATTATTTTATATTGTAGAGTCAGGTAGGGTTATTTTATGGGGTAGCATTTTAGCTGAAATGTGAGAATGAGGAGCCAGCCAGGTGACAATATGAGGAAAAAGCACTGTGAAAACAGAAGGAAAAGCAAACACAAAGGCCCCGAGGTGAGAGCAGACGTGTTGGAGAAAGAGGTAGAAATCTAATGTGGGTAGAGTATAGTGAGCAAAGGAGTGTGCTTTGAGGAGAAGACTAAGCAGAGGTAGGGGTCTGGTTTTATAGGACTTTGTAGACAAGAATTTTGTGTGTGGCAAGAATATTTTAGTTTGATAATTCATAATCCAAAAATGATTTTTTCAGTAATGCATGTAATATTAAAATACGTGCTTAAGAATGATCTAAAATTATACTGGTTTGGATTACAAAATGGTGTTCTCTTAATGTAGACCTCAAATGGCAAGCTAAAAACTAATTATTGATTCAGGGAAGTAATTACCCAGACTCTTGGCTCTTTTTCTTGGTATCTACCTACCTCCCTTTCACCATTTGAGCTGCATCCACCTAGGAACTCAAAATCTAGAGTTTTTACATGAGAATGAAAGTATTGGTTTTAGTTAGTCAATGTGAAAGGGTTAGTACTCCTAGTTAGTGAGGATCCAACACTCCTGCTTAGGGTAATGACTCTTAATATACTTACAGTATAACAGAGTCTTAAATTTTTGGTCAGTAAGGAGAAATAAAGTTCAGAATTCTAAGTAAGTTAGAAAGTATAATGAGGCCCTTGCATTCCTGGTCAGTCAGGAAGTGTAACAGAGTCCAAAACTCTTAGTCTGGAAATGTAATGATCCAGCATTCCTAGTTAGTCAGGAAGTATAACAGTCCAGCACTTAGGCAGCTATTGCTTAGCAACTGGTATGAAGGTTGATGGAAAGGAAACAAACTGATGGTTAAAGTGAAGTTTTGGAATCATTAATTTATTCAGGCCATGCTTTTAATTGATCTCGTTAAAAATTTTATGTCCCATATCTGGGTTTTTCTTTTTACCTTAATAACTTTAAAAAATTTTACTATCTGGCTTTTTATTTTTTACAGTTATCTTCATTTCTTACCATGTTAACAGATTGGCCACTTCAAAATGTTGTTTTTCAGATAACATCATATCTTTCTTTTCTTTGCTAGTCAAAGGCCTAGGCCTTTATCTTCCTTTTTACTACAACCCTAAAGGCAAAGAAAGAAATGGGAAAAAAAGGCTTGGTTTATCCTATATTTCTTCTGAGTTTACTGGTATTTTTTTTTTAATGTATTTTGTTTTAATGCATGAACATACATGGATATTATTGAAAAATTTAAAACTATATGGAAACACAAAGGAGAAAGTCACCATCTTACACTACAACTTTTGACACTTTGGTATGTGTCCTTCTAGTCATTTTTTTCTTCCTGTGAGTATATATAAGCATGTGTACATACATGCTAATTTATCTTAAACTCTTTTGGGTCACAAATATCTTAAAAATTTTGAAGCCTGTAGATGAGAGAAAATATATAAATATTGAAGACAAAATTTTGTATATATGTATCAAGCGGATTTAGGAATCAGTATCAGCAAGGATCTTTTTCATTCACTATCCTGTGCTGTTGTTGCAACTTCTTTTAAGTCTTGTTCTTAGTGCTGTAGTGGAGCCATTGCTGCGCCAAATCTTTGGCCATAGTAGTGCTATTGTTGGAATGTAAGGTTACTGTTACCACTCTTACAGTTTGTGTTCACTGTTAGCTATTTTTATCAAATAATAGCATTCATGTGTGAAGGGACTGGGTCCTGATGGACTTCCAGTCTCAGTAATATGTGGCATCAGTACCAGTCTTAACTTCAGTAACCCATTTGATCATTTTTTTCTTGACTGAGTGGTATTTCATTATAGGATATGTTATAATTTATATAATCTATTAATATAAATGTAGGCTCTGTAATTTTCTCTACCATAAGTAAAACAATGATGTAGTAAATACCCTTATATTTACTTGTCTGACAATTTTCTTGGGATAAATTCCTAAAAGTGAAATTACTTAGTCAAATTTAATATGAATTGCCTGGTTGTGCCTGAGAAGTATACCAATATATAGATAACAGTGTGGTCTTTGCTAACACTGGTCATTATGGAATACTTTTATTAGTTATAATGTTTATAAAGTGAAATACATAAATCTAAAGTATATAGTTAGATGTTTTTTGACAGTTCTATATGTCTGTGTATTTAATACCTTTAGCAGTGTATAGAACATTTCCATTGTCACAGAAAGATTCTTTATAAATCTTCCTGTATTCTTACTGGCCATCTATTTTTTTTTTTTCCTTTGGTGAAGTATCTATTAAAATCTTTTGTAGATTTTGTAAAATATTTAGATTTTCTTCTTCTTACTGAGTTGTAGAAGTTCTTCATATATTGTGGATAGTAGTCTTTTGTCATGTATTTGTAGAATAAACACATTTCTGGTATGTGGCTGGCCATTTCATTTTCTTAGTGGGGTCTTTTGACAGTCAAAGGTTTTAATTTGAATAAAATTCAATTTACGAATTATTATTTATACTTTCTTGTCCTCTGTGGGAAATCCTTTCCTTAACCAAGGCCATAAAGATTTTTTCCTATGTTTTCTTCTAGAAATTTTACAGTTTTTAGCTTTTATGTTAAGGTATATGATACATTTTGAGGTAATTTTTGTGTATGATGTGTGTAGATTTGAAGTTTTTTTATTTTTTCTGCCAAATGGATATTCAGTTGTTTTAGCACCAATTTTGAAAAGATTATTCCTTCCTTATTAAATTGCCTTGTCCCTTTTTGAACATCAGTTAGATATACAGAGATATTATGCTATGGCTTTGAGGAATGTGTTTGTTCATAGTATTGAAGTATAAGGAGTCAGAAACTAGGCTTTGTATGTTTGGAAGTTGATTAAATTTGAAAAGCCTTAGCTTTTTGAAATTCTTTTTCTTTTATTCTTTTTCAAGTATCTTGGGATGGCTGTAGTAGAATCTGATTTGTAATGTATTTGTTTTCAGTGTGGCATATCCAGATATTTTTCTCTCTCCTTTTTCAATTACTAGTTTTTGTCAAACTATTTTCTGGTATTGAAGGTTAAACAGGTTTGTAGCCATCTTGAAATAGGTATTATAAGGACCTGACAGGTCATAAGTCTCCTTGTGTAGAACTCCTCACTCTTGCTTCCTGTGAAAGCATAAAATGTTGGAATTAGCAAAATCCAATCAACAGTATATAGGCCCTTTATTACTTTTATTTACAGACATCTTTTTCTCTTGTCAGGCTATTATTAGCGATCATGGCCTTATGAAATTCTGGTTTAATAAAGCACCTGGAGAAATAGTAATTTATAAATATGAAACAAGACTAAAGTCTATTAATACCAGACTTCTTTGCATATCAAACAAATATTGCGAATTTTTAGCGAGAGTATGTGAACTTGGAGCACGTGGCCATTTGATAGTAGTCATTTGCTTGGTGTTGGTGTCACCATTATAAACTAACGCAAGCAAATGCATGTCATAAGTAGGCAGTAGCTTGATTTTTTTTCTTGTTTATACAAATAATAGTAGAATTGAAATGAACTCCTTTTTTTCTGCGTTTCTTGCACAGTTGCCAATAAAAAATGCAGTCATTAAGCAAGCAGCAGGGTAAGAAATATAATAAATACATATTTCTTTTTATGAATAAAACTTCTCTGCTTCTTGCAGTAGAATTCTTTGTGCTCCGATCACATCAAAAAAAGCAGTACCTGAGGTCATAGGTGTGCCTGGTAGCACAGCTAAGTTGGATATTTTCTCCCTTGTGTTTTTATCACAAACATTGATTGATCTTAGGTGTTTATAATTTGATAGTGAATACTGGAAACATATATTCAGCTTCCAGTGTTAGTGTAGAAAGAACACCATCTGATGGATTGGTCGGAGTTAAATTTGAATCTGATTTGGATACTTTTATTGTTACAATTTTGAAAGAGTTATTACTAAATCTAATAGTAATAGTGATGTATTCTTTATAGTTATCACATTTAAGGAATTTTCAAAATAAAATCCTCTGCATGTTATTTCTCTGAGAGGAAATTACATTATTTAGAATGTTTATATTTGCAAAACCCAGTAATGTCTGTGGGAGCAGCTGATTGTCACAGATATTTTCTAGAAAAATTGCAGAATAATGTGTATTTATAATTTAATTTTTATAATTATATAAAATATATATATTTTAAATTTATAATTCTACATGCAAACTTGTTAATGTAAAATTATATATATTTATAACAAAACATAGCTTATATAAAATTATATATAATTATATGTTTATAACTTACACTTTTACATTAATATGTAAAATTAAAAGTCATGTAAAATTTTACATTAACATGTAAAATTATAAGTTAATGTAATATTTTATGTTAATCCTATAGTTTACATGAGTTTCATAGGATAAAATGTTTTGTTAAACAATTCGGAGCTTTGAAAATATCAGTTGATGAATATCCTCAAATATAGATTCTTCATTTTATTTTATTTTTTAAAGAAATATCTACCATCTGATGGTATCTGCAGGCTTTACCCCAGATGGTTCAGTCCATAAAACCATCCTGTTGTGGTACACCAAAATACGTTTAAAAAGCTGTGCATGCCTTTATGATTTGATTTTGTTTTTTAAGGGATGATAGAGGTGCTTTGTGTTTTTAAGAGACACATTGTATAAAGGAGCATCCGGCTGGGTGCAGTGGCTCACGCCTGCAATCCCAGCACTTTGGGAAGCCGAGATGGGCGGATCACGAGGTCATGAGATCAAGACCATCCTGGCTAACGCGGTGAAACCCCTTCTCTACTAAAAATACAAAAAATTAGCTGGGCGTGGTGGTGGGTACCTGTAGTCCCAGCTACTCGGGAGGCTGAGGCAGGAGAATGGCTTGAACCCAGGAGGCGGAACTTGCAGTGAGCAGAGATCGTGCCATTGTACTCCAGCCTGGGCAACAGAGCGAGACTCTGTCTCAAAAAAAAAAAAAAAAAAAAGACATAACATACACTTATAAAGAGACAATTGGAAGAATTGAAAGAATTCAAATATGCACTATTTTGTAGTTGCAATATAGAGTCAATATTAATTTTTTTTGACTTTGATAATGATATTGTGGTTATAAAGAGAATATCCTTATTCTAATGCTGGGACAGAGTGTCATAATGCTTGCAATTTACTTTCTTTCGAAATTGTTTTATTTTTAATTGACACATCATAATTGTGTATGTTTATAAGGTTGCAATTTACCTTCAAATGTGAAAGAAATGGTATATGTATTTGACCAGAAAGGATGAAAGTAAACTTGTCAGAGTATTAACAATTATTGAATCCATGTGAAAGGTACATTGATGTTCGTTGTACTTTTCTTTCAAGTTTTCTCTATCTGGAAATTTTTTAAAACAAAAAAGCTGGGGACAAAATCTCCACAAAGAATAAACTGTAACATTAGGACAGTGCAACTTACTATTTTTGGTCCAATTTTTGTCTCTAACATTATCCTTTGTAAGAGATTATTGAATATATGTTCAATACTTATTATTTTGTTTCCTGCAGTTTAATAATGCTTCATGATTTTAGAATGTTTTGCAGTTTACAAAACATATGGCTGGGCGTGGTGATTCATGCTATAATCCCAGCACTTTGGGAGGCTGACATGGGAGGATCGCCTGAGCCCAGGAGTTTAAAGTTAAAGTGAGCTCTGATCACACCACTGCATTCCAGCCTGGACAACAGAGTGAGACCCTGTCTCAAAAACAAAAAACAAAAAACAAGAAAACCCAAAAAAACAAAAAACAAAAACCACACACAAAAAAATCCCCCAAAAAACTACGTACAGAGAGAGTATTTATGTACATCCTATTTCTATTTTGTGAAATAGACGAGATATGTGGTATTTTCCTCACTTTACAAATGAACAGTGTGAGTTTTAGAGAAGTATTCCCAAGAACATAGCTAGCTACTTTTGTGCCCAGACTTCCCTCCTAACCCTTGGAGTCTTCCCTTTATCAACCTTGATGTCCCACAGATTATTTTAAATGCAGTGTACCACAAACTTTTTCCTTTTTTCCTCTTTATATTATTCCTTGGTAATGGTGCCTTGATCTACCCAAATAGACCAGTCGCACATCTGGAAGGCATCCGACAATTACTATACTCTTTCCTAATTGGCTCTAGGGGAGAAGAAATGGGGAAGAGAACTAATGTTTTTCAAGTACATATTTAATATCTGGTTCTATGTGTTCGATGATTTTCATGAATCTTATTAAATCCTTTCAACAGCTACTGTGTTTAGATGGTGTCTCCAATTTTACAGTTTCATAGTAGAGATTTAGAAATAGGCTTAACGAGGTTAAGTGATTTTTTTTTTTTTTTTTTTTTTTTGAGATGGAATCTCGCTTTGTCACCTAGACCCAGGCTGCCAGGCTGGAGTGCAGTGGCACGATGTCAGCTCACTGTAACCCTCCTCTCCTGGGTTCAAGTGAATCTCCTGCTTCAGCCTCCTGTTAAATGATTTGTTCTAAGTTGCAAAGCTCATAGACAGTGACTGTGGGATTTGAATTTAGGTCTTAAACTTTCTAAAGTCTGCATTTTTTCCAATGTACATAAGCAAATTTCTTTTAAATCTTTCTCTTAACTTTTTATAACACTACCATTGCTTGTGTGTCAGTTTGGATTACTGAAAGAGCCTACTTACTCAGTTTTTCTGTATTCAACCTTATTTCCTTTAGTTAAGCTTCCATGCTGTTGACAGAGTGATCTTTCTAAAATCCCACTCTGGTCATACTGCTTCTCTTCATTGATAGAATGAAAATGGCAAATAAAGCACTTCATATACTCTAGTTTTTGCCTTCTTTTTTCATCTTCCTGTACTTCCACACATCTGTGCTACTCTTCAGCCACACTGAAAAATGGAATTAAAGCTTTAGTCTGTCATAACTGCTTGCCCTTACAATTGTTACTACCCTAGTCTTTCATTCTTTGCTGTGTTATCTGTTGCATTCACTATTCAAGACTCCAAAGAGTAAGTTCCTAAGGGAAGTCTTTATAATGCCTTCACTGGCTGTATTAGGTATTTTTCCTTTGCCATGTGCATACATCTGTTATAGAACTACATTATAACTATTTGTTTTCAAGCCTTTTGCTGTAATACTGTGAATTCCTTGAAAGTCATACCTCACAGATATTCAGTGTTCAGTAAATGTTTATTATTGAATGGAGATTAATGAACCTCCTTCTAATCCCCACACTATGAATATACTTTTCCTTAGGGAGGCTAAAATATATCAGTTTTTCCATAGAGGTTGTTGTGACTTTCATATTTATTTATTTTGTTCATCCTGAGTATTGGAATAGTAGTTAGGGGACCTGATTTCTAGTTTCGGCTCTGCCACTTACTTGCCATACTCTTCTGGGCAAGTTAGTGTAATTTGGCCTTGGTCTCTTGGCCTCAGTTATCATCCACTTAATAGCAGGTTGAATTAAGTGTTTCCTGACCTCTTACCTGTCTTTCCCAATGACTCTGATTTCTTGGGAAGGGTTTTGAGCAGAGATATGACATGTTGGTAGTGGTCTTATGAGTTTCACTTTGACAGAATGTATAGGATGGGTTGGAAGGGTATATTAGTCCATTCTTGCATTGCTATGAAGAACTACCTGAGACAGGGTAATTTATAAAGAAGTTTAATTGGCTCACAGTTCTGCAGGCTGTACAGGAAACATAGCTGGGGAGGCCTCAGGAAACTTACAGTCGTGGTGGAAGGAAAGCAAAGGGGAAGCAGGCACATCCGACATGGCTGGTGCCAGGAAGAAGATGGCGAAGGGAGAGGTGCTACACCCTTTTAAACAACTAGATTTCATGAGAACTCACTATCATGAGAACAGCAAGGGGGAAATCTGCCCCCATGATCCAGTTGCCTCCCACCAGGCCCTTCCTCTAACATTGCAGATTACAATTTGACATGAGATTTGGGCGAGGACGTAAATCCAAACCACATCAAAGGGGATAAAACAGATGAATGCAGAGAGACCGTTTAAGAGAGTGATGTGGTTTCATGAGCGCCTGGAATGTGATCAATATTTGGAAAAGGAGAAATAATTGTGAAAGAAACTTTACAATTTGAAATGGTAAGGGCAGATGTGGTATCACAGAAAGATATCTGGTCTTTGTCCCTGATTTTTGGCACAGAGGTCTTAAAACCCTTGGAATTTCCTGAGCCATAAGGATAATAGAAGTGTCTTTTGTTCTAATGAGGCTACTCTTGGTGGGCCCCTAGATAGCTTCAGGATGGGGGCTAGTCGCCAGGAAGATGAAGCCTTGATTAGAAGCTTGGAACTTTCAGCATGACCTCCCCAACCTCTGGGGAGAGGACAGGGGACGGAGATTGAGTTGATCACCAGTGGCTAATGATAATCAATTGTGCCTATGTAATGAAACCTCCATAAAACCCATAAACAACGGGATTTGGAGAGCTTCTAGATTGATGAATGCAGTGAGGTGCTGAGATGTTGGCATACCTGGAGAGTGCATGGAAGCACTGTCTCCCACACTCCCGCCCCCACACACCTTACCACCCTATGTATCTTTTCCATTTGGCTGTTCCTGAGTTCTTTTTTTTTTTTTTTTTTTTTTTTTTTTAAAATAATAAGCCTGTAATGGTAAGGAAAAAGCATTTTCCTGAGTTCTGTGAGAACCAGCAAAATATCAAACCTCAGGAGGGGGTTGTGGAAACTTCAAATTTGTAGCCAAGATGGACTGCATTGTGGGTAACCAGGGAACCTAATACTTGGAATTGGCATTTGAAGTGAGGACAATCTTGTGGGACTCTTAAATCTACAGAGTCCGACACTAACTCTGGGTAGTTAGTGTCAGAATAGAATTGAATTGTTGGAGACCCAGCTGGTGTTCAGAGGATTGGAGAATTGTAAAGTTGATGTCAGGATTGGTTGG
The DNA here is from genome assembly GCF_000951045.1 of Mandrillus leucophaeus. Classification (NCBI taxonomy): domain Eukaryota; kingdom Metazoa; phylum Chordata; class Mammalia; order Primates; family Cercopithecidae; genus Mandrillus; species Mandrillus leucophaeus. The sequence goes on along the minus strand of NW_012101365.1, from coordinate 96,595 downwards.
TGTAAGGCGGGGGGGGAAAGGCCATAACAGCGTAGTAGAGTGATTATCTTCTCTGCAGATCCTGTCTTCCCTGCAAAAAAGGACTCCAGGATTTGAAGCCTGTGTTGACTTAAACAGACAACTAGGTATTGTATTTTGAGAGAAATAAATAGCTTAATTTTTTTTCTTATTTCTGCCTTATTTTCCAAAGAGGATGGGAAGAAATGGAACTTTATAACTAGAGGCATAGTTATTTTCAGATTTACACAGAAAATGTTATTTTCCCACATGGGGAAACAGCTCCCTAAAACACACAGAAAGAGGATTATCAGTCAGAAACAGCATAAAGACAGGGAAAAGAGATTGGGAACCTTCAGTAAAAACAAATAACTATCCGTACTTGCTCATCATTTTCCAAGTTTGTGAAGTTTTGGTTTTGAGGATTTTCTTCACTTGGACTTGCGCTGTGAGGAAGGTCTTCTTCTTAATATTATTGAAATTGCGCACCTTAAATTTAGTATTTGTCAAACTCTCATATTTGTTAAACAGTGAGCTTTAGAAAACATCTTTACTGTCTGTACTCTGAGGGTGCTATTGGCACTTACTAGCGCAGGCAATCAAGAGAGCTAGAAATCTTTCTTTATCGAAGTTGATACTAAGTCTGTGAAGTGCTGAGTGACCAATTTGTTCCTGTTGCTACTGCTGGAACTGTACTGTACCAGTACTGGACAGTGGTAACAGCTGTTGAGGCTGCTGATGCTAATGTCTTTTCTGCTAGTAGTCCTCTAAATCAGTGGTCCCTAACCTTTTTAGCACCTGAGACTGGTTTTGTAGACGACAATTTTTCTGTGGACTGGAGTAGAGGATGGTTTGGGGATGATTCAAGCTCATTACATTTATTCTCCACTTTATTTCTATTATTATTGCATTGTAATGTATAATGAAATAATTATACAACTCACCATGATGTAGAATCAATGGGAACCCTGAACTTATTTTCCTGCAACTAGACTACCCCATCTGAGGGTGATTGGAGACAGTGACAGATCATCAGACATTAGATTCTCACAAGGAGCACTGAGCCTAGATCCCTTGCATGCACAGTTCATAATAGGGTTCATGCTCCTGTGATGAACCCTATTCATTACAGGAACAATATGGTTGCTGCTGCTCATCTGATGGGAGGCGGAGCTCAGGTGGTAATATGAGCGATGGGGAGTGGCTCACATTACCACCCTTCACATTGCATTCTCTGTGTCTCAGTCTTTTTTTTTTTTTTTTTTTTTTTGTCTCTGATAAAGGGTACTCTTATGGGATCTAGGATCTACCATAATCCAACATTATGTAATCCCAATCCTTACTTTAATTCTATCTACAAAGATCCTGTTTCCAAGTAAGGCTCACATTTTTAGAAAAAGACACGAATGTTTTAGACACACTATTCAACCCACTATAGGAAGCTACTAGCAATTAGAAAAAACTCTTTATTAGTGGAGACCTTGTTTTCTCTTGATCATATTCATTCATTTGCTCAACAAACATTTAAGGAACCCCAACACTGTACAAGAGGAAGGTGTAGAGAAAGATGGCAGATATATTCTTTGCTCTTATGGAGCTCCCAAGCAGATGTAGACACCAGTATCTGCAGTACAATATGACAAGCTGGGCATGGTGCTGTAGGAATACAGAAGACAGATTCTATATTTGTTCTGGAGGGGCCTAAAGTTGCACCATTTAAGTCTTGAAGAAAGACAAGGAAGTTGCTGAAAAAGCTAATATCACGTGTAAAGACACTGTGGGTGGAAAGAAAGTAGCTTAGGAAGTCATAGGTTCTTAAGTGCTACTGGATCATGGAGTGCACTTAAAGAGTACATTAAGTATTTATTACCATGTAAATAGTGATTTAACTTCTCAGCTAATTATTTGTTAATTAGGAACTTTAAAAAAAATAATCCCTGCTTTGTCTACTGACTCAAGTCACCTTTAGCATACGTCGAATTTTTCTATATACTGTGGTTTCTTTGGGGCTATTCCTTTGTTTTTGTGATTTTTAAAATCTGTTTTTGAACTAGATTCAAATGGTTTTCCTTAATGTAGCTTTATAATGTTTACTTACAAATGATGGGTCAAGTATATTTTCATTATACTCTTTTACAAAAATGTTTTGGTTGTTTTCAACTTTTTTTCTTCCAGATGGGTTTAGCTTACAAAAAAGATTCTGTTGATATTACTTCTAGAATTTCTTTATTCTTATAAGTTCATTTGGGATCAGTTGACATCATTTTAGTAGTCTTTGCAGTCAGGAATAACTTCTCATTTTTTCAACTTTCCTTTTTATGTTCTTCAGTAAAGTTTTAAATGTATTTATTTTTTATTTTAAAATGAGATGAGACGCCATTGGAATTGGTTTAAAAAAAAAAAAAAAAAACATTGAGCCCTGGAGGAAGCCACAATGTACACTGGCGAGTCTATTTGATAAACTAATAACAAATTCTATTCAGATTATAAAATATAGGTTGGTAACAGTTGGAAATGTTTTATAGACGATGTATTAGTTGCTGAGATGGTCAGTCTGTATTGATCTAATGGTCAATTTGAATTAACTCTAATAACTATTATAGAAAGTTTGTAAGAACAACCTTTTCCCCAGTGTCCCTGCGTCTTAAATGATACCCTGTGGTGCTGGGCACAGTGGCTCATGCCTGTAATCCCAGCACTTTGGGAGGCTGAGGTGGGAGGATCACTTGAGGTCAGGAGTTCGAGACCAGCCTGGCCAACATGGTGAAACTCCGTCTCTACTAAAAAATAAAAAAATTAGTTGGGCGTGGTGGCACGTGCCTGTAGTCCCAGCTACTCTGGAGGCTGAGGCAGCAGAATCGCTTGAATCCAGGAGGTGGAGGTTGCAGTGAGCCAAGATCAAGCCACTGTATTCCACCTTGGGCAACACAACAAGACTCTGTCTCAAAAAAACCAAAAAAACCCCAAAAAACAAAAACAAAAAGAAACAAGAATGATACCCTGGGGGTCATGAGGAGAGAGTTAGACATACTGTGTTTAATCTAGATGTCTCTGATGTAGATGCAGTTCTCTAGCTCACCTGAACCTAAAAGGGACATAGCAAGAAACCAAGATTTAGGTGGTACCTGCATGCCAGATTCTAATTACCAAACCATTATTTCTTTTGTAACCTCACAATTTCTTTCAAACTAGTAGTGCTTTTTGATTTAGAATGATATTTTTCTTATTCTTCTCATTTGCAAAAGCAGTTTGGCTCATGAGGTTTAAACAACTGGAATGCTGGCTCTTGGTTTGTCAATAATCGGCAGCTCAGTAACAGGATGTAATGTCAGCTGTCCAGATTTAGAAGAAACAAGTGGAACAGGAAAAAAGAGAAGGGTGTGTAGGTAGTTTCTTGGTTTCCTGATGTTTCCACTAAGTACAGAATGCTCTGAAAGAGAAATGGACTTTTGGGAAGGGGTGTTACCTTTGACTGCCTTTAATCCTGAGTTGCAGTCTCAGCTTCCTACTTTGGCACACATGCCTGTTTTCCTTTTGTGGAATATGTTAAGGAAGGCAGCAGATGGTTGTCAACACTGTTGAGGTTAGACTCTAATGAGAGGTCGCTTTGTTGGGAGTGAATTGATTTATGGTTTACAGTACATTGTGTATTCACAGTAGGTAATACTGTGAAAGCAAAACTGAGATCTCATTAAAAAACAAATTGAAGGATAATGCCTTTTTTGTGTATTTACCCCACCACACAACAGACCCTTCAAGTTGGCCTGGTTCCATCATCTACTTTGTCTTTAAAATACAGCTCCTCATGGGAATGCCTCTGCCTTACCCACCCCTCACCGCACTATGATTATATCACATTACTGCTTTCATGAAAGTGGTTGTCAGTACAGCCTATCTCCTACTCTGTACTGGCAGTTTGAGAGTTCCAGTTGCTCTACATTCTTGCCACTCACTACCTTTCAGCCTTTTTGTTTTTAATCCATTATTTTCAACTTAGAGGCATTTCATTGTGGTTTTAAATTATACTTCCCAGATTATTAAAAGCCATTTGGGGATGCTGTCTTGTGAGTGCCCATTCAAATCTTTTTCTTACTTTTCTGTTGAACTGTGTATCATTTTCCTGTTGATTTACCAGAGTTTTTTATATTTTCTGGATAGAAGCTTTTTGTTGTGTGTTGCAGAGACCATCATCTATTCTGTGACTTGTGTTTTTGCCCTTTTAATGAGTCTTTAATGAGCAAGAATAACTAATTTTAATGTAGTTCTGTTTATTCTTTCTTTATTGATTTTGGTTTTTTTGGATCCTGTTTTTAAAGAAATCTGTCCACCTCAGCTCATGAATATGTTTTCCTGCATTTCTTTTAGAAGCATTGTTTTTACCTTTTACATTTAGTGTTGTAATTTATTGAAAGTTAATTTTGTGTTAGTATAAGATAGGCTGAAGTTTTGTTTTTCTCATGGAGTATCCATTTAACCTACTATCATTTATTGAAAATACCCTTCTGGGCTGGGTGCGGTGGCTCACGCCTGTAATCCCAGCACTCTGGGAGGCTGAGGCGGGCGGATCACGAGGTCAGGAGATGGAAACCATCGTGGCTAACACGGTGAAACCCCGACTCTACTAAAAATTACAAAAAATTAGCTGGGCATGGTGGCCGGCACCTGTAGTCCCAGCTACTTGGGAGGCTGAGGCAGGAGAATGGCGTGAACCCGGGAGGCGGAGCTTGCAGTGAGCCGAGGTCGCGCCACTGCACTCCAGCCTGGGCGACAGAGCGAGACTCCGTCTCAAAAAAAAAAAAAAAAAAAAAAAAATTAAAGACCCTTCTTTGCCTACTAGTCTGCAGTGTCATTTTTGTCAAAAATCAAGTATTCCTACTTGTATGGGACTGTTTCTGAATTCTCTAGTCTTTTTTTATTTGTCTATACTTGCTTCATTCAATACTACCCTGTTTTATTTATTAAAAGTCTTGATAAGCTGGTAGTGTAGGTCCTTGAGCTTTTTCTTTACTAAGATGGTCTTGGATATCCTCGGGTGTTTGCATCTTCACATATAAATAATTTACAGTCAGGTTATCAATTTCCTCAAAAAATATTCCAGGATTGTAATTGAGATCATATCGAATTTGAAGATGAATCTGGGAAGAATTAACATATTTACAGTACAAAGTCTTCAAATCTATGAACATAGAATATCCTTCCATTTATTGAACTTGTCTTTGATTATCTCTCAGTACTCTTTTAGGCTCTGTGTCGTAATTATGTACATTTTTCTTTTGATACTGGTTTAGGTATTTTAAATATATTCTTTAGATTTTTTTATTCAGATATTTTATTTAGGTATTTAGGTATTCTTTGGGTATGTTTGGTGGAATTCATCAGTGAAGCTGTGTCTGAAATTTTTTCGTGAGAAGGTTTTTAATTAAAGATTTGATATCTTTAGTGGATATAAGACTAAATGATTTTTCTAGTTTTTCTTGTGTCTTCACAAGTTGTGTTTTGCTAAGAATTTGTCTATCTAAATTTTCATATTTATTGGCATAAAGTTCATAATATTCTTTTATGATCTTTTAAATATCTGTAGGATTTGTACAGACTTTCCTCTTTTATTTCTAATACTGAACATGTGGATCCACTGTCTGTTTTTCTGGACTATGGCCAAGGGTGTATTAAGTTTTTTTTTTTTTTTTTTTTTTTTTTACAAATAACTGACTTAGGTCTATGTGTGGAGGCTCCAGTGCAGTGGCGTGATCTTGGCTTACTGCAACCTCCATCTACTCGGTGCAAGTGATTCTCCTGCCTCGGCCTCCTGAGTAGCTGGGATTACAGGTGTACACCACAGCACCCAGCTAATTTTTGTGTTTTAGTAGAGATGGGTTTCACCATGTTGGCTAAGCTGGTCTTAAACTCCAGATCTCAAGTTATCTGCCTGCTTCAGTCTCCAAAAGTGCCGGGATTACAGGCATGAGCCACTGCGCCCAGCTTAAACATCTAGTTTTTTTTGGATTCTTTTTTATGGACTTTTGAGAATATTTGTGGCTTTCTCCACACGAGCAAGAATATTTGTTTACTCTTTTTAAAATTTTTCATATTTATCTTTACATTTAAATTCTTTGGTTTTTATTTGCTTTCATTTTTGTAATTTATTGATATGACTGCTTAGATCATTTTTTAAAGTCTTCATACTTAATATGTATCATTAAGGCTATACATTTCCACTCAAACATGGCTTTAGATGCATATCATATGTTTTGCCAGCATGTATTTTCATTATTATTTAAACATTAATTTAAATATCTAATTTGTTTTAATTTCTTTTTTGACCCTGAGAGTTATTTTGAGGTATACTGCTTGATTTTCAAACATAGATGAATTCTGTATTTAACTTTTCAGTACTGCTTTCTAGCTTAACTCCACTTTGTTTAGGGAATATACTATGTGATTTCAGTCCTTTGAAATTCATTGAGATTTGCTTTATTGGTCAATACATATTGAAATTTTGGTAAATGTTTTCTGTACACATGAAAAGAATGCCTAGTCTGGATTTGTTAGATCCAGTTATCTTTAAGTTGTTATTATGTCAGGTTTTTTTGTGTTCAGGTCTTCTATATTCTTACTAATTTTGTTTTTTTCCCATTCTCTATCAATTACTGATAGATATGTGTTAAAATCTCCCCTATGATTATGGAGTTTTCTGTTTTTTTAATTCTGTTTTGATCATGTGCTCTTAGGTATCTACAGATTTAGAAATGATACATATTCCGGGTAGATTGACCCTTTTATCATTATGAAAAATACTTCCCTCTTACTCTAAAGTCCTATGTCTTATATTACATAGGACTTTGTAATATTTGTTACATAGTTAGTAGATATAAAACTTTTGTTAGTATTTTCATGATATTTATTTTTCTAGTTTTACAAACTTCATTTTCACAGTTTTAGATTTTTATATTTAAGGTTTGTCTCAGAAATATTTTTGGGCTGTCCCTCCACAATTAAAAAAATTGATACATAATAATTGTATGTATTTATGGGTTGCATGTGATATTTTGATACATGTGTACAATATGTAATGATATAGTCAGAGTAATTAGGATATCCATCACCTTAAACATTTATCATTTCTTTGTATTGGGAGCATTCCAAATCTTCTCTTCTAGCGATTTTGAAATACACACTAAATTATTGTTAACTGTAGTCGCTCTATTGTGTTACTGAATACTAGAAATTACTGCTTCTATCTAACAGTATTTTTATACTAATTAACTAAACTCTCTTATCTCCCCTTGCCCCTACCCTTCCCAACCTCCTCTACCCCTCCCATCATTCTACTCTCTACTTTCATGAGATAAACTTTTTTTTTTTTTAGCTCTAACATATGAATGAGAACATGTAATTTGTCTCCTTCTACCTGGCTTATTTCACTTTATATAGCGTCCTTCATTTCTAACCATGTTGCTGCAAATGACATGATTTCATTCTCTTTTATGGCTGAATAATATTCCGTTGTGTATATACACCATATTTTTTTAAATCTGTTCATCCATTGATAGGCATTTAGGTTGATTTCGTATCTTGGCTATTGTGAATAGTGCTGCAATAAACATGGGAGTGCAATTATCTCTTCTTTGGATGTATACCCTGCAGTGAAATTGCTACATCATACAGTAAATCTATCTTTAGTTTTTTGAGGAACTTCTATATTGTTTTCCATAGTAGTTGTACTAATTTATATTCCCACCCACAATGTACAAGTGTTCCTTTTTTTTTTTTTTTTTGCATTAATCAGTCAATTTTAAGTGCTATGGTTGATGCAAAGAAGAAATATAGAGGAGAAAAAGGATTAGCATTATTATAAGGCAGACTATAGTATGTGCTACATGAATGATCAGTATAATAACTATCTTCAAATAGGTTTTGGCAGTAAAAATTGAGAGAGGGTGAGAATGATTGAGAATGCTCACATAATGGAGGAGAGACTTGAATTGGGCTTGGTGCCTACTGGAATGGATAAGCTCAGATGCTTTTAAAATAAATATAAGGATTTATTATATGTATCTGAATATGATTCTCATTTTTCTAATGACATAATAGTGAAAATGTTTTGATTAACCTGAATATATAAACTGTTAAGCTGGTAGAAGAAATAGTTATTTACCTTGTTAAAATAGTCATACATGTATATTTAAAAGTGTATATTACTTTAGAAAATTTTTTATGCTTGTTTTATGAAATAACATTATTCACACTCTTCATATGCATTTTAAAATTAATCTTTCTCTTTACCAGATTTAGTATCTTTTATAATTTTCCAGAACACATGATTTTAATTTTTACTTACATGACTTGAAATAAAGCATTTTTAAAAAATCTAAGTATGATACTTTCCCTGGGAATTTTTATCTCCTGTCACAAGTAATCATTTGCTATTTACGAACTTTACAATGAAACCCTTTCAATTGATCATTAATGGGCCTGTTTATATTGGTATCTAAAAGTGTTAATTGTGAGTCTGTACCCCCCAAATAATTATGAAATCTGTTTTTAATTTCTTTGCCATTCTTTTTAACTGTTTTTGCTGGGTAACCTCTTTTCGGTGTCCCAAACTGGTATTCCTTGAAGTTGTTTTTCAGGATGTATGTCTTTTCCAAACAGGTTTTTTTTTTGGTTGTTTTGAAAAATACAATAAGTAGAACTCATTGGTAAGGTAATTTTCTCTTTTCTTTGGGATATTTTGGGAAAAGAACTTTACCTTATGTTCACTGTTATCATCTAAAATGAAGAAGGAGTAAAGGATAACTCTGAGATTTTTGACCTGGCCAGATGGAAGAATGGAATTGCCATTTAATGAGATATTGCTTAATATTGTAGATATTTTATGTACTTATGTTATTCTTTGTGTGCTTATCTTATTCCTCCTTCTAGTTCCCCAAGGTTTGGGGCTGTCTTGTCCTTGAACAATAGTTCACAATACCCAGCACAATTCTTTGTACAGAGTAATTGCCACCTACTTTCCTGAATTAAATTGATTTTAAATGTACACCAGCCTCAAAATGTAGGCAGCTATATTCAGGGCTGCTATTAACAAGGAAGAGTGTTTTCCTGCTGCTGCTGCTTGTAATATAAAGCAGATATAGCTTGTTGGCTTTGTTCAACCATCCGATCCAAAAATCTTCCCTTGCATACTGCAGGATGTCTAACTCATAAACCCTTAAAACTGCTAGCCTTGGCTGAGCGCGGTGGCTCACACCTGCAATCCCAGCACTTTGGGAGGCCGAGGCAGGCAGATCACCTGAGGTCAGGAGTTTGAGACCAGCCTGACCAAGATGGACAAACCCTGTTTCTACTAAAAATACAACATTAGCCGGGCGTTGTGGTGCATGCCTATAACCCCAGCTTCTCAGGAGGCTGAGTTAGGAGAATCGCTTGGACCCGGGAGGCAGAGGTTGTGGTGAGTGGAGATTGTGCCATTGCACTCCAGCCTGGGCAACAAGAGCAAAACTCCATCTCAAAAAAAAAAAAACCAAAAAAACCCCCCAAAAAACAAAAAAAAAAACCACACACCAAAAAACTAGCCTTTAGACATTTCTGTTGCTTTAGGTTTTAGCTTGCAAATTCAATCTGGAAAAGGACTATTAGTTGACATTCTTCCTTTCCTCTCCACATTTCATTTAAGAGATGGCAGTTACACAGTGAGCAGAAGGGAGAGGGTGAGTGGGTGTTTATGTGAGGCTGACTAAAGTCTAATCAATGTGTTACCCAGAGTGGGGCAAAGACCTGTGAAGGGGAAGTAGGTGACTGTCACACAAAACACCTTTCTTATATTTTGGTTTCAGTAAATGAAATCTTGGTTGTCAAATCCTTTTGTTCCTAGCCCTGTGGTTTTTCCAGTCTGCTATTTGGTTTTCACTCATAGATGTTAATTTGACAAGAGGTTAATTGGTTAAGGTACTATTAGTTTTAGGATCTGCCTCATATTCCCTCATGTTTAATTTGGTCTGGACCAGTCTTGGTTCTGCCTGTTGGGCTATTTTGGTAGTGATATCTACTTGGAAGAGTTCAGTGAACATTCTTTGCATTTGACTAAAAGCAGATTGTGGAATGGTTACATTTCATACATTGTTCTGCATTCTGGTTTCTTTTCTCCTGGAAAAAAAAAATCAAATTAGAACTTAATTAGAACTTATTAAAACAAAATATTTGGCTGTTAGGATCTGTTCTAGGATTGCTGGTTGGAATTCTTTTCTACTGCAAAAATATACAGCAGGGTTAATAAAAAGAAATTTAAATTTTAAGTTGTAGGGCTGTTAACCTACCCACTTTTTTTCTGCTTTGGTCTCCTCATTTTATCTGTAATCAATAGAGGATTTTGATGATGGTAGGCCATTTAACAAGTAAAGAGGAAACATCTGAGAAATAAGTTGTCTGCAGTCTATTTCTTTATAGTGTTTATTAATACTTTGCCTTCAAAAATTTTGATTAAAAACATTTGCGATTTTAAAAACGGGTATCAATATGACAGTAATTACTGTAAAAGGGTTCATCTTTATTGAGTACTTTTCTGTGTATCAAGCATTATTTAAGCACTTTCGATGTATTAGCAAGTTTCATAAAAACCTGATAAACAGGTATTGTTATCCACTTCCATTTTACCAGGAGAGAACTGAAGCAGAGAGAAACTAAGTAACTTTCTCAAAATTATGCTTCTAGTAAGTGCTGGAGCTGGTATACAATAGCTTTCTGGCTCCACAGCCTGAGTACTTTGAGCATATTTAATAATATATGAGTTTATGAAGGCTCTATGCCTTTAGACATTAACTTCTGAAATAAGAAAAGGCCCATGGGAAATAAGAATGGTATGGCATAGTAAAAGTTTTTTTATGTGCCTTTAATATGTATGCTAAATCTATCTGAATTTTTCTCAAACTTGGCTGTGCCTCAGAATCATTTGAAGAGCTTGTAAAAAAATATGATTTCTGGCACTCATTTCATACTACCTCACTGGAAGCAGGACTTTGATATATCTGAATTTCTAGGCCAGTGTGAGGCAGATATTTATGGACCACTGGCATACAACACACAACAAAATAGATTTTTTTGAAGTTACATACTGATGCTAGCTAATTATGGCAGCTAACATTTATGGAAGACTTTATCTGTATTATTTCATTTAATTCTTACAACAACCTTGTGATGTCAGGCAGCATTATTTCCTCCATTTTATAGATGAAGAAACTATTAGGTTGGTGCAGAAGTAATCGCGGTTCTTGCCATTGAAAGTAATGGTAAAAACCGCAATTACTTTTGCACCAACCACAAATCCTAGAGTAGTAACATAACCAAGCCCAGTGCTCATTGCAACATTATTCACATTAGCTAACATATGGAAACAACGTAAATGTTCATCAGTGAATGAATGCATAAAGAAAATCTGGTGTGTACACACACACACACACACACACACACAAATTATTCAGCCATTAAAAGAAGGAAATCCTGCGAAGTACAAAATGGGAGAAGCTGGAAGACATTATGCTAAGTGAAACAAACCACACACAAAAAGACCAATATCTGTGTGACCTCACTTACGTGTAGAACCTAAAAGTGTCAAACTCATAGCAACAGAGAGGTTAGAATGGTGGTTACCAGGGGCTGGTAAATGGGGAGATGTTGGTCAAAGGGTACAAACTTTCAGTTGTAACATGAATAAATTCTGAGGATCTGATGTACAACATAGTGACCATAGCTGATAATAGTATTGTTTACTTCTTGACATTTGCTAAGAGAGCAGATCTTAAGTGTCCTTGTCACACATGTACACACACACAAAGGGTAACTAAGTGTAGTTATGGTTGTGTTGCTTAATTTGGTTATGGTAATCATTACACAGTGTATACATTTATCAAATCATCACATTGTACACCTTGAATATACACAAATTTTATTTGTCAGTTATACCCTGTTAAGCTTGGGGAGAAAAACATGACCAACATCACATGGGTAATAAATACATGCTAGAACCAGGATTTGAAAACAGGTCTATCAGAATACGAATAATTTAACGTTAACTGTATTCACATTGTTGTGAAAAAGATCTCCAGAACTTTTTCGTCTTGCAAAACTAAAACTCCATGCTCATTAAGCAACAATTCCCTGTTTCCTACCCTCTCCATCCCATCCCCTAGTAACCACCGTTGTGCCTTCTGTATCTGTGAATTCAATTACTTTAAGTACCTCATATAAAAAGGTGCAGGGAGGAGAAAGGATGCCGGGCACATACAAATGACAAATGGATTGCTGTAATAGCTAGTGGGGCAACACATGCATCTGAGATTGCATTTTTCTAGCATTCCATGAAATCGTCAATTAAAGTATGTGTGTGTGTGTGTATATATATATATATAATTAAAGTGTATATATATATAATTAAAGTGTGTGTGTATATATATATAGAGAGAGAGAGAGAGAGAGAGAGAGTGTGTGTGTGTGTCAGTCTTGCTCTGTTGACCAGGCTGGAGTATGGTGGTGTGATTATAGCTACTGCAGCCTCGAACTCCTGGGCTCAAGTGATCCTTCTGCCTCAGCCTTTCAAGTAGCTGGGATTACAGGTGTGTACCACCATGCCTAGCTAATTTAAAAAAAATTTTTTTTAAATTTTCTACAGACAGTGTCTCGCTGTATTGCCCAGGCTGGTCTCAAACCCCTAGGCTTACTCGATCTCCCTCCTTCAATCTCCCAGAGTGCTGATTACAGGCATGCACCACTGCAATTTACATATAGTAAAACATACAGATTTTAACTGTAGGTAGCCTTATGAATTTTGGCACACATATATATCAAGTGTCCAATCCCCCCTCCCTCAATCAAGATTTCTGTCATGTCAGAAAATTTCTTTTTCAGTTAGTGACCCCCAACTCTACGCTAGGCAACCACGGATCTAATTTTTATTACCACATATTAGTAGTCTTGTCTATTCTAGAACTCTATAGGGGTTAAGCATCCCTAATCTGGGTATCTGAAATCCAAAATGCTCCACAATCAGAAACTTTTTGAATGCCAACATGATGCCACAGGTAGAAAATTTTACCCTTGACCTTATGTGATAGGTCACAGTCTAAATGAAGTCAAAATTTTGTTTCATGCAAAAAATTATTTAAAATGTTGTATAAAATTAACTTCAGACTATGTGTATGAGATGTATATGAAGTGTAAATGAATTTGTGTTTAGACTGGAGTCCCATCTCCGACATTTCTTTTTCTTTTTCTTTTTCTTTTTTTAAATAGATGGAGTCTTGCTCTGTCGCCCAGGCTGGAGTGCAGTGGTGCGATCTTGGCTCACTGCAAGCTCTGCTTCTGGGCCTGCACCTGGCCTCCAAGATTTCTTATTGTGTGTCTGTGCATATTTCAAAATCTGAAAAAATCCAAAATCCGAAATGATTCTGGTCCTAAGCATTTTAGATAAGGGATGCTCAAGCTGTATGAGGGAAATCATACAGTATACACTCTTTTATACCTGGCGTTGTTCACTCAATATAATGTCTGAGAGATTCATCCATATTGTTACATGTATAAGAAATTCGTTTTGGTTATTGAATGGCATTCTTTTGTGTGAATATACTTCAATCTGTTTATTCATTGGTTGACGAACATTTTGGTTGTATCTGGTATGAATATTCGTATACTGGTCTTTGGTAGACATTTTTCTTTTGGGTACATTCTTAAGAGTGGAATTGTGGGAATGTATGTTTAACTTTATAAGAAAGTTTTATTTAACTTCATATGAAACTGCCAGGCTGTGTCCAAAGTAGCTGCACCATTTTACATTCCCACCAGCAATGTATGAGAGTTCCACTTGCTCCAGATCCTTGCCATTATTTGGTGTTGATAGTCTTTTTAATGTCACCCACTTTAGTGTGTTTGAGATGGATTTTTTTGTGGTTCTTCTTTAAAAATTAACTTTATTGAGATATAATTTATATAAACCCATTTCATCTGTAAAATTTGGTAAGTTTTGATAGATATGTGCACCTGTGTAACCAACACCGTAGTTATCCTTAAATTTTCTTCTTGTCCATTCTCTGCCCACCTCAAGCAATTTTTTACCTGTTTTCTTTAGATTAGATTTTTCTTCTCTAGAGTTTTCATATATGTGGAATCATATAGTATTTACCTTTTTCAAGCCCTTTATTATTGCAGAATATGTACTGTTGAAAATATTATGTGAATTAAAGATAAAATATCATTATTCTTTGTTTACAGCTTTATTGAGATATAATTCACACATCATGGAGTTCACCTATTTGAAGAGTACAATTCATTGTTTTTAAATATATTCACAGGGTTATGCAACCAATGTTATAATCTAATTTTAGGACATTTCATCCCCAGCAAAAGAAACCCTGTGCCTATTAGTAGTGAATCTCTATTTCTGTTTAAATTTTTAAATCATTTTTTATTGTGATAAAATACACATAACATAAAACTTACCATCTTAACCAATTTTAAGTTTACAGTTCGGTGTCATTAAATATATTCATAATTTTATGCAACCATCACTACCACCCATCTCTATAACTCTTTTCATCTTTTAAAACTGAAACCCTGTACCCATTAAACAGTAACTCCCCATTAACTTATATAGCCAGCCTTTGGCAACCAACATTCTGCTGTCTGTCTCCATAATTTTGACTACTCTCACTACCTCATGTAAGTGGAATCATAGAGTATTTGTCTTTTGATGACAGGCTTATTTCACTTAGTATAATATCTTCAGGGGTCATCCATGTTGTAGCATGTCAGAATTTCCTTCCTTTTTAAGGCTGAATAATATTCCATTGTATGGATATATTACATTTTGCTTATCCATCTGTTGATGGACACTTGGTTTGCTTCGATGTTTTATTTATTGTAAATAATGCTCCTATGAACATACAAACATGGGTATACAATTATCTCTTTTATGAATAGTCAAAGCCATCCTGAGCAAAAAGAACAAAGTTGGAGGCATCACATTACCCGACTTCAAAATATACTTTAAGACTAAAGTAACCATAACACCATGGTACTAGTACAAAAACAGACACATAGATCTGTGGAGCAGAGTGGAGAACCCAGAAATAATGCCACACACCTATAGCCATCTGATCTTCAACAAGTTAACAAAAATAGGCAACGAAGAAAGGACTCCTTATTCAATAAATGGTGCTAGGATAGCTGCTTAGCCATATTCAGAAAAAATGAAAGTAGAGCCCTACCATTCACCATACACAAAAATTAAATTAGGATGGATGAAAGATTTAAACGTAAGACCCCAAACTATAAGAATCTAGAAGAAAACCTGGGAAATGCCATTCTAAACATCAGTCTTGGCAAAGAATTATGACTAAGTCCTTAAAAGCATTTGCAATCAAAACAAAAATTGACAAGTGAAACCTAATTAAACTACAGAGCTTCTGCAGAGCAAAAGAAGCTATCAATATAGTAAACAAGACAACCTACAGAACGGGAGAAAATATTTGCAACATATGCACCTGACAAAGGTCTAATATCCAGGATTTACAAAGGACTTAAAAATTTGAACAAGCTAAAAAACAAATAACCCCATTAAAAAGTGGGCAAAAGACGTGAATGAACACTTCTCAAAATAAGACATATAATGACCAACAACATGAATAAAAATCACTAATCTTCAGAGAAATGCAAATCAAAGCTATGAGATTCCATCTCACACCAGTAAGAATGCCTTTTTTTTTTTTGAGTCGGAGTCTCACTCTGTCACCCAAGCTGGAGTACTGTAGCTCGATCTTGGCTCACTGCAACCTCCGCCTCCCAGGTTCAAGCAATTCTCTTGCCTCAGGCCCCCGAGTAGCTGGGGCTACAGGCATGCACCACCATGCCTGGCTAACTTTTTTTGTATTTTTTAGTAGAGACAGGGTTTCACCATGTTGGCCAGTCTGGTCTCAAACTCCTGACTTCAAGTGATCCGCCCGCCTTGGCCTCCCAAAGTGCTGGAATTTACAGATGTGAGCCACCACGTCCAGCCAGAATGGCTATTACTAAAAGTTAAAAAATAACAGATGTTGATGAAGCTATAGGGAAAAGGAAACACTTATACCCTGTTGGTAGAAATGTAAATTAGTTTATCCACTGTGGAAAGCAGTTTAGAGATTTCTCAAAGAACTTAAAAAGAATTGCCATTCTACCCAGCAATGCTGTTACTAGGTATATATCCAGAGGAAAATACATCTTTCTTCCAAAATATGTTCATCACAGCAGTATTCACCATAGCGAAGACATGGAATCAATCTAGGTGCCCATCAACAGCGTGGAAATTGAAAATATGGTACATATACACCATGGGATATTATGCAGCCATAAAAAAGAGTGAAATTATGTCCTTTACAGTAACATGGATGCAGCTGGAGGCCATAATCCTACGCGAATTAACTCAGGACCAAAGCACATTCTCACATAAGCAGGAGCCAAACACTGGGTACTCAGGGACATAAAGATGGCAACAGTGGACACAGGGGATTACTAGAGAGGAGAGAGGGGAAGTGGACAGGGGTTGAAAAAGTACCTGTTAGGTACTCTGCTCACGACCTGGGATCAGTCATACACCAAACCTCAGCATCGTGCAATATAACCATGTAACAAATCGACAGATGTACTCCCGGAATCTAAAATAAACATTGAAATTATTAAAAATAATTTAAAAATATATATATATATATTTTTTTGAGACGGAGTCTCGCTCTGTCGCCCAGGCTGGAGTGCAGTGGCACGATTTCGGCTCACTACAAGCTCGGCCTCCCAGGTTCACGCCATTCTCCCGCCTTAGCCTGCCGAGTATCTGGGACTACAGGCGCCCGCTACCACGCCCGGCTAATTTTTTTGTATTTTTTTAGT
>NW_012101365.1:72122-74333 GCF_000951045.1 Mandrillus leucophaeus | reverse complement strand
TAAGTTTAATAATTTTAAAGTTTTTTTCAGTTTTTCCCCTGTGCTTTTCTGTTTTTTAAATTTTATTTGACATTCAAGAGTACGTGTGTAGGTTTCTTATATAGGAAAATTGTGTGTCACAGAGGTATGGAGTACAGATTAATTAATCACTAATAAGCATAGTACCTGATAGGTAGTTTTCTATCCTCACCCTCCTGCCACCCTCCACTCTTAAGGAGGCCCCAGTGTCTGTTGTTCCCTTCTTTGTGACTATGTATACTCAGTATTTACCTCCTACTTATAAGTGAGAACACACTGTTTGCTTTTCGGTACCTGTGTTAGTTTGTTTGGGATAATGGCCTCCAGTACCATCCGTATTGCTGCTAAGGACATATTGCTCATTTTTATGGCTGTGTGGTATTCTGTGGTGTAAATGTACCATATTTTCGTTTCCAGTCCACCCTTGATGAGCATTTAGGTTGATTCCATGTCTTTGCTATGGTTAATAGTGCTGTGATGAACAGATACATGCATGTATCTTTATGGTAGAGCAATTTATATTCCTTTGGGTATATACCCAGTAATGGGATTGTGGGGTCAAATAATAATTCTTTCTTAAGTTCCTTGAAAAATTGCCAAACTAGTTTCCAGAATGGCTGAACTAATTTATATTCCCACCAACAGCATATAAGCACTCCCTTTTCTCTGCTACCTCACCAGCACCTTTAATTTTTTGAGATTTAAATAATGCCATTCTGACTGGTGTGAGATGGTTTCTCATTGTGGTTTTGATTTGCATTTCTCTAATGATTAGTGATATTGAGCATTTTTTCATATGCTTTCTGGCCGCATGTATGTCTTCTTTTGGAAAGTGTTTGATCATGTCCTTTGCCCACTTTTTAATGGGGTTGTTTTTTGCTCATTAAGTTGTTTAAGTTTCTTATAGATTCTGGATATTAGACCATTTTCGGATACATATATTTTCTCCCATTCTGTAGGTTGCAATTATTTTCTCCCATTCTGTTGGTTGTGTGATTACTCTGTTGATAGTTTCTTTTGCTGTACAGAAGCTCTTTAGTTTAATTATGTCTCACTTGTCAATTTTTGTTTTTGTTGCAGTTGCTTTTGGCGTGTTTGTCATGAAATCTTTGCCAGAACTTTTGTCCAGAATGGTATCTCCTGGGTTATCTTTGAGATTTTAGGTTTTACATTTGAGTCTTTAATTCATCTTGAGTTGATTTTTGTATATGCTGTATGGAAGGGGTCCAGTTTCAGTCTTCTGCATATGACTAACCAGCTACCCCAGCACCATTTATTGAATAGGGAGTCCTTTCCCCATTGCTTGTTTTTGTTACCTCGGTCAAAGATCTGGTGGTTGTTGGAGTATGGCATTATTTCTGGGCTCTCTATTCTGTTCCCTGGGTCTGTGTGTTTTTGTACCAGTACCATGCTGTAATGGTTGCTGCAGCCTTATAGTATAGTTTGAAGTCAGGTAATGTGGTGCCTCCAGTTTTTTGCTTAAGTTCTTTTTGCTTAGGATTGACTTGGCTATTCAGACTCCTTTTTGATTCCATATGAATTTTAAAATAGTTTTTTCTAATTGTGCAAAGAATATCCTTGGTAGTTTGATAAGAATAGCATTGAATCTGTAAATTGCTTTAGGCAGTGTGGCCATTTTCACAATATTGATTCTTCCTATCGATGAGCATGAAATGTTTTTTCCTTTCTTTGTGTCATGTGTGGTACCACTGAGCAATCTTTTGTAATTCTCATTGCAGAGATCTCTCACCTCCCCTAGCTGTATTCCTAGGGTATTTCATTTTCTTTGTGGCTATTGTAAGTGGAATTGCATTCTTGTATCGACTCTCATCTTGGACATTATAGGTGTATAGAAATGCTACTGATTTTTGTATATTGGTTTTGTTGTTGTTTTTGCTGTTGTTGTTGTTGTTTTTGCTGTTGTTGTTGTTGTTGTTTGACCCCTCTGTTACTCAAGCTGGAGTACAGTAACTCGATCTTGGCTCACTGCAACCTGGGCCAAGAGTAATCTTCCCACCTCAGTCTCCTGAGCAGTTGGGACTACAGATGCACACTCCCTTGCCTGGCTAATTATTTTTGTATTTTTTGTAGAGGTGGAGTTATGCCATGTTGCTCACACTGGTCTTGAACTCCTGAGCTCAAGCGATCCTCTTGCCTCGGCCTCCCAAAGTGCTGGAATTACAGCCATGAGCC
>NW_012101365.1:6976-69659 GCF_000951045.1 Mandrillus leucophaeus | reverse complement strand
AGGATGGTCTCGATCTCCTGACCTCGTGATCCGCCTGCCTCGGCCTCCCAAAGTGCTGAGATTACAGGCGTGAGCCACCGCGCCCGGCCTTAAAATAAATTTTTAAGAGACTGCTTTTAATTCTTTTTGTTGTATACCCAGAAGTGGAATTACTGCACCATATGATAATTCTCTTTTTAACTTTTTGAGGAAATGTCATATTGTTTTTGTCAGCAGCGGTGCCATTTTACATTCCCATCAGGAGTACAAAAGGGTTTTAATTTCTCCACATCTTGCCAACAATTATTTTCTGGGGTATGTATGTGTGTGTGTGTGTGTGTGTGTGTGTGAGAGAGAGAGAGAGAGAGAGATAGTAGCCATCCTAGTGGGTGTGAGGTAGTATCTCATTGTAGTTTTGATTTGTGTTTCTCTAATGATTTGTGGAGCTGGGCATCTTTAATGATTAGTGTTGTTGGGCCTCTTTTCATGTACTTATTGGCCATTTGTAAGTCTTTGGAAAAATGTCTATTCAAGTCCTTTGCCCATTTTTAAAATAAGGTGTTGGTTTTTGTTTGTTTTGAGTTAGTATTTCCTCTTACATGTCTAACTTTATTCGCTTAGCATAATGTTTTTGAGATACATACATGTAGTTGAATATATCTATAGTTGGCTTGTTTTTTGAATATCTATAATGTTTTTGAGATATGTCCATGTAGATGAATGTATCTGTAGTCAGTTTTTTTTTTTTGAATTTATCTACAGTCGTTTTGTTTTTTATTTTACTATACCCGTACAATATGGTATATCCAAAACAACATTTGTCTGTAGTTGGGCATTTGGTTTGCTTCTAATTATTGGGTATAATACGATGCCTAATGTTATTTGGCAATATAGTATACACTAATATGCATAGTTGCCATGTATATTGTACACATAATATGCAGCTATAATATTAGGCTAATATTATGCCTAATATCACTTTGCCTAGGCATATTATGCCTAATATGTAGCTATGCATATTAGTGTAGAGTTGTCTTCCCTTATTAGTGGTTTCAGTTACCTGCAGTATAGCACAGTGAGATATTTAGAGAGGGAAAGACCACATTCACATAACTTTTGTTACAATACATTGTTATTGTTCTATATTATTATTGCTGTTAATATCTTACTGTACCTAATTTGTAAATTAAACTTTATCATAGCTATATGTATAGGTAAAAAACATAGTATATATATGGTATGGTACTATCTGTAGTTTCAGACATCCTCTGAGTGTCTTGTAACATCTTCCCCGAAGACAAGGAGGAATTACAGTATGAATCTTTGGAGCATCCTTTTTCATTTTCTCAGGATAAATACTTAAGAGTGGAATTGCCAGGTCATGTGTTTTTGTTTGTTTGTTTGTTTGTTTTTTAATGAAGTTGTGGATTTACTCTGACTGGTATGGAGAGATGCCGACAATATAGTGTTAAATGAAAAGCATAAAGCATCCAGCACTTTGGGAGGCCAAGGTGAGAGAATCACTTGAGCCTAGGAATTTTAGACAAGTCTCAGCAACATGGTGAAACCCCATCTCTACAAAAAAGTTTTTAAAATTAGTTGGGCATGGTGGTGCGTGCTTGTAGTCCCAGCTATTCAGAAGGCTGAGGTGGGAGGATTGCTTCAGTCACGGAGGTTGAGGCTGCAGTGAGCTATGATTGGGCCACTGCACTCCAACATAGGCAACAGAGGGAGACCTTGTCTCAAAAAATTTTTTTTAAAAGGAAAGCATAAAATAGCACATATAGTAAGATCTCATTTTTGGAAAAGTGTGTATGCAGGAGGAAAAAAGACTGGAAGGATATACACTAAAATATTAGCAATGGTTTTCCACTCAGTGAAATTTTCTTCTTTGTACTTTTCTCTGTTTTCTGATTTCTTTTGCAACAAGTATGTGTAAGTTTAATAATTTTAAAGTTTTTTTCAGTTTTTCCCCTGTGCTTTTCTGTTTTTTAAATTTTATTTGACATTCAAGAGTACGTGTGTAGGTTTCTTATATAGGAAAATTGTGTGTCACAGAGGTATGGAGTACAGATTAATTAATCACTAATAAGCATAGTACCTGATAGGTAGTTTTCTATCCTCACCCTCCTGCCACCCTCCACTCTTAAGGAGGCCCCAGTGTCTGTTGTTCCCTTCTTTGTGACTATGTATACTCAGTATTTACCTCCTACTTATAAGTGAGAACACACTGTTTGCTTTTCGGTACCTGTGTTAGTTTGTTTGGGATAATGGCCTCCAGTACCATCCGTATTGCTGCTAAGGACATATTGCTCATTTTTATGGCTGTGTGGTATTCTGTGGTGTAAATGTACCATATTTTCGTTTCCAGTCCACCCTTGATGAGCATTTAGGTTGATTCCATGTCTTTGCTATGGTTAATAGTGCTGTGATGAACAGATACATGCATGTATCTTTATGGTAGAGCAATTTATATTCCTTTGGGTATATACCCAGTAATGGGATTGTGGGGTCAAATAATAATTCTTTCTTAAGTTCCTTGAAAAATTGCCAAACTAGTTTCCAGAATGGCTGAACTAATTTATATTCCCACCAACAGCATATAAGCACTCCCTTTTCTCTGCTACCTCACCAGCACCTTTAATTTTTTGAGATTTAAATAATGCCATTCTGACTGGTGTGAGATGGTTTCTCATTGTGGTTTTGATTTGCATTTCTCTAATGATTAGTGATATTGAGCATTTTTTCATATGCTTTCTGGCCGCATGTATGTCTTCTTTTGGAAAGTGTTTGATCATGTCCTTTGCCCACTTTTTAATGGGGTTGTTTTTTGCTCATTAAGTTGTTTAAGTTTCTTATAGATTCTGGATATTAGACCATTTTCGGATACATATATTTTCTCCCATTCTGTAGGTTGCAATTATTTTCTCCCATTCTGTTGGTTGTGTGATTACTCTGTTGATAGTTTCTTTTGCTGTACAGAAGCTCTTTAGTTTAATTATGTCTCACTTGTCAATTTTTGTTTTTGTTGCAGTTGCTTTTGGCGTGTTTGTCATGAAATCTTTGCCAGAACTTTTGTCCAGAATGGTATCTCCTGGGTTATCTTTGAGATTTTAGGTTTTACATTTGAGTCTTTAATTCATCTTGAGTTGATTTTTGTATATGCTGTATGGAAGGGGTCCAGTTTCAGTCTTCTGCATATGACTAACCAGCTACCCCAGCACCATTTATTGAATAGGGAGTCCTTTCCCCATTGCTTGTTTTTGTTACCTCGGTCAAAGATCTGGTGGTTGTTGGAGTATGGCATTATTTCTGGGCTCTCTATTCTGTTCCCTGGGTCTGTGTGTTTTTGTACCAGTACCATGCTGTAATGGTTGCTGCAGCCTTATAGTATAGTTTGAAGTCAGGTAATGTGGTGCCTCCAGTTTTTTGCTTAAGTTCTTTTTGCTTAGGATTGACTTGGCTATTCAGACTCCTTTTTGATTCCATATGAATTTTAAAATAGTTTTTTCTAATTGTGCAAAGAATATCCTTGGTAGTTTGATAAGAATAGCATTGAATCTGTAAATTGCTTTAGGCAGTGTGGCCATTTTCACAATATTGATTCTTCCTATCGATGAGCATGAAATGTTTTTTCCTTTCTTTGTGTCATGTGTGGTACCACTGAGCAATCTTTTGTAATTCTCATTGCAGAGATCTCTCACCTCCCCTAGCTGTATTCCTAGGGTATTTCATTTTCTTTGTGGCTATTGTAAGTGGAATTGCATTCTTGTATCGACTCTCATCTTGGACATTATAGGTGTATAGAAATGCTACTGATTTTTGTATATTGGTTTTGTTGTTGTTTTTGCTGTTGTTGTTGTTGTTTTTGCTGTTGTTGTTGTTGTTGTTTGACCCCTCTGTTACTCAAGCTGGAGTACAGTAACTCGATCTTGGCTCACTGCAACCTGGGCCAAGAGTAATCTTCCCACCTCAGTCTCCTGAGCAGTTGGGACTACAGATGCACACTCCCTTGCCTGGCTAATTATTTTTGTATTTTTTGTAGAGGTGGAGTTATGCCATGTTGCTCACACTGGTCTTGAACTCCTGAGCTCAAGCGATCCTCTTGCCTCGGCCTCCCAAAGTGCTGGAATTACAGCCATGAGCCACCATGCTTCGTCTTTTTTTTTTTTTTTTTTTTTTTTTTTTTTTTTTTTGAGACAGTCTCACTCTGTCGCCCAGGCTGGAGCAGTGGCGTGATCTCACCTCTATGCAACCTCCACCATCCAGGCTCAAGCGATTCTTCTGCCTCAGCCTCCCAAATAGCTGGGACCACAGGTGCTACCATGCCTGGCTAATTTTTGTGTTTTCGGTAGAGACAGGGTCTAACCATGTTGGCCACGCTGACCTCAAACTCCTGGACTCAAATGATATACCCACCTCCGCCTCCCAGAGTGCTGGGATTACAGGTGTGAGTCACCATGCCTGGCCTGACCATTTTTGTACCTTAATTTTATATTCTGAAATATTGCTGCAGTTGTTTATCAGAATTAGTACCTTTTGGACAGAAACTATGAGGTTTTCTAGGTTTGCACTCATGTCATCTGCAAACAGAGATAGTTTGACTTCCTCTCTTTCTATTTGGATGCCTTTTGTTTCTTTCTCTTGCTTGATTGCTCTGGCTAGGACATGTTGAAAAGAGTGGTGAGAGAGGGCATCATTTTCTTGTTCAGGTTTTCAAGGGGAATGCTTTCATCTTTTGCCCATTCAGTGTGATGTTGGCTATGGGTTTGTCATAGATGGGTTCTTATTATTTTGAAGTGTGCTCCTTCAGTGCCTAGTTTATTGAGGGTTTTTTAACACGAAGGATGGTAAATTTTATTGAAAGCCTTTTCTGTATCTGTTGAGATGATCATGTTATTTTGTTTTTAGTTCTGTTTATGTGGTAAATCACATTAATTGACTTGTGTATTTTTTTAATTTTTTTTTTTTTTTTTTTTTAGACAGAGTCTTGCTTTTTTCTTTTTTTTTTTTTTTTTTTTTTTTTTTTTTTTTGAGACAGAGTCTTGCTCTTGTTGCCCAGGCTGGAATGCAATGGTACCATCTTGACTCACTGCAACCTCTGCCTCCCGGGTACAAGCAGTTCTCTTGCCTCAGCTTCTCAGGTAGCTAGGATTACAGGCATGCACCACCACACCCGGCTAATTTTGTATTTTCAGTGGAGATGGGGTTTCACCATGCTGGTTAGGCTGGTCTCGAACTGCTGACCTCCTGTAATCCATGGGCCTCAGCCTCCCAAAGTGCTGGGATTACAGGCATGAGCCACTGCGCCGAGCCAATTGATTTGTGTATATTAAACCAACCTTGTATCCCAGGGCCGACTTGATCATAAAACATTAGCTTTTGGATGTGCTGCTGAATTTTGTTTGCTAGTTTTTTGTCAAGGATTTTTGCATCTGTGTTCATCCATGATATTGGCCTGAAGTTTTCATTTTTTGTTGTGTCTCCCAGGTTTTGGTGTCAGGATGATGCTGGCCTCAAACACTGAGTTAGGGAGGAGTCTCTCTTTCTTAAATATTTGGAATAGTTTCAGTAAGAATGGTATCAGATCTATATACATCTGAAGAAATCAGCTGTGAATGACTGTGTCTGGTCCTGGCCTTTTTTTCGTTGGTAGGCTTATTATTACTCATTCAATTTTACAACTTATTATTAGCCTGTTCAGAGATTCAGTTTCTTCCTGATCTAATCTTGGGAGGTTGTATGTTTCCAGACATTTATTCATTTTTTCTGCGTTTTCTAGCCTTTGTGCATAGAGAGGTGTTCATAGTAGTCTCTGAGTGTTCCCTGTATTTCTCTGGGTTTGGTGGTAATGTCCGCTTTGTTATTTTTGATTGTGTTTATTTGGAGCTTGTATCTTTTTTTTTTCTTCATTAGTCTAGCTGGTTATTATGTGAGTTTTATTTATTCTTTCAAGGAACTAACTCTTTGACTTGTTGATCTTTTATATGCTGTTTTCACATCTCAGTTTCCTTCAGTTCAGCTTTGATTTTGGTTATTTCTTCTGTTAGCTTTGTGGCTGGTTTCCTCGTGTTTCTTTAATTCAAGGCATGAAGTTAGGCTGTTAATTTGAGGTCTTTCTAACTTTTTGCTGTGGGTGTTTAGCGCTATAAACTTTTCTCCTAACACTGCTTTAGCTATGTTCCAAAGTCTCTGGTATATTGTATCTTTGATCTCATTAGTTTCAAAGAATTTCTTGAATTCTGCCTTCATTTTATTGTTTACCCAAAGTCATTCAGGAGCAGGTTGTTTTAACTTCCATTAAATTATATGCTTTTGAGTGATTTTTTAGTATTGATTTCTATTTTTATTGCACTGTGGTTGAAGAGTATGGTTGATATGGTTTCCATTTTTTTCAGTTTGCTGAGAATTGTTTTATGGCCAATTATGTGGTCAGTTTTAGAGTATGTGCCATGTGCAGATGAGAAGAATGTATATTCTGTTGTTTTGGGATGGAGAGTTCTGTAGATGTCTATTAGGCTTATTTAGTCAAGTGTCCAGTTTGGTTCTGGAATGCCTGATCCAAACTGATTCTTAATTTTCTCCCTTGATGATCTGTCTAATAATGTTAGTAGAGTATTGAAGTCTGCTATTATTATTGTGTGGTTACTAAGTCTCTTCATTGATCTCTAAGTATTTGCTGTTTGGATCTGGATGCTTCTGTGTTTGGTGCATATATATTTAGGATAGTTAGGTCGTCTTGTTGAATTGAACCCTTTAGCATTATGTAATGCCCTTGTTGGATGTGCTGCTGGATTTGGTGTGCTAGTATTTTGAATGATCCAAAAATCACTCAAAAACATACAATTTAATGGAAGTTAACCTGCTTTTGAATGACTTTGGGTAAACAATAAAATAAAGGCAGAATTCAAGAAATTCTTTGAAAGCAATGAGATCAAAGATACAATATACCAGAAACTCTGGGACATAGCTAAAGCAGTGTTAGGGAGAAAAGTTTTTTGTTTTTTTGTTTTTTAATCTTTGTTGGTTTAAACTGTGTTTTATCTGAAATTAGAACAGCAACCCCTGCTTTGTTGATTTTTTGTTTGCTTGGTAGATTTTTCTCTGTCTCTTTACCTTGAGCCTGTGGGTTTGATGGGTCTCTTGCATTTATGTGTGATGGGTCTCTTGATGACAGCATACAGTCGGGTCTTACTTCCTTATGCAACTTGCCAGCCTGTGCCTTTTAATTGGGGCATTGACCCATTTACATACAAGGTTAATATTGATAGGTGAGGATTTATCCTGTCATCATGTTGCTACCTGGTTGTTATGCATACTTAATTGTGTGGTCGCTTTATATTATCAGTGATCCATGCACTTAAGTGTGTTTTTGTGATGGCCTGTATTCGTCTTTCTTTTCCGTATTTAGCACTCCCTTAAGGAGTCAGGTCTAGTGGTAGCAAATTCCCTTAGCATTTGCTTGTCTGAAAAGGATCTTATTTATCCTTTTCTTATGAAGCTTGTCTTAGTTTGGCTATATATGGAATTCTTGGTTGGAATTTTTTTTCTTCAAGAATGCGGAATATAATCCCTCAGTCTCTTCTGGCTTGTAGGGTTTCTGCTGAAAGTTCCACTGTTAACCTGAGGAGGTTTCTTTTGTTGGTGACCTCCTTCTTCCTAGCTGCCTTTAACATTTTATCTTTCACTTTGATTTTAGAGAATCTGATTACTGTGTCTTGGGCAAGGTTGTCTTTTATAGTACCTTGCAGGGGTTGTCTGCATTTCCTGAATTTGAATGTTGGCATGTCTAGCCAGGTTGGGGAAAATTTCATGAATGACATTCTATGTTTTCCATGTTTCTTGCTTTCTTTTTTAGGGATGCCCATGAGATGTAGATTTGGTCTCTTTACATAATCCCATATTTCTTGGAGGCTTTGTTTATTCTTGAATCTGTTTTCTCTATTTTCGTCTGACTGAATTATTTTGGAGAACCGGTCTTCAGACTCTGATAGTCTTTCCTCTCCTTGGTTGATTTCCTGCTGTTAAGATTTGTTAATATTGTTTGCCTCTGTGTCTCCACCCAAATCCCATGTTGAATTGTAATTCCCAATGTTGGGGAAGGGACCTGGTGGGAGGTGATTGGACCATGGGGGTGGATTTCCCCCCAGTGTTCTCATGATAGTGAGTTCTCATGAGATCTGATGGTTTAAAAGTGTGTGGCACTTCCCCCTTCAGTCTCTCTGTCTCTTCTGCTGCCATGTGAAGATGTGCTTGCTTCCCCTTTGCCCTACCGGCATTATTGTTAAGTTTCCTGAAGCCTTCCCAGCCATGCCTTCTGTATAGCCTGTGGAACAGTGAGTCAATTAAACCTCTTTTCTTTATAAATTACCCAGTCTGAAGTAATTCTTTATAGCAGTGTAAATGAACTAATAGACCTGTGATTGTGTTTTAAAATTGTTAGTCTTTCAACTCTATCAGATTCTTTCTTACAATTACCATTTTGCCTTTTATATCCTGTATTATTTTATTGTATTCCTTAGAATCCTTTTATTGGGTTTCAACTTTCTCTTGAATCCAGATGATTTTTGTTTCTATTTATACTCTCAATTCTGTTTCTTTCATTTCAGTCATTCAGTCTGGTTAAGACCCAGTACTGGGGAATTAGTGGTGTTGTTTTTAGGTGAGAAGACACTGTGCCATTTTGAGTTGCTAGAGTTCTTGCACTGGTTCCTTCTCATCAGTGTGGGCTGATCTTCCTTCAATCTTAGAAAATGCTAATCCTTTGAGTTTTTTTTTTTTTGCTTTAGTCTTCTTTGATGCATTTGGAGGTTTGATTGTAGTATAAGGTGAGTTCAGCGAAGTCACTTCCTTTGTAAAAGATTTTGGGGAGCTCAGGCTAACCTCATCCCTCCTGCTTCATGTTCTCACTTTAGGGGGCTGACACCAGGCCCCCGGCGTTCTTGTCTGGACTCTTGAGGTTAGGAACATGCTCTATTGGAGCTTCTGAGATGTTCCCAGTCCTCTGGCCATGACACCTCCATGGGTGGTGCTAGCCAATGCCCTTTGTCTCGGCAGTGTTAGCAGGCCGTGTGCTCGTGTGTGTGTTTCAGTAGCTGTGGCAGTGTGCCTGGCAGGGTGTACATACATCAAATGGAGTGGGGTACCGGTGGAAACACGGCTGTGGTATGTGCTTCCACTGGTGGCGGCTGCCTCTGTCACATATTTACCTATATATCAAACTACCACACAATTTTGAAAGTTATATGTCCAGTGTATGAGATGTTCTGTTGCTTGATATTATTGCTAATACTTGTATTGTCTGATTTAATTTAACCATTGGATGTGTGGTGGTGTCTTATTGTGGTTTTAGTTTGTATTTGTTTGATGACTAATTTGAACATCTTTTTATGTGCTTTTCATCATTCACATATCTTCTTTAGAGAAGTATCTGTTCAGATCTTTCCCCCATTTTCTTATTGACTTGTCAAGTCTCCAGAATTCTTTATAAATTTTTAATATAAATCTGTCTCAGATACATGTATTATAAATACATTTTCCTAGTCTGCAGCTTGTCTTTTTATTTTCTTAATGGTATCTTTTAAAGGACAAACACTTTGAATTTTGATGTCCAATTTAGCAATTCTTTATTTTTCATCATTTGCCTACCTGTTGTTGTGACAGTTTTCTTCGTTTTCTTGGTGTCCTTCTCTGTAAAATTGAGGTAATGTGAGAGTTAAATGAATTGATACATGTAATGTACTTTGAAAATGCCTCACATTTAATAAAAATGGTATAGTGTTAGCTGCCATTATTGTTACCACAACTCCTTTACTCATAAGTTGTTCTTGAGGCTTTTGGATCCTGTCTCTACATCCCTGTCTCATCTCCATTGCTCTTAAAAATTTGTCATTGCCATTTTCTTTAAGGGTCTTTTGTTTATCAAAAAGGACTAAAGTTAAGATTTTCTATATATTAGAGAAAGGATATCCTAGCATTCCATGTAGGGAATGATTTATATTACATGCCACTGTTTTGTAATCTACCAATTTACCAGTGACTTGGTTTCCTTTCATATGTGATGTTACAGTGAGATTTATAGAAATTTTTGCCATTTCCTTTCCCCAAAAGGTCTAAAGCCCACCATGAATGTCATGATTTCCCCCTTTTGTTAAGGCTCCTTTGACCATCTCTGACATTGGCTTCCACTGTGTTTTATGCATACCTTGTATGCCTTTTAGTGTACTATGGAAAATGGCACTTTAGAGTGTGTTGTTTTTGTTGTCAGTTTTGCTAAACAGAATTTAGAGGCTGGATTTTGATTGAGGTACATTAATTGGATTAAAAATATCACGAACATAATTAGCATGAAGGCAGTAATAGTTATACCAAACTTGAGTTTCAAATGAGTATAAACTAGGTCAAGGTAAGATGTTCTTCTTAAAATACATTACAGTATGATAATGATCCACCATAGTTGTTTGAGTCAGTCTCAGAAATGGAAATATTGTCCTGATTCTGTTCTCTATTATTTTGACCAAATATTTAATCAGTCTATCATTTTCCTATTTATAAAGTGAGAGATATAATATCTGCCTAGCAAAAATAATATTAAGCAATGAGGTAGTATTTAGCAAGTGATGTAGTTCTTGTTAATAAACTCAGTATAATTTTTAGTCTATGGTCCAGATCTTATTGATCTCTTTTCTGAAAGTATCCCCTCCATCTGAGCCCCTCTCCTGAGCCCTGGATCAGGTACTGGGCCATCCACAAAGTCTTGCATAGTGCTGGCAATGAATAGGCAGTTGGTAAGAGTGTTGTATTTCACCAAACTTTCAATTTTACCCCTGTTTCTTGTGTCTTTTTTTGTCTTTTTCCTGTGGATTCTATACACTCAAGAAATCAATATTCTTATGGGGGGGAAAAAGCAAACAAAAACTTACTGCAGCTGTTCTTCTTACAGTTTCTGTCTTTATGCCTTTCACACTAAATGTTTTAAGAGAGTCAGTTATTCTTAGTTTCCCATTTATCTTTTTAGTTTTTATAATTTAGTTATTGTTAAACTGTTTTAAGATATGTCTGATAACCTTAGGCCTCATAATCTTAGTGTATTTTCACATTTTCTAGCTTTTGTGTAATATCTCCTTATAGTTCTTCTTTGCCTCCTCTGTAACACTTTCCCAGTCTTTTTCCTCCTATCTGTCCTTTACATTTTTATTTTTCTTTGTTTTGTTTTTAATGAATTACTCCAGATTTTATCTTCGTCTGCTTTTTCTTCAACAAAGAAGATAGCTGAGTGAGGGAGGGAGTTAGAATATTTCTAGGGCTTCATTTATTTGCCTTTAAACAGGTGTTGCTTTACTGAAATATAGCTGTGATTTTTCAGTTACGTTTTGGATATCTCCATTTTGGTATTAGCTGAATTTTTCGTAGTAAAACTAACTGTTGAATATACTTGGTCCTTCGTAGAAGGCAAGCTGTGTTATGTTCATCACTATATCTTAATTGTCTAGCATAGTGCTTGGTACATAGTTGGCAGTTAATACACGTTTATTATATGAACAATTGATATTCTCCTGTCACCTGAAAGTTAACATGTTCAAAATTGAGCACATTAGAATCTGGAATTTTCCTTTGCTTCTGTATCTTCCTGTTGTTTGAAGCGTAGATCAAATGCCCCCTCTTCTCTAAAGTTTTCCTTAATCATCACAGTCAAAAATCTGTTTCCCTATTCTCTATTGCTTTACCAAATTATACTTTTATTGTACCTTAATTCTGGATTACATTTTACTTATTTATGTACAGAGTTTGCCGTACATAAGATTGAGGTCAGGGGCTAACTTCTCCAAGACAAATTAACTATTTAAAATAATGTAAGGTTTTGGGAAAGGAAAGGGTTGAAAAGTGGTTTTGTGGCACTGTTCCTTCTGCATAGAATCCCCTCCGTATCTTTCTACTTTTCACTCATTCTTCAGCCTTAGCTGAGGCATTTTTTAATCCAGGTTTTTCTGAGCCGACTTTAAGTCTTGAATAGGTGACTTTTCTTTGTATTCCTCTATTATTAACTCCTTTAATAAATAATTATTGAGTGCCTTTAATGTGCAGACACTGTGCTAGACAGGCCTTTTAGAAACAAAAAGGCAGGACTTTTGTGGCTGAGTATGTAATGTTTAGCTCATTATACAATTACGTATTACACAGATAAGGAAACTGAGGCTCAAATAAGTTAAGTGATTACACTAAGGTTACCAAATTAATAAATGGGAGAGGCTGGTTGCAGACTTTGGACTTTCTGAGTCCTTGGTGTTCTTTCCATTATACTTTGGCATTCCTCAGTGAAAATGTTTTTCGAAAGATTTGAACCAAATCTTTCTAAGCTCTGGTATTTTGTTTCTTTTCCAGCACCACACAGCATTCTCTTAACCATTTACTGTTATTTAGCAAAGGGGATATGTGTAGATAGAACCATTGCTGTCAACAAAAAGAGGATAGTTAACCTGGTACTGGGCAGAAATACTTCCATTGAATTTGTGTCTTTGAAAACTGATTTTAGCATTTGCTTTACTCAAAGGATTTATAAGCCTCCAGAGTTGTCAGGGTTCTATGGTATCTATTGTCTATATTAATCTGTGGATTTCTTTGTTTTTTTCCACTGTAACATTACAGCTCTCAAAATTCATAGCAAACACCCTACCCTCTATTTCCATTCAACAGTATGATGGTATGAATTTGACCCACCTCTGGCAAATACTTAAGTTAATATTTCACAAAATACCCAAACTCCTGTTGGCAATGGATTTCCAGGCAGCTGATAAAACATTGAATTGATAGGTGTATTTTGTTTTTGTGGGTTATTCATTTTGATGTGGATACAGAAGGGTAGGGAAGGAGAAGTTGTTATAGTATAAAGACAGAGTTGGAAAAGTTGGGCTTATGTTGTTGTTTGTTTTTGTTTTGTTTTCCTGAGAATATTCTCTGTTACCCTACAGTAAGCTGTCTACAGTCCAGGATTTGACAGCCTGCTTGCTTAATAGCCTTCAAAAACATCCATGTCCTGTCATACCTGTGCTATGTTCTGACTACTTGGTACTGCTTAGAGATTAGTTTTAGGGATGTTTTATATAAGGAAACCTCTCCTCTAATGCTGCCTCCTTTTGTCACCTGTTAATAGTCATGGTGTTAGGTTTATTGAAGGACTTTTGCCTCTATATTCTTTTCTTCTCAATGTTTTTTTCATTAGGAGTAATGGCCGGGCATGGTGGCTCATGCCTGTAATCCCAGCACTTTGGGAGGCCGAGGCGGGTGGATCACCTGAGGTTGGGAGTTTGAGACCAGCCTGGGCAACATAGTGAGACCTCATCACTATAAAAAGTGATTAGGAACCCCATCTCTACTAAAACATGGAGAAACCCTGTCTCTACTAAAAATACAAAAGTAGCCGGGCTTGGTGGCTCATGCTTGTAATCCTAGCTAGTTGGGATGCTGAGGCAGGAGAATTGCTTGAACCTGGGAGGTGGAGGTTGCAGTGAGTTGAGATAGCGCCATTGCACTCTAGCCTGGGCAACAAGAGCGAAACTCCGTCTCAAAAAAAAAAAAAAAAAAAGGAAAGAAAGAATAATGATCATAACATGAAATAGTACTTTCATTTGTGATATTATATCTTGCTCTTCTCAGTTTGACAAAGGAAATGTTTATAATATTAAGTTACTGATTTTTCCTGTTTAGACATCCTTAAACTTTGGGTTCTGTGGGTGTTTTGCCTGAATTAGAACTGTGGAATTAGACTTTATGACTCAAAGTTTGGCGATGTTACATGTCAAATGCATGTTTTTTAATTTTTTAAAATACAGTTTTATAACTGAGAAATATAGAAACATGTATTTAGTAGACAACATTTTGCCTCACTAAAAAAATTAGTATTATATTTAAATAAATTTTTAAAAATATGCGTATTTCCTTTGAAAGTGTTCTCCATCACATTTGGCATTTATCTGTTTCTTTCAATGGCCTTCTCTGTTTCTTGTTTGCAGGCAGCTATCAATGGTGTAATACCCCAGGAAAATGGCATTCTACAAAGGTATGTTATAAAGTGCTTACCAGTTAAGATGACTTAGCAGAACAAAAAACAACTAACTGTTAATTTTTTTGTTTTATTTTTTAATGGAGCATTGATTTGGGGTATATAAGTTCATTAATATTCTTCTTTCAGATATTTCTATGTATTATATTAATTCCCTAAAGTCTTCAACTTTTAACTGTATAAAATTACTACATATTTGGTAACACCATCTTTTAAGGTGGTTTTAATTTTTAAGAAAGCTTTTCAAGCTTATTCTTTGATTTATAAGATGAAAGGAACTGAATTTTTTAAACTACTAGCACTGGCTATTGGCTTAATAACCCCAGAATATGGTTGTCAAACTTAACTATACAGGCTTTATCTCCAGGCTTACTACAGACATTTTCTCCTTCCCTTTTAGGTTCTAAACCAAGTATATGATAATTTGCAACAATTTGAGGCAGTTCTTAATAATGTAACTTTTTAGAGTACTGAACTATTTCACTTGAAGTATCCAGTGTTAACAAGTGGAAGGGTTTTAGAGGTTTTGTGTTATGGCCAGAAGGTAAAATTGGAAGATGTGGCCAAGAGAATTATAACAGTTACAACGTAATTCCTTAAGTTAAAAATAAATTCATGACTTTTGTCTCCTTAAAAATTGGAGACTCTGGTTCTAGATTAAAGAACACTCTAAAGTCTTAGGAGGTAAAACCATTCTCCCTTCCAAGTGTAGTTTAATTACTTGATTTTTCCCGCCTTTCCTATCAATTCAAACTTTGGCTTGAATTTGGGTGGCTGGGATTTCTAAGTCACTGAAGCATGATCTGCTAAGTGCAGATGAGGCAAACAGAAACAGCAGATTAGGAATGAGGTCGTTTTGGAGAGTGAGAAAAGTACTCTTGCAGAAACATCAGGAAGTTCACCATGAACTGCAAAACGTGCTGTTCTTTATAAGAAACCATATATTTAGGATGGAAGCAAAATTCTGTTTGATACCTGTACCACCTTTAATGATTAATGGTTTTTAGATGAAAGCAATGATAAAACAGACCTATACCCTCATTCCTCTCTTTTAAACTATCAGAAAGATTTTCATCCAGAGTAAATGCGGCTGATTTCCAGAGTTTCTACCAACTTCTGTTTGTTTAATTTTTAGTTTGTTGTTTGTTCAAGAACATTCAATTCTATCGAAACCCTTGCCTAGAAAGCAAATCAGATGAACTTCCTTTATGGTCATTTTTTTCTTAGTTTAGAAAGTTTTACACTGTTAAATATCACTCCAGTTTTATTTTTGAGTAAATGTTATTGCCACTTTTTGTGCCAAAGTTTTTGCTATGCAAAATCTGTGTGGATTCAGCTACTGGATTCTGAATACATATTGGATATATCATCCAATTAATAGCATTTGCCATAGGTGAACTGGAGAAACTTCTTCTCCCCTGGAAACATTCCGTCTTTCCTGTCACAGATTATACTTTTTGTTTAAAATATGTTATGACTAGAAATTCAGTATTAAACTGATTTCTCATAAAGTTACTATAATATTTGGGGTTGAACTTTGATCAGAGTAGGATTTTGTTGGTTTTGTGTGCTTTTTTTGAAGGAATGAATCATATGTCTACATGAGAAAATCAGTTGTATCTAGTAATATTCTTCAACTATTTCCTTCCTAACATGGTTCTTTAGCTTTGAAATCATTGTGGATTTAACATAACTGAAAATTACTCTTGTATGTCTACTGACCAGAGGAAAACAAGAGGGCTCTTTGTGTACTTTCTCATAGGCTTAACACTGAAAGTAGAAGGCCCTAGGCTAGAAATGGTATATTCAGGCGGTTAAAAAGATCTTTGTTTTGTATGTTTGCTTTTTATAATAAAGTTGAATTTACATAGTCTGTGTATACAACTGTTAAATTGTTAGTCCATCCCTTACTTAACAAAGAAAGGAGGTATCAAATACTATACTTTAAAGAAATTACTATATAAAGCAATATTCTCATGAGATAATGAACTTTTGGTAGGAAATAAATACCTGCTTCACTGATACATGTGTTGATGCTAAATTCCTTTGACTGAAAATTATTATTATTATTATTATTTTGTTTTGAGAGAAAGAAGAGCCAGTATGTGCCTTATAGCTTTTCTTGAAGTCAGGTTTTTGTATGAATCCAAGAGGGAATATGATTTTTAATGTAACCATAAACTTCAAGGGAAAGAAACTTTTTTTGTATGCTTAAGGCAGTGTGCTAGGCAATTGACATATTTTTATTCATTTAATACTCACTACAACCTGTAAGAGGTAAATGTTTATATTTTATGTATGAGGAAATTCAAAGTTAGAGAGTTGATATAGGCTTGCCCAAGTTCACAAGCATAGAAGCAGGTGGTGAAGTCTAGATTGTCTTATTTTAAAAGCCATGCTCTATCTTCTCTATTACTCTGTCTTCTTCAAGATCAGTCAGTGAGGTATTTCAAAACTTTTAAGATTTTTCCTTTGTGGGCTGGGCATGGTAGCTCATGCCTATAATTCTAGCACTTTGGGAGGCTGAGGCCGGCAGATCACTTGTGGTTGGGAGTTCAAGACCAGCCTGGCCAACATGGTAAAAACCCTGTCTCTACTAAAAATAGAACTTGAACCCGGGAGACCAAGGTTGCAGTGAGCCAAGATTGCACCTCTGCCTTCCAGCCTAGGCAACAGAGTGAGACTCCATCTTAAAAAAAAAAAAAAAAAAAAAAGATTTTTATTTTGGATAAAGAAGTTGAAATTCAATATATGTACATAATGTCTTTCTTCCACAGCTTTGTTTTTTATAGTTACTATTTTAGTTGTAAGCTATTAAAGGCAGATATTATTATTCCTCATTTTACAGGTAGATAGGATAAGTCATAAAGTGACTTGGCCCAGATGTTACAGTGTGATGTTGATGGAGTCAGGAATATAAGCAAGGCTTCTGGCTGTTTCTCCAAGGCTTATTTCACTAGACAGTATATTGCTAACACAGCATACTGTGTGTAACTTATGCAGTCATAAATGTAAACTATTCATTCAGTCATAAACAAACATTGAGTATGTGTATTTACATGGTCTGGTATATTATTTATTTAACATATTGTCCAGGACCTCTTTAAAAATTATTTTTGGATATATTTTTAGGAAGAAATGTTAGTGAATTACTTGTATAATTGGAGAGCTGATGCCATGTTTTCAAAAAGTAAACTTTATAAATTAATAGCATAATTTAACCACTCACTAAGTGGATGGTATTTATTAACTCATACTTGTTTTATTACCCAGACAGGTGTACAGTATATTCATTTGTCCATTGTTTAATTCATGGAGAACACCTAGATAAGACAACATTTATTTTCAAACCTTGACCACTAGGCTTTCAGAATATATAAATGCCCAGCTTTTTTGACTTAGAAAATAGCCATTATAGCCAGTTAGTCTCTATGTATTGCTTTGTGTAATTTCCATTTTAAAAACCTGATTTAATTGATTCACAAGTTTATCTCTAAAATAAATGTGGAGTTTTTTTTTTTTTTTAGGAGATGCCTAAAGATTTTGCCATGGCATAGACTTTAAAAAATTGAAATAATTAGCAAGTACAGAGTTCCTGTTTACTTTTCTTTCTGTTCATTGCCTTCCAAGAGCCTGAGTTGTTTGTAGAGGAAAGTTGAGTAAGGATAAAAACACTTGGTTGAAGTTTTAGAACTAAATTTCTACATAGAGCTTCCAAATCGGTGGCATTTTTATATTTATTTATTTTTAAGGTACAGGGATCTTGCTATGCTGCTTAGGCTGGACTTGAACTCCTCCTGAGCTCAAGCAATCTTTCTGACTCAGCCTCCTGAGTAACTGGGTCTACAGGCACGTGACACCTTGTCCAGTTTCCCATTAGTATCTTTTTGTTGTTGTTGTTGTTGTTGTTGTTGTTGTTGTTTTGGGAGACAGGGTCTTGCTCTGTAGCCCAGGCACAATCACAGCCTTGACTTCCTGGGCTGAAGTGATCCTACCACCTCAGCCCCCTGAGTAGCTGGTACTATAGGTGCTCACCACCATACCTAGCTAATTTTTGTATTCTTTGTAGAGATGGGGTCTCATGATGTTGCCCAGGATTTCTAGACTCCTGAGTTCAAGCCATCCTCCCACCATGGCCTCACAGAGTGGTAGGATTACAGGCATGAGCCACTATACCTGGCTTTCAATCAATATCTTTTTTTAAAAAAAGATATTTATAGATTAGTCAATCTATAATGATTACATTATTAGATTATTAAATAGAAAAGAATAGCAAGGCCAAATTATAAGATCATGGTTTTCACAGCTGGGAAATTTTTAAAATGCATTTACTCTTTTTTGATTCGATAATTTTGGATGTTTTTGTATTCTTTGGATCTCATTAAATGTTAGTGAAAACTGATGGGATCATTCATTGACTGGTAAGATCTCTCTCTTCCTCTCATTTTTTGGATTGCCTTTTTGTTTTGAGACGAGGTCTCACTCTGTCACCCAGGCTGGAGTGCAGTGGCATGATCTCAGCTCACTGCAACCTCTACCTCCCAGACTCAATTGATCCTCCCACATCAGCCTCCTGAGTAGCTGGGCTATAGGCATGTGCCACCAAGCCTGGCTAATTTTTCTATTTTTTGTAGAGATGTGTTTTTGCCCCAGCCATGTTGCTCAGGCTAGTCTTGAACTCCTGAGCACAAGTGATCCTCCTGCCTCAGCCTCCCCAAAGTGCTGGGATTATAGGTATGAGCCACCGCACCTGGTCTACCCTAGCAATTTTATCAGAGGGAATTTTAAATAGGGAGTCAGTTACACAGATATGGAGAAGTTTGAAAGATCAGAAAAGGGATAGTGAGACAACCTAGATAGAATGACTGCAGGAGGCAGCTGTACCACCAAGCGCAGGTATGGGTGGTTCTTTCTGCTTGGCAAGGAAAGGAGCCCAGGGCAAGAGCAGACGCATAGCTTCAGTGAGAAGGGTAGGGATGTGGAGGTCATGATTCCCATTCCAGACCAAGAAGCAGCAGCTAGAACACATCTACCAGGGAGAGCCCCCTGCCGACCACCAGTGGGCACAAAGGAAAGTGATAGAGGAACAAAGGAAAGAGGCTGATGGAGGTTGAGGTTAACAAAACTTTATTTGTAGCTCAGTGGAAGAGCCCTAGGAACTTGTCCCCAGACATATGAGAAGAAATTCCTGTTCAGCTGATACTGGTAGCTTTGGCAGGATGCAGAGAGACTTACGGAAAAGGTGCTGGGGGAAAAGAAAAAAAAGCTAGAAGCTAACATCAGTGGTTGATGCTAAAACAAAATGAGTGCCACCGTTGGGGTGATATGTCACTGGTAGGGTGATGTTGATAGGATCAGTGTGCAAACTGCAAGAAGATAGGGGTGTGTGTATGTGTTTGTGTGTTTGCTGCCAAAGTTTCTGTTCTGTTACTGGTCATAAGGCCATAGTTGATACTGTGAGTTTATTTCACCATTTATTCTGTATTCCCTGTTGTCAGCTAGCACCTCAAATGGTCAGGGTTTTTTTTTTGTTTTTGTTTTTTTTCTTTTCCCCCCGGTGGAGCATCTTACACCTTCATTTTTGAAGAGTCAGAATCCTCAGTTTACCTGCTTTTTTATTAGTTGTAATTTTGCGTTCTTACTAGACATGCCCCCCAAAAATCTCCTGGGCTCCAGTCATAGTCCATTGTGTAGCAGCAGCCCAGTTTTTTTCTTGGTAATCAGGACCAGTCACTCTAGCCAGTACTCCTTTCCTAGGTGGTAATTCAGTGCCACGAGGAGTGCAAAATGGCCAAGCAGCATTCTCAAGGTCCAATTCAATGGAAGTGTTGTGGAAATGTTACATCTTTGGGAACCATGATTTCTGAACCATCAGCACCCAAAGTTGCAGGAGGCAAAAGTTTAGTAAGCTGTTAGGCATGTAAGAGGAATCACTGTGAACACTGAATTCCCATACATGTGTTTTCTGGCAGTATGAAAAATAGTGTGGTGTTTTGGACACTGATGTAAACCATTTATACCACATACTTTCAAGAGGAACCCCAATCTTCGAGGTTATCTCCTAACCAGTGTCATAACTGAATCTTTAGTAAGTCATTCTGTTGTTTTGTCAAGCTAGCTGCTCCTGAGTAATGGCATACACAGTGATCCCAGTGCTGCACTTCTTTTGCTGTGAAACAAGTTCCTTAGTTAGAACCAATGTTGTGTGGGAAGCCATCAATACTTAGGTATTCCCTAAGTCCTTGAATGGTGGTCCTGACAGATGCATTGCTGTCAGGTAAGTCAAGTTCCTATTTAGAAAAGTGTCTTTTTCAGAGAAGATAGATCACTGCCCCCTCCATGATGGAAATATTTTATTACCAGGTCCCTGGGAAATGGCACCTTATTGGGGACTCAGTATTAGTCTGTGTCACTTGCAGTTTAGGCACTCCATAGTTTGCCTAGCTAGATGCAGCCTTGGTGAGGGGAAGTCCATGTTGTCGTGTCTGTGCGTAACCTCCATCTCTGTTGACATGGCCACATTGTACATTAATGCATCAAGCAGCCTCAGTAGGAAGGGATCAAAAGCTGACTGAACAATGTCTTCTTATCCATGTTATTAAGATCGTTTTTTAAAATTGGTTAGCCTTTAGAGAATATTCACTTAAGAAACAAATATATTTAGCTGGGCGCAGTGGCTCATACCTGTAATCCCAGCACTTTGGGACGCCAACGCGGGTGGATCGCCTGAGGTCAGGAGTTCGAGACCAGCCTGGCCAGCATAGTGAAACCCTGTCTCTACTCAAGATACCGCCCCCCCCCCAAAAAAAAAATTTAGCTGGGCGAAGTGGCGGGCATTTGTAATCCCAGCTACTCAGGAGGCTGAGGCAGGAGAATCGCTTGAACCCAGGGGGGCAGAGGTTGCAGTGAGGCGAGATTACACCATTGCACTGTAGCCTGGGCAACAAGAGTGAAACTCCGTCTCCAAACAAACAAAACCAAATATATTTTTATTCTGTGTGCATTCTAAAGGATCTATTTTCATATCTCTTCTCCAGACTTTCTTGTCATCCAGTTTTCCAATTTTATTCTTTTCAGGACCTGAACTGCTGGCCAACCCATCATCTATTGCCTATGATTCAATGTAGATTTATACCTCAGGCTATCTCTCCTTCCAGATGAAGTGGTGAACATAGTACAACATTAAGTTCTCCCTAGTGGGAGGCTTTTCTTTCACTGCTGTCTTTCAGGGTTATCATTGATTGTGGTCATAGTACTACAGCAGTGTAATTTTGGTTGGTGCCAGCATATTGTACATAATCATTTTTTCTCTTCCCAGTCCAAATTTTTTTTCCCATCAGTTAACTTAGTTATTTCTTATTAATTGTTGGGAAATACAGAGTACAGCTTTCACCCTCATGTGCTTTCAACCACTGGACTCTAGAAACTTTACCAAGGTGGCAGCCCCTGTATTTTTGTGGTATGTGTCTGCTAATCCCTAACTTGCATGCGTCCTACCAAAGTATCAAAGTATAGGTTTAGTTTTCCTTATTTGAGGTGCATAGGACCAGAAGTATTTCACATTTCAGTTTTTTTCAGATTTGGGGATATTTACTTTATACATACCGGTTGAGCATCCCTAGTCCAAAAATCCGAAATGTTCCAGTGAGCATTTCCTTTGAGTGTTATGTCAGTGCTCAAAAAGTTTCAGAGTTTGGAACATTTCAGATTTCAGACTTTTGGATTACGGAGACTTAACCTATACTTGCTGCTTATGCACTTCAGGACCAATCTATGTTGTCATCAGTGTAATATCGTTCTTTGGAATGTCAAGTTAATCAAGATCTCTACAGACTATTATTATGACAAAATGTCAAGTTAATCAAGATCTCTACAGACTATTATTATGACAAAGAGCAGGAGAGTTGATGTAATCTTTAGGAAAAGACAGTGAAGGTGTTAGTGTACCCTGCTATGTGAAAGCAAAATGCACGTCCCAGTGCTTACAAATTAGTGTAGAAAAGAAAACACATATGCAAGATCATTTGTTTCCAGTGGTCCCTTCTTACATTACAGTCCTAACTCCATGGATCAGGAAACCAATATGGAATATCTACCAGTTACTGAGTGTGTTTTTTTCTATTATACCTCCAGGGCCTAGGGAAATAACTGCAGGGTAGATTGACTGACTGATCACATTTACTGTGAGCTGATTTGGGCCAAAACTTCACTTCCAACTCTAGTCTTTCACTTTTGTAAATTCCCCAGTAATTAGCATCATTTTAGAGTTAGCATCTAGTAATCTCCTAAAAATCTGGATATTTTCTTTTTATTGGCACACAGATACTCTAGTAAACAGCTGCAAGTGTCTTAATGGAAATCTTAGAGGAAAATTTACAATAAATACTTGTGGCACTGTTGTGTTTTAGGGGTCCATGCCTCATTTAATCCAGGGGCTTTATGTCTGTGAACCAACTTGTGTTTGGAAACTGGAAGTGACTTTGATTCTCCATAGTGGTCACTGAAGTCAGGATTTAGGCTACCAAGTCTGGGGTTTCTGCTGTTTATAGATCAAGTAGTGTTTTAATAGACTGACCTTTAATTTTGTTCCTTAGAAATACCATGCTCAGTTCGAAGCTCCGTCTCAAAAAAAAAAAAAAAAAAAAAAAACACCAACACAAACAAAAACAAAAAACCACATTCAGTTAAGTACTTCTAAAGGTGTCTGCAGGTCTTGTACGTCACAACCTTCTTGATTGTCACTTTCTGTCCATGCTGTGCATTAACATGATTGTTCTTACCTTTTCTCTGTCAAATTTTACCATTTGACCTCTGCCACTCTGGAATCTGATCAGCTTGTTCAGGAGTCTTTCTCAATCATGCCATCTCCCCATGTCATTCCCAACTCACAGAAAACAGTCACCACAGAGTTTTTCAAATACAGATTCCCTTACTAATGTATTTTAAAATGCTTTAATACTGTATCCTCCAGGACCTCATGGATGATGTATAGGATGGTATGTATATATTCAGATTATATATGGTAAATCTACTCCAGCATTCCTGTTTCTTTAAGCATCTGTATTTCTTCTACATTATGCTAGGAAGGTTCAGGCATCTCATCCATATGAAATGTGGACTCTTTTGAGAGTTTTCATTTAGCCAACTAATAAACTATTAAGAGTTTAAGCTAAGAGCTTTCACAAAAGTGGAGGCTAGCATTCTCAGTCATGGGAGAAGGAGCTGTTCACCAACGTATCCTCATTCCATATCTTAGGGCCTCACTCCTTCCAAAACAAAGGAAACTTAGAAAGTATGTTTATTCAACTTTCACCATAATTCTGCAATCTGCAAAATTAAATTTTGGACCAATTCTTGGCAGAGTTGTACCTGTGGTTACAACAAGTAAGAAACTTTTAAAAGGCTATTTTTAAAATTTTGTAGCTATCTTGTCATGACTTGAGCTGAAAGTTAAAAACTTAAAAACTCTGTATCATTTTCTTTTTTAAGTCTCCAAGTCAGAAGCAGCCATCCGCAAGTCCTTGGTGTCATTATTACCATCAAAATAGTCAAATCAAACAGTAATTTGGTTCTCTTAGACACTTGTTTCAATAGGCATATCATCATAATTAGCTACAGGTGATAATGCAGTAATCATTATGCCAATGCATGGAATGCATCACTAGTATCCCGTTTATTATTGACAAGGAGCTAGCAGTGAATTGAAGGTCACGGTCACATAATCAAGCCAATTCTTGAATCCTGTCTTTGAGAGTATGTTTCCTGGGAACTCTTTACTGTATCAGGATCCAATCAGGAAAATGAAACATACTAGATATTTCAGCAGAGGAAATTTAAGGTAGGATTGGTTACATAGGTATAGAAGACTGAAAGAGCAAAAAGAGGTAACATGGATATGATAAATGCCAGAGGAAGCTACCACTGTTAGGTTTAGGGAACAGAGGGGTTTAACAGAACCATGAAGCACAGAGGAGCTTCATGAAGCTGGGGATCAGACCTCTTTGAATGTACACTGTCCAGCTGCTGCTCGTGTTTAAGGGAATATCAAGAAGCTGGTTATAAGAGTGCTGAAAAGAGCTGAAGACTGGAACCCACCTACAGGGTGATGCTGATGGAACTGTATACAAGCAGGAAAAAAGAAGTCTGTCCTCCCTTCGTTACTAATCTCTACTAATCTCCTCTTTAACTACTAATCTCTAGATAGCATCTCATCTTGGTAGAATCTAACAGGAAACCATCTAGCAGAAGAAAATACAGTTTTGCAGAATACTGGCCCCAGCATCCCAGAGTAGACTATATAGAAAGGTGGATTTGAAGTCAAAAAACAGTAAGTCAGTGACTAGCTTTTTCTTAGGTTTTTCTTCAGTTCTGAGAAGTTATGACAAACTTTAGAGATGTGGAATGTCATCGCACAGATTCTGTTCATAGATGTTTAAGAGCTCACTTTAGATTTCAGCTGTGGGATTCTTTCCTGCCTTTGGACATTTTCTTGGTTCCTATGTTTTTTTGTACAAGATTACTTTCTTTGAATTTAACAACTAGGAGAAAGGATAGGTTTTTGTCTTGGATCAGTGATTACTGGATTATCTGAGCTCTGTTGATTGAAAAACTAACTGTTTTTGAACTTTTTGGAATATGATTTACAATGAGAAATACTTGGAGTTGCAAACACATGTACATATACAACTATGTAACAGAATAAAAAGTTTTATGGAACAATAGTTGGTCCTGTTAAGTGACACAATACTGATAATTTCTATTCTAATCTTTAAAAGACTGATCACAACTCACCAAGTCAACGATGTAATCTATAGTTTGATGAACACTGTTCAAAGCAGTAGTATGAAGAAGGGAAATTAAATAAAAAATAAAAATAAATATAACTATTTTTCTGCTTAATTGAAAAACAATTGAACATTGTTTTTTCTTAAATTCAGGTTGAGAAGAAAGATGTTTTAGAGCTGGTCTTGAGTTCTAGTGGTTGTGAAAGATACATACCATACTGATGTTGCAGTTGAAACACTCCTATGGTTCCCTCTCTCCCCACCTCCTTCTCTCAGAGAGGAAAAAAGAGAAGTGGCAATACATGTGATAAATTAAGTCAGAGAAAAGCCAAATTTTAAAATAATTATTCCTCTACTTGTTAGTTTGGCAAATATTTGAGTGCCTCCTATGTATAAAATCTTAAGCTCAGGGCAGAGGATACAGCCATTAAAAACACAAACAAGGCCGGGCGTGGTGACTCACGCCTGTAATCCCAGCACTTTGGGAGGCTGAGGCAGGCAGATCACGAGGTCAGGAGTTTGAGACCAGCCTGGCCAACATCGTGAAACCCTGTCTCTACTAAAAATACAAAAATTAGCTGGGTGTGGTGGTGTGCACCTGTAGTCCCAGCTACTCAGGAGGCTGAGGCAGGAGAATCGCTTGAACCCAGGAGGTGGAGGCTGCAGTGAGCCGAGGTCACCCCACTGCACTCCAGCCTGGGCGACAGTATGAGACTTTGTCTCAAACAAACAAACAAACAAACAAAAAACACAAATAAGAGATTTATTCTTGTGGTGCTTATA
Organism: Mandrillus leucophaeus; assembly: GCF_000951045.1. NCBI lineage: Eukaryota > Metazoa > Chordata > Mammalia > Primates > Cercopithecidae > Mandrillus > Mandrillus leucophaeus. The sequence continues at coordinate 44,054 of NW_012101365.1, read as the reverse complement.
TTCCAGTGGAGACATCGATGTCAAATCATTAATTATACAACTAACTTTATAATTATAGTTAGTAGTGTGGAATTAGACCTAGTGCCCTGAGTTGAAAAACATTCAATCTGAGATATGAAAGGTTGAATATAATTTGTTAGAAGAAAAATAGAAGTGGATGGGTAATGGAGGAAAGGATATTCTTAGAGGAAATAGCCTGTGTTCCTCTGTGAAATGGGAATGATTAAGGTGAGAGAAGAAATGAAAGACCATGTGCCTATTAGCATAGAGGGCTGGAGATAATGTAGTACAAGAATATGGAAAGCTAGGTAGGATTCAGATCACGCAGGGCCTCATAAGCCACTTTAAGTATGTATCTGAAGAGTAAAGGAGAATAATTGAAGGGTTGAGAAAGAATTATATGAAGACATTTGTGTCTTTAATTTCACTCTAGGGGCATGATGGAATGGAATTCAGTGTTGTAGGAGTACGTATAAAGGGATTAGTTAGGAGGCAATTGCATTAGTTCATACAAGAGGTAATTGTGGCTTGGACTAGAGTGGCAGCATCAGAGGGTAAAGGTGGATGACTTATGCAAAACATACTTAGGAGATATAATTTAAAGGACTGATTAGATATGTGAGATGAAAGAGAAGAAGGGATCAAGGATAACACCACAGGTTTCTGGATTGAGTTGATATTAGGAGTAATGGAGGAGGGTCAGACTTGAGGAAATACTAATGAATTGAACTGTGGACATACTGAATTGGGGATCTGGGATCTTACTAAGTACCAGATGTTGTGCAAATACAATTATTGTTCCCATTTTACAAATGGGACAGCTATTAAGTGGGCAGAGCCAGGATTTCATGTTATTTTTTAAGAAGGGAGAGATATGAACGTTTTTAAATGTTGTTCAAAAGAATCCAGAGGAGAAAGAGATGTCAAAGATACTGGATATAAAAGGGATAATACCTAGTGTAGAGCTAATGAGGACATTGTTTTAGCCTGGGTACAGTGGCTCATGCCTGTAATCCCAGCACTTTGGGAGTCAGAGGTGAGAGGATTACTTGAGGCCAGGAGTTGAAGACTGGTCCGGGCAACATAAACAAGACTCCATTTCTACAAAAAAATAAAAAATGAGCTGGGGCTTGGTGGCATGCATGTATAGTCCCAGCTACTTGGGAGACTGGGGTGGATTGATTGCTGGAGTCCAGGAGTTTCAGGCTGCAGTGAGCCAAGATTTTGCCATCGCTGTCCAGCCTGGGTAACAGAGTGAGACCCCGTTTCAAACAAACAAACAAAAAATGTTTTCGATTTTGAACAGATTAAAAATATGGTATCTCTTCTATTTTATAGGAAGTGAGGAAGAGTGCATATGTGGGCTTGTTTGTGGATTTGATGTTAAGATAAGGGAAATTTCTCTTAATGGCTTTTGTTTTTTTGGCAAAATGGAAAAAGACTGAGATGTGAGATAGGGAGAATCGGGGAGAATTGAGGTTTAAGGACAGTAAAATTTCAAAATAGTCTGTGGAAAGTAGGGTAGATGAGTCAAATAATGATCCAGTGAGTAAATGAGAGTGAGTGAAGAAGACACTGTTCTTAATTTACCGAGTTAAAAATGATGTTTATATTATAACAACACAAGGTAAAAATCTAATTAAATGCTAAATGATATGATACTTCCAATAAACATAGAAAGGCAAAGAAGGGAAGGAGAGTAATGTGGCCTTCAGTCAATGGGAAAGATTTTATGGAGGAAGTAGAACTCAAGTTTGGCCTTGACACACATGTAGGTAAACTTACTTGATAGGAAGAACAACACAAGCCAAGTATGGAGTGGGTCCCTAGTGGTATTCTGTAATGATTTGGTTGACAATAATCCTTCTTTTATGTCAACATTTTAGTGAATATGGAGGTGAGACCATACCAGGACCTGCATTTAATCCAGCAAGTCATCCAGCTTCAGCTCCTACTTCCTCTTCTTCGGCGTTTCGACCTGTAATGCCATCCAGGCAGATTGTAGAAAGGCAGCCTCGGATGCTGGACTTCAGGGTTGAGTACAGAGACAGAAATGTTGATGTGGTACTTGAAGACAGCTGTACTGTTGGTAAGGTTTTTCCTGCCATAAAGCCTTCACAAATAGATGATTAGGTAAACATAGATTTTATACTTTTTAATTTCATGTTGACTATCAGTGCAAGAAGGGAAAAAAAGCAAGTTGAAACTGGTACCTTTCCAATACTGATTATTGTGCTTTATTTTTAAATACTGTGTTGAGATTGAGGTAAGTTTGAGAATAATGTTTTTTGTTCTATGCAAGTAGAATGGTATATGATGCTGTTTTAGGGCTGATGCAAATCAAACATCTGAGAGCTTCAAAAAAATACCCTTATCAAGTACATTGCATATCACACTTTACAACTGAGACTCACTCATTTTTCATAGGATATATCTTGATCCTTTTTGTGCTGCTATAACAATACCCGAGACTGGGTAATTTATAAGGAACAGAAATTTATTTTCTCACATTTCTGGAGGCTAAGAAATCTAAGATCAAGGCTTAGAAGGTTTGGTGTCTGGTGAGGGCTGCTCACTGTTTACAATATAGCACCTTGATGCTGCATCCTTCTAAGTGGGGAACATTGTGTTCTCACATGGCAGAAACCAGAAGGGCAAAAGGGACAGACTCCCTTCATCAAACTCTTTTTATAAGGGCACCTAATCCCATTAGCAAGCTCTCATTGCCTAATCATCTTTTAAAGGACCTGCATCTTAATACTACCACATAGACAATACCTGAATTTTGGTGGGGATACATTCAAACCATGACACTATGTTTAATGAGAAACCAAACATGAGACATGTTTCCATCACTTTTCTCTCTGCCAGTTGAAAAAATGCTATTTTTCAAAAGGAAGTGAAAGTATATGCCTGCCATTTCTGGACAGACTTTATGAAGTTACTATAGTTTAGCTATGTTGAACTTATATTTGATTCAGATTACCTGATCCATTTTCATTGTAGAACCACATATTAATTTTCTCTTAATGTGGTTTACCTTAAATCTGAATTCTAGATGTTTCTGGAAATTTCGCTTTATTCCTTTTAGGAGAGATCCTTTTCTAATTTTATTTTATTAATTGAGTCTTGGAAAGCAAGGCTGTTTTAAGAGTGTTCATTCCCAAACACTACTCAGATTATGTTATTACTTTTCTTAAAGCTATTCAAAAGCTTTCTATTGATTTTAGGATATAATTCAAATCTTTAACATGGCCTATAAGTCCCTGTTTGATGAAGCCCCTACCTGCATTTGTAGTTTCATCTATTACCACTCTCCTTCTAGTTCACTGTGCCTAAGCCATAATGGACTTATTTCAGTTTGCCAAATAGGTCTGGGCCTTTGTACTTGTTTCGTCTTCTATGTAGATTATTCTTCTAGATAAACCCCTTCTCCCTGTACCCATTTCCATGCCCCCAAATATTCTCCTGTATGTTGTTTTTTATTTTTAAAAAAATTATGGTAGAAAACAATATGAGATTTAGACTGTCAATAAATTTCTGAGTGTACAGCCTAAGATTGTTTATGCACTTTTTCATCTTACAAAGATTGTTTACGCACTTTTTCATCTTACATAACTGAAACTCTATACCCATTGGATAGCAATATTCCATTTTCCCCTCTCTCAAGCTCCTGGCAACTGCCATTCTATCTTCTGTTTCTATAAGTTTTGACTATAAATACCTCATAGAAGTGGAATAATGCAGTATTTGCCTGCTGTGATGGCTTATTTCACTTAGCATAATGTCCTCAATGCTTATATATGTTGTAGCGTATAGCAGGATTTTCTTCTTTTTTAAAACTGAACAATATTCCATTGTGTGTATATACCACATTATTTTTTATTCATTAACTTATCATAAATGGATATTTAGGTTGTTTCTACCTTTTGACTATTGTGAATAATGCTGCAGTGAACATGAGAATGTGATTCTTTTTTTTTTTTTTTGAGACAGGGTCTCATGCTGTCACTCAGGCTGGAGTGCAGTGGCGTGATCACGGCTCACTGTAGCCTCAAACTCTGGGCTCAAGCAGTCACCCTGCCTTGGCCTCCTGAGTAGCAGGACTATAGGTGCGTGCCACCATGGCTGGCTAATTTTTTTTTCTTTGTGGAGAAGGGATCTTACTTTCTTTCCCAGGCTGGGCTTGAACTCTTGGGCTCAAGTGATCCTTCTGCCTCAGACTCCCAAAGTGTTGGGATTATAGGCATGAGTCACCATGCCCAGCCATGGGAGTGTGAATATTTCATGGAAATCCTGGTTTCAGTTCTATTGGCAGTATGTTCAAAAGTGGGATTGCTGGATTAGATGGTAGTTTAATTTATAATTTTTTGAAGAACCTCCATACTGTTTCCTGTAGCAGCTACACCATTTTACATTCCAACCCCAACTTCGTTAACACTTATTATTTTCTGTTTTTCTTTTCTTTTATTTCTTTTTTTTTTTTTATAGTAGCCATCCTAAAAGATGTGAAGTGATAGCTGATTGTGGGTTTGATTTATATTTGTCTGATTAGTAATGTTGAGTATCTTTTCATATACCTGTTGGCCATTTGTGTGTCTTGTTTGGAGAAATGTCTGTTCAAGTCATTTGCCCATTTTTTAAATGGGTTATTTGATATTTTATTGTTGAGGTGTAGAAGTTTTTCTATATTTTGTGCTTTAACCCCTTATTAGATATATGGTTCGCACATATTTCCTCTCATTCTGTGGGTTACCTTTTTACTCTATTGTTTACTTTTCTGTGCAGAAGCTTTTTAATTTGATATAGTCTCACTTGTCTATTTTTTCTTTCATTGCCTCTGCTTTTGGAGTCATTTTCAAAAAACTATTGCCAAGATCAGTGTTATAAAGCATTTCCTCTCTGCTTTCTTCTAGGACTTTTATAGTTTCAAGTCTTTTTTTTTTTTTTTTTTTTTTGAGACAGGGTCTTGCTCTGTCACCCAGGCTGGAGGACAGTGGCAGAGTCTTTGCTCGTATAGTTTCAAGTCTTATGTTTAAGTCTTTAATTCACACAATGCAGTGAGATGATGTTTGTGTATGTTATGAGGTTCCAAATTCTTTTGTATGTGGATATCCAGTTTTCCCAGTACCATTTGTTGAAAAAACTATCCTTTCCACATTGTGGGGTCTTGGCACTCTTGTCAAAGATCATTTGACTGTATATTTGTGGGTTTATTTTTGGGATTTCTGTTTTGTTCCATTAGTTGGTGTGTCTGTCTTTATACCACTACCAAACTGATCGAATTACTCTAGCTTTGTAATATGTTTTGGAATTAGGAAGTAGGAGACCTCCAGCTTTGTTCTTCTCACAATTGTGTTTGGAGTTCCTTGTGGTTACTTATGGAATTTAGGATTATTTCCTTGTTTCTGCAAAAATACCATTGGCCTTTTGATAGGGATTGCATTGAATCTGCAAATCACTTTGGATAATATGGACATTTTAACAGTGTTAAGTTTTTCAGTCCATGACTATGGGACGCTTTTCCAGTGTCTTCTTTAATTTCTTTCAGCAAGGTTTTGTAGTTTTTAGTGGACAAGTCTTTTTTCTCTGGATAAGTTTATTCATAAGCATTTTATTCTTTTTGAAGCTATTATAAATGGTACTGTTTTCTTAATTTCCTTTTTAGATTGTTCAGTGTTAGTATATAGAAATGCAACGGATATTTATGTGTTGATTTTGCATCTTATAACAAGATTGATGAATTTTGTATTTATTAGTTCTAACAGTTTTGTTTTCTTTGGTAGAATCCTTAGTGTTTTCTACATATAATATCATGTTGTCTGTAAACAAAGATAGTTATATTTCTTCCTTTCCAATTTGGATGCCTTTTGTTTTTCTTGCCTAATTGTTCTAGCTAGGCTTTCCAGTACTACGTTGAATAGAAGTGGTGAGAAGTTATCCTAGCTTGTTCCTGATGTTAGAAGAAAACCTTTTAGTTCTTTTTTTTTTTTTTTTTTTGGAGACGGAGTCTTGCTCTGTCGCTGGGGCTGGAATGCAGTGGCCAGATCTCAGCTCACTGCAAGCTCCGCCTCCCGGGTTTAGGCCATTCTCCTGCCTCAGCCTCCCGTGTAGCTGGGACTACAGGTGCCCGTCACCTCGCCCAGCTAGTTTTTTGTATTTTTTAGTAGAGACGAGGTTTCACCGTGTTAGCCAGGATGGTCTCAATCTCCTGACCTCGTGATCTGCCCGTCTCGGCCTCCCAAAGTGCTGGGATTACAGGCTTTAGCCACTGCGCCCGGCCTGAAAACCTTTTAGTTCTTAACCCTTGAATATGATGTTAGCTGTGGGACTTTCATATATGGCTTTTATTATGTAGAAGTTATTTCCTTTTATTTCTAGTTTGTTCAGTATTATGAAAATATGTTGAATTTTGTCAAAAGCTTTTTGTTTATTGAGATGATTGTTTGACATTTATCCTTCTTGCTTTTAATGTGGTGTATCACATTGATTGATTTTCATTGGTGGTTGTTGTTGTTGTTTGTAAGATGGAGTCTCGCTCTGTCATCCAGGCTAGAGTGCAATGGTGTGATCTTGGCTCACTGCAACCTCTGCCTCCTGGGTTCAAGTGATTCTCATGCCTCAGCCTCCTCAGTAGCTGTGATTACAGGCACGCAGCTGCCACGCCTGGCTAATTTTTGTATTTTTAGTAGAGACGGGATTTCGTCATGTTGGTCAGGCTGTTCTCAAACTCCTGATTCCAAGTGATCCACCCACCTCAGCCTCCCAGAGTGCTGGGATTACACGTGTGAACCACCGCACCTGGCCGATTTTTATATGTTGAATAATCCTTTCATCCTAGGGATAAATCTCACTTTGCCCTGGTGTGTGATCCTTTTAATGTGCTGTTGAATTTAATTTCTCTAATAGTTTGTTGAGGATCTTTGCATCTGTATTTATCAGGGATATTGGACTATAGTTTTCTTTTCGTCTGATAGCTTCTTTGGCTTTGGTATTGATGTAATGCTGGCCTCATAAAAGAAATTAGGAAGTATAGCCTCCTTTGGCTTTTTGGAAGAGTGTGAGAAGGGTTGGCAGTAATTGTTTAAATGTTAGGTAACATACCCTAATGTTACCATGTGGTCCTGCATGTTTCTTTGTTGGGAGGTTTTTGATTGCTGATTCACTCTCAGTAACAGACTAGTTATATGTCTGTTCAGATTTTGTGTTTCTTCACGATTCAGTCTTGATAGGTTGTATGTTTCTAGGAATGTATCAGTTTCTTCTATGTTATCTAATTTGTTGGCATAAGATTTTTAATACTAGTCTCATAATTTTTTATTTAATTTTTCTTTTTTTCTTACTCTAGATAAAGGTTGATGAATTTGGTTGATCTTTTAAAAAAAAAACCTCTTAGTATTGTTGACTTTTTTCCTGTTATTTCTGTATATTAAAATATGGTATAAAAAACCATCTGGAAAGGACTCACCATTCTAAGATGCCATGAAGAACACTCATGATTCATGGGAGGAGGTCAAGATATCAACATTAATAGGAGTTTGGAAGAAGCTGATTTCACCCTTCATGGATGACTTTGAGGGGTTCAAGACTTTAGTGGAGGAAGTAACTTTAGATGTGGTAGAAATAGCAAAAGAATTAGAGGAGGAGCCTGAAGGCGTGACTGAATTGCTGCAATCTCATAAAACTTGGATGGAAGAGCAAAGTGGTTTCTTGAGATGTAATCTATTGCCGATGAAGATGCTATGCATAAACATGGTTGAAATGACAAAAAAGGATTTAGAATGTGACATAGACTTAATTGATAAAACAGTGGCAGGGTTTGAGAGAATTTACTCCAACTGTAAAAGAAGTTCTAGTGTGGGTAAAATACTATCAAACAGCATCACATGTTACAGCAAAACTTTTCATGAAAGGAAGTTAATCGATGCAGCAAGCTGTATTGTGTGTGTGTGTGTGTGTGTGTGTGGTTTTGTTTTGTTTTTTTAAGGGATGGTCTTACTCTGTCACTCAGGCTGAAGTGCAGTGACACACTCTTACTGCGGCCTTGAACTCCTGGGCACAAGCAAATTTTCTACTGTCTTTGCCAGCCCTGAGATAGCAAGACCAACCCCTCCCCTTCCTCCTTCTCTTCAGTCTGTTGAACACAAAGACAGTGAGGAAGATAATATTTTGGATTTCTTAATAACATTTTCTTTTCTCTAGTTTATTGTGGGAAATGTATATATAATGCACATAATGTACAAAATATTTGTTAATCAATAGTTTATATTATCAGTAAGGTTTCTGGTCAACAGTAGGCTATTAGTAAGTTTTTGGAGAGTCAAAAGCTATACCTAGATTTTTGACTGTGTGGAAGGGTTGGTACCCTAACCTCCCCACCCCCATTATTCAAGAGGCAATTATATGTAAAAATTAAGTTTATACCCTTGGAACCACCACCACCCTGATCCAGATAGAGAATTTTTCTTGCGCCTCAGAAGCCTCTCTCATTCCCCCTGCTAGCTATTTAATCTCCCCTCTGAAACCACTATTTTGACCTTTGTCACCTTGGACTCCTTTTGTGTATTTTGACCTTCGTATAATTGAAATCATACATTGTATACTGTGTTTAACTTCTTTCACTCAATATTATGTCTTTGAGATTCAGTAATTCATTCATTCTAATTGCTGTGTAGAATTCTATTATACCATAAATTACCCATTCTACTGATATTTGGGTTCTTTCTAGTGTTATCAAGCTGCTATGAACATTCTTGTGCGTATTTTTGGCATAGATAAACATTCTTCTTTTGAGCTTCAAGTGGAGCTGCTGAATCATAGCATAAAGGTATATGTTTGTTTAGAGTTAGCAGGTGTAGCAAAACATTTTTATAAAATTGTTGAACCAATTCACTTCACCAGTAGAACAGGGTTCCAGTTGCTCCCCATCCTTGCCATCACTTAATCTGGTTAATCTTTTCAATTTTAGCCATATTCCTGATCCTTTCTGAATTTTTTTTTTCTTAAAATGAATTCAGGTTCTAAAGTTCATTTTGAATTTAGACTTCAAACAGGCTGGAAATCTTTTTTCTAACTTGGTAGCCATCTGCATTCTTATTTCAGATTCATTGTCCAAACTCATCAGATTTTCTTAGCTGCATTGAGGATACCTCTGGTATAGTTTACTGTATCTGTGTTTTTCATTTTTGTCCAGTTTAAAGTCCCTTTGAAAAAATATTTTTATAGTGTTGACTTAGGAAATATATAATAATAAAATGCAGTTACAAATTCACTATGGCATTTTTGAATTCATATGACTTAAAGTGATTTTTTTTTTCTCTTAAGAGACAGAATCTTGCTTAAGTCCCAGGTTAGAATGCAGTGATATGACCACAGCTCACTGTTAAGCTTGAACTCCTAGGCTCAAGTGATCCTCCCATCCACCTCAGCTTCCTGAATGCTGGGACTACAGGTGCACGCCATCATGTTCAGCTAATTTTTTTTCACTTTTTCAAGAATTTTTTTCTGACTTCACTGCATTTAGTCAATAAAGTTTTATGAATTCTATCATATTATCACTGAATCTCTCCTTTGTTAGGGATTCATCCCACTTTGTTAGAGTTCAAGAATCATCCCACTTTGTTAGAGTTCAAGAATTTCTTTCATGAATTAAAATAATTCCCGATTTCCATACGTTCATTTCTTTCTTCCTTTAGTCCATCTTTTCTATATAGTTGCCCTGTAGTGATTTTTCTAAAACACACATCTCCTCATGTGCCTTTCAGTGGCTCTGTATTTCCTGTATTCTGTTTGATAGACCTTTTCTTGCTTTAGCTTTCTAGAAAACTCCTACACAGCTTCCAAGATCCCATGTAAATATTTCCTCTTCTGTGAAGCCTTTCCTAACCTTTCTGGACATATAGTTAAGTTGAATCATCCCCTATGATCCCATAAAATTTTGTGTATGCTTTAAACATGGATTTTAACACATCTTACCATTTCTTTGTGTTTCAGATTTTCCTTGTGAATGTTAACTTCTCATGCTTAGAGACCAGGTCTTATTCCTCTCTAAATTCTCTATTCTAGCACAGTGTTTGGCACAGAGTAGTGCTTGTTGAGGAAACAAATGGCTCGATAAATGAGTATATGAATATATGTATATATATTAATTCATCCATCATAGGAAATTTTAAAAATGTGCACTCATTGGCGGAGCTTGCAGTGAGCTGAGATCCGGCCACTGCACTCCAGCCTGGGCGGACAGAACCAAACTCCGTCTCAAAAAAAAAAAAAAAAAAAATGTGCACTCATTAAAGTTTATGTGACCAGCAGTAGAATTGTTATAAATCATTTCAGCGTTACAGGAATTATATAAATAATATTTTTTCTGTAGCTGTATACATATAAATAATACAATGCAAAGAGATACCCAGTCAGGTAATGCACTTTTTCCACATTATTACCAGGAAGATGCAACAAGGTTTGAAAGCGAGCCCAAAGGCAGCTAAGAACTTTGTATCATAGTGACACCTAGTGGTATGTTCACTGGGTTGTTAATGTTTTTAGGGTCCTTAATGCAGTTTTGTTTCAATATCCAAAACCTTCTGAATTCTGTTTTCTTATCTTAAATAAATTTAAGGAATTATTTTAAAGCATTTGTCCTCCTATAAAATGCTGTCTGATGTGAAGTATTGTGATCTCTTTGAGGGTAGGGATTATTGTATATTGTTAGGTCTCTAAGATCTAGCAGTGGATTTAACCTAACACGCAGGTATTTGTTTAATAAAGTTTGTTAAATCAGTACTGTTAACAAACCTAATTTACTGGAGCCTACTAGTCATAGCTTTAATTCCGTTTCTGAGATATAGCAGAAAAATAGATCTGTTATTATTTGAATCATTTATCTTATTTTTTCTCTTTTTGATCTTCTTAAAGCTACTTTTATTATATTGGATACTATTTTAGTTTTTAAGAAATCAGGTTGAATATGGAAAGATTTAAAATATTTAGCAAGTGCATTTTCAGTCTGAAAAAGTAGTTCAGGTTATTTCAAACCAGTTTTTGTCCTGAATCTATAAATTTAGATTCTAATCTTGACTCTGTGACTCTTATTAGCTGTATAGTCTTTGGTAAATGCCTTAATCCCTCCCCCCACATGCCTCAGCCATGCTTTATGAATACTAGTTAAATGTTCTTCTGTTATTAGTACATGTGAAAAGAAGGAAAGAGTGATAATTTTGTGTGTCTTGAAAGATGCTATGAACATGAAATGACAATGCAATTGATTATAGTTTGTACTTTTGGGGAAGAAAGACAGCAAATGTTGTGTGTTAGTAGTAGTGTTTAGTCCACCTGCAAACTGATGTCTCTTGCCTCTGTGCCATCAATTGTGTACTCCCCAAATAATTTATTATTGGGTCATTTTGAAACCTGAATAAAGTAGCATCTCAAACTGTGGTCTCAATGTGCATAGTTTATTTTTGTGCATTAGAAATATTCTTTAATTCAGCTTCAGATTTTTAAATTGATGTTTAATAAGTGTATATGTTTATGAGGTACAATATGATGTTTCAATACATATATATGTTGTAGAATGAGCAAATACATACCAATCATCTCATATACTTACGATTTCTTTGTGGTGAGAACACTTAACATCCACCCTTTTAGCAATTTTGAGTGATACATTATTTCTTAACTGTATTCACCTTACTGTGCATTAGATCACCAGAATATTTTCCTCCTGTCTAGCTGATCAAAGAGATCCTCTGATTGATATTATTCCACGGAGCTCACTATATGCCCTTGCCTCTGGTAACTACCATTCTACCCTCTACTTCGTATGTGGATTCAGATATTTAGATTCCATATGTAAGTGAGAGCATGTGATATTTGTCTTTCTGTGCCTGGCTTATTTCACTTAGCAGAATGTTCTCTAGACTCATCCATGTTGTTGCAAATGACAGAATTTTTTTTTTAAAGGCTGAATAGTATTCCATTGTGTATGTGCCACATTTTTGGATCCATTCATCTGTTGACGGGCACATAGATTGTTCTGATCTCTTGGCTGTTGTGAATAATCCTGCAACAAACATGGAAGTGCAGACATCTCTTCAACACATTTTAATTACTTTGGCTATAAACTCAGAAGTGGGATTGCTGGATCTAATGTCACATTTTTAAACGTTGTACTTAAAGTAAAAACAGAGTCTCACTCTGTCGCCTAAGCTAGAATGCAGTGATGCGGTCATGTCCCACTGAAGCCTCAAGCTCCTAGACTCAAACAATTCTCCCCAGCTGAGTTTCCTGGAATCCTTTGTCCAGAACCTCAAAATACTCACATATTTATAATTTTTTTTGTAATTGTAGGTGTTATGTTAAAGCATTTTAAATGTAAACTTATGTCTATAAGTAGCAAGATATACAGGAGTTAGCATCTTTCAATTAGTGATACCAGAATAGTACATAGGGAAAACCAGTGGGCATTGTCTTGTAGTCTTTGTCATTAAATCATTTCTTGTTCTTGAGTAGCCTTATCCCAAAGTGCTTTTGTTTTTTATTTTCAACATTTTGAGTGTTTGCCCTAATGAGATTTATTTATTTTAATGTTTATTTTAGGTTCAGGGGTACATGAGCAGGTTTGTTACATAAGTAAATTGTGTGTCACTGGGGTATGGTGTGCAGATTATTTCATCACCCAGGTAATAATCATTGTACCTGACAGGTAGTTTTTTTGATCTTCATCCTCCTTCCACTCTCCACTCTCAAGTAGTCCCCAGTGTCTGTTGTTGTTTTCTTTGTGTCCCTGTGTACTCAGTGTTTAGCTCCCACTTGTAAGTGAAAACATGCAATATTTGGTTTTCTGTTCCTCTGTTAGTTCATTTAGGATAATGCCCTCCAACTCCATCCATCTTGTGGCAGAGGACATGATCTCATTCTTTTTTTATGGCTGTGGTGTATTCCATGGTGTAAATGTACAACGTTTTCTTCATCCAGTCTACCATTGATGAGTATTTAGGTTAATTCCATGTCTTAGCTATTGTGAATAGTGTTGCAATGATCATATAAGTACATGCGTCTTTTATGGTGTGATGAATAATATTCTTTTGCGTATATACCTAATAATGGGATTGTGGGGTAAAATGGTAATTCTTTCTTAAGTTATTTGAGAGATTGCCAAACTGCTTTCCACAAAGGCTGAACTAATTTACATTCCCACCAACAGTGTATAAGCATTCCCTTTTCTTAGCAACCTTGCCAGCATCTATTATTTATTTATATATTTATTTTTCAGAATATTGCTTTTGCTAAGGACCTTCATGGTATTATACGTTAAAAGACACTGATTAACTTGAGAAAAAAATGTTTCTTGCAGTTGAGCAACATCCACAATTTTTACTATTATACTTTTGCTATTATACTACATATATGAAAAGATAACCTACATGTAATCTTTTCCTGTATTTCCCTACAACTTGTTCATAATCTCTGCTGTTTCCCAAGGGCTCTACTTCTGTCAATTTTTTTTCATTTAGAAGAGAAATTTCAAAATTACACACAGTTGGCATTTTGTTTGTTTTTTGGAGACGGAGTTTCACTCTTATCACCCAGGCTAGAGTGCAATGGCATGATCTTGGCTCACTGCAACCTCTGCCTCCCAGGTTCAAGTGATTCCCCTGCCTCAGCCTCTTGAGTAGCTGGGATTACAGGTGCCCACCACCACACCCAGCTAATTTTTGTATTTTTAGTAGAGATGTGGTTTCGCCATGTTGGGCAGGCTGGTTGTGAACTCCTGACCTCAGGTGATTCGCCCACCTTGGCCTCCCAAAGTGCTGGGATTACAGGCATGAGCCACTGTGCTGGGCCCATTATTTTTTTTTAATAGCCATTCTGACTGGTATAATATGGTATCTCATTGCGGTTTTGACTTGCATTTCTCTGATAATTAGTGATACTGAGCATTTTTTGTATGCATTTTTGGTCACATATTTGGCTTCTTTCAAAAAGTATCTGATTGTGTCCTTTGCCCACTTTTTAATGGGGTTGTTTTTTGCTCATTAATTTAAGTTTCCTATCGATTCTGGATATTGGACCTTTGTTGGATGCAAATATCTCCTCCCATTCTGTAGGTTGCAAATATTTTCTCCCATTCTGTAGGTTGTGTGATTACTCTGTTGATAGCTTCTTTTGCTGTGCAGAAGCTCTTTGGTTTGATTAGGTCTCATTTGTCAATTTTTGTTTTTGTTGCAATTGCTTTTGGCGTCTTTGTTATGAAATTTTTGCCAGGGCCTGTGTCCAGAATGGTATCTTCTAGGTTGTCTTCTAGAGTTTTTATAGTTTTAGGTTTTGAGTGTTTAATCCATTTTAAGTTGATTTTTGTATATGCCGTGAGGAAGGGGTCCAGTTTCAGTCTTCTGCATATGACTAACCAGCTACCCCAACAGCATTTATTGAATAGGGAGCCTTTCCCCATTTGTTTGTTTTTGTCAACTTTGTCGAAGATCAGATGGTTGTAGATATGTGGCATTATTTCTGGGCTCTCCATTCCATGAGTCTGTGTGTTTGTTTTTATACCAGTAACGTGCTGTTATGGTTACTGCAGCCTTGTAGTATCGTTATGAAGTTGGGTAATGTGATGCCTCCAGCTTTCTGCTTAGGTTCTTTTTGCTTAGAATTATCTTGGCTATTCAGGCTCCTTTTTGGTTCCATATACATTTGAAAATAGTCTTTTCTAATTGTGTGAAGAATGTCCTTGGTAGAAATAGCATTGAATCTGTAAATTGCCTTGGGCAGTATGGCCATTTTCACAATATTCATGCTTCCTATTGATGTGCATGAAATGTTTTTTCATTTCTTTGTATCATATCTGATATCTTCGTTCAGTCTTTTGTAATTCTCATTGTAGAGATCTTTCACCTCCCTAGTTAACTGTGTTCCTAGGTATTGCATTTCCTTGTGGCTACTGTAAGTGAGATTGTGTTCTTGAATTGACTCTCAGCTTGGACATTGTAGGTATATAGAAATGGTACTGATTTTTGTACATTGATTTTGTATCCTGAAATATTGCTGGAGTTGTTTATCAGAGCTAGTAGCTTTTGGACAGATACTGTGGGGTTTCCTAGGTATACTATCATATCATCTGTAAACAGAGGTAGTTTGTCTTCCTCTCTTCCTATTTGGATGCCTTTTTTTCTTTCTCGTGCCTGATTGCCCTGGCTAGGACTTCCAGTGCTATGTATGTTGAATAGAGTGGTGAGAGAGGGCATCCTTTTCTTGTTCTGGTTTCAAGGGGAATGCTTCTAACTTTTGCTCATTCAGTATGATGCTGGCTGTGGGTTTTTCATAGATGGCTCTTAATATTTTGAAGTATGTTTCTTCGATGCCTAGTTTGTTGAAGGTTTTTTTTTTTGTTTGTTTTTGTTTTAATACAGAGTCTCACTTTGTTGCTCAGGCTGGAGTGCAGTGGAGTGATCTCGGCTTACTGCAGCCTCTGCCTCCTGGGTTCAAATAATTCCCTTGCCTTAGCCTCCCAAGTAGCTGGGACTACAGGCATGGGCCCACCATGTCCAGCTAATTTTTGTATTTTTCATAGAGATGGGGTTTCACCATATTGGCCAGGCTGGTCTCAAACTCCTGACCCCAAGTGATCTGCCCACCTCGGCTTCCCCAAGTGCTGGGATTATAGGTGTGAGCCACCACACCTGGCCTGTTGAGGGTTTTTAACATGAAGGATATTGAATTTTATTGAAAGCCTTTTCTGTATCTGTTGAGATGATCATTTGGTTTTTGCTTATAGTTCTGTATATGTGGTAAGTCACATTAATGATTTGTATATATTAAACCTACCTTGCATACCAGGGATAAAGCCCACTTGATCATGAAGGATTAGCTTTTGGATGTGTGGCTGGATTTGGTTTGCTAGTATTTTGTTAAGGATTTTTGCATCCATGTTCATCAGTGATACTGGCCTGATGCTTTCATTTTTTGTTGTGTCTCTGCCAGGTTTTGGTGTCAGGATGATGCTGGCCTCATAAAGTGAGTTAAGGAAGAGTCTCTCTTCCTCAAGTATTTGGAATAGTTTTAGTAGGAATGATACCAGTTTCTCTCTATGCTCTGGTAGAATTCAGCTGTGAGCTTATCTGGTCCTGGGCATCATCTGGTTGGTAGGCTTTTTATTATTCATTCAGTTTCACTTTACTGTTGATCTGTTCAGGGATTAAATTTCTTCCTGGTCCAATCTTGGGAGGTTGTATGTTTCCAGGAATTTATTCATTTCTTCTATGTTTTCTAGTTTGTGCATAGAGGTGTTCATAGTAGTCTCTGATAGTCTCTGAGGATTTTTGTATTTCTGTGGGTTTGATAGTAATGTCCCATTTGTCAATTTTGACGGTGTTTATTTGGAGCTCTCTGTCTTTCTCTCTCTCCTGTTTTTTTTTAAGTCTGCTCAGTAGTCTATCAGTCATATTCTTTCAAGGAACTAATTCCTGGACTCAGTCTTTTGTATATTTTTTTATGTCTCAGTTGCCTTCAGTTCAGCTTTGATTTTGGTTATTTCTTGTCTTCTAGCTTTGTAATTGGTTTCCTCTTGTTTCTCTTGTTCCTGTAGGTGTGATATGTGATGTTAGATTGTTAATTTGAGGTCTTTCTAACTTTTTGCTGTGGACATTTAATGCTGTAAACTTTTCTCTTAACACTGCAAACTTTTCTCTTAACACTGCTTAAGCCGTGTCCCAGAGTTTCTGTTACATTGCGTCTTTGATCTCATTAGTTTGGAAGAATTGCTTTAATTCTGCCTTTATTTTATTATTTACCTCATAGTCATTCAGGATAGGTTGTTTAATCTCCACTAAATTATATGCTTTTGAGTGACTTTCTTACTATCAATTTCTATTACACTGTGATTCAGTAGTGTGATTGCTATTGTTTTGATTTTTTTTTTTAATTTGCTAAGGATTGTTTTATGGCCAGTTATGTGATGGAATTTAGAGTATGTGCCATGTACAGATGAGAAGAATATATAGTTTGTTGTTTTTGGGTGTAGAGTTCTGTAGATGTCTATCAGGTTCATTTGGTCTAATGTCAAGTTCAGATCTTGACTATCTTTGTTAGTGATCTAATTCTATCAGTGGGGTGTTGAAGTCTTCTACTATTATTGTGTGGTTATCTTAAGTCTCTTTGTAGATCTCTAAGAACTTGCTATATGAATCTGGGTGCTTTTATGTTTGGTGAATATATATTTAAGATAGTTAGGTCTTCTTGTTGAATCAAACCCTTTAGCATTATATAATGCCTTTCTTTACCTTTTTAAAATCTTTTTGGTTTAAAGTGTGTTTTGTCTGAAGTTAGAATAGCAACCTCTGCTTTGTTCTGTTTTCTGTTGACTTGGTAGATTTTTCTCTGTCCCTTTACTTTTAGCCTATGGGTGTCATTGCATATGTGATGGTTCTCTTTTTGGCAGCATACAGTTGGGTCTTGCTTCTGTATCCAACTTGCCACTCTGTGCCTTTTAATTGGGGCTTTTAGCCCATTTACATTCAAAGTTTATATTGATAGGTGTGGATTTGATCCAGTCATCGGGTTGTTACCTGGTTATTATGCAGACTTGATTGTGCAATTGTTTTGTAGTGCTAATGGTCTATGTATTTAAGTGAGTTTTTGTGGTGTCTAGTAATGGTCTTTCCTTTCCATATTTAGCACACCCTTAAGGAGTGTCTATAAGGCAGGCGTCGTGGTGACAAATTTCTAGCATTTGCTCATCTGAAAAGGATCTTATGTCTCCTTCATTTATGAGGCTTAATCTCGCAGGATATGAAGCTCTTGATTGGAATTTCTTTTCCTTGAGAATGCTGAATATAAACCCCCAATCTCTTCTGGCTTGTAGGTTGTCTGCCAAAAGGTACACTGTTAGTTTGATGGGGTTCCCTTTGTATGTTACCTGTCCCTTTTCTCCAACTGTCTTTAACATTTTGTCTTTTATATTGACCTTTAAGAATCTGATTACTATGTGTCTTGGGCATAGTTGTCTTACATAGTATCTCAGAGGCATTCTCTGCATTTCTTAAATTTGAATGTTGGCATGTCTAGTGAGGTTGGGGAAATTTTCACGAATGATATCCTAAAATATGTTTTCTACGTTGCTTGCTTTCTCACCCTCTTTTTCAGGGACACCAACGAGATGTAGATGTGGTCTCTTAATGTAATGCCAAATTTTTTAGAGGTTTTTTTGTTCTTTTTTGAGTCTTTTTAATTTTAGTCTGAGTTGTTTTGGGGAACCAGTGTTTGAGCTTTGGATTTCTTTTCTCCAGTTGGCTAATTCTGATGTTAATACTTGGATTGTGTTCTGAAATTCTTCAAGTGAGTTTCTCAGCTCTATCAGATCACTTTGGTTCTTTCTTACAATGGCCATTTCATTTTTTATCTCCCAAATCATTTTATTATGTTCCTTAGAATCTTTTATTGGCTTTCAACTTTCTCCTGAATCTTGATGGTCTTCATTCTTATCCATATTCTGAATTCTGTTTCTGTCATTTTAGTCATTTCAGCCTGGTTAAGACCTATTGCTGGGGAACTAGTGTGGTTGGTTGGAGGTGAGAAGACACTGTGGCTTTTTAAATTGGCAGAGTTCTTACACTGGTTCTTTCTCATCTGTATGAGCTGAGCATTCAGTCTTTGAAGTTGCTGTCTTTTGGATGTGTGGGTTTTTTTTTTTTGCTTGCTTGCTTGTTTTTATCTTCTTTGATGCCCTTGAGGGTTTGATTGTGGTATAAGGTGAGTTTAGTCAACTGACTTTGTTTCCCTTCCTTTGGAGTTGTTGGGGGCCAAGCATGAATCCCTGTGCACGATAGCCCTGTGCAGGATCCCCGACTTCCTACCCCTTTGGTTCAGCATCTGTGTCCTTCCTTCATCCACTCTGAATGCCTTACCTCCTAAGATCTGCTTAGAATGCCCCAGTCTTCCTGATGTCCCAGTCTCTTGGTGGCAGCAGATGCTTGTCCTGGCTGCAGCTAGTTGGCCATCTTCAGCACTTCCCCAGAGTAGGTTTAAACGTCTTCTTGGATGAGTCCTTTCCAGCTGTAAAAGTCTGAATTGCCTCTTCCAGTACAGAATCTTAATTTGACTTTGCTCAAAGCAGTAGCTTTCATAGTTATAACAATAAGTATTCTAGCGAGTAATGGCTTATAATGTTTAAAAGAAAAAAATGAATGGAGGCAGCAAATGATTTCTAACATTATAAAACATGATAATAGAACAAAGAGAGAAGAAATTCGCTTTTGATAATTGTGCTTGAGAAAAATTCAAGTGATGTAATATTATTGCACTTTTTGTTGCTTCTGGCTAACAGGTCAGGGTTTTTTTTGTATCTACTCTGAGATGGGCTAGGTCTCATTTTACTTTTTTTTTTTTGAGACAGAGTTTCGTTCTTGTTGCCCAGGCTGGAGTACAATGGCGCGATCTCAGCTCACTGCACCCTGTGCCTCCTGGGTTCAAGTGATTCTCCTGTCTCAGCCTCCCGAGTAGCTGGTATTACAGGTACCCACCACCACGCCCAGCTAATTTTTTGTATTTTTAGTAGAGACAAGGTTTCACCATGTTGGCCAGACTGGTCTCGAACTCCTGACCTCAGATTATCCACCCTCCTCAGCCTTCCAAAGTGCTGGGATTACAGGTGTGAGCCACTGTGCCTGGCCCTGTTTTTTTAATGTTGATATTTTAAATTTTACAAAGTGGTAACAGGCAAATTCCACATTATTTAAAAAAGAAAAAACTACTAAATAGTAAAAACTACTAAATAGTAAATAGAAAAAACTACTAAATAGTAAAAACTACTAAATAGTAAATAGAAAAAACTACTAAATAGTAAATAGTAAAAAAGAAAAAACTACTAAATAGTAATTTTTTCTTTTTTAAATAATGTGGAATTTGAGATCCAGAGGTCCATAGAGGGCCTGTAATTTGGCTCAGTAATAGTCATTTAGTCATATAATAGGGATTATGCTTTTCATCTTAGTGATTGTAAGATTGCAATAATGTGCTACATTCTGATTGGAAATAGTTAGTAGAGCTACAGTATCCACCTTTCACGACATTTTTTTTGTTTTTGAGACGGAGTCTCGCTCTGTCGCCCAGACTGGAGTGCAGTGGCTGGATCTCGGCTCACTGCAAGCTCCGCCTCCCGGGTCCACGCCATTCTCCTGCCTCAGCCTCCCGAGTAGCTGGGACTACAGGCGCCCGCCACCTTGCCCGGCTAGTTTTTTGTAATTTTTAGTAGAGACGGGGTTTCACGGTGTTAGCCAGGATGGTCTCGATCTCCCGACCTCATGATCCGCCCGCCTCGGCCTCCCAAAGTGCTGGGATTACAGGCTTGAGCCACCGCGCCTGGCCCACTACATTTTTTTCTCTGAATGGAAATAATTTGACTGTATTAATAGCCACTTGTTTATAGGAGCAGAGTCCCATATCCCCCATGTTTTGTTGCCATCTAGAAATTATGAAGGTTTAATACAACAAATTTAAGTAATAAATTCCTTCCAAATGACCTTGAAAAAAGGTAGTAAATTCTGTAGATAACGTATTTGTTAAAATTTGAGACTCTGAAGAAAAATAAAAACAACTATTCCAAATGATCTATTTTTCAGGCATTTAAATGGCAGATAGAGTGCGTGTGAAGTGTTTTCAGTTTATTGAAGTGAGCCAACTAAACTGAATGACCTTTTGCTAATTATTTCTCTCCTGGGAAGGCAAATATCCACTTAGAATTATTGCTTACTTAGGTTTGAGGTAGACCTTTTTCTTTTTGTAACCTTCTTGTCACTGTGCACTGGAAAATTCTAGAGAAAGGTTGCTGTTAAAAACATAAAGCAGAGAATTGTACTCAACATTTGCAATATCCATATTAATCTATAAGATAAATTGTTAGATGAAATGATTTATGGTAATAACTTGGTTTGTGTTAACATAGAGCCACATGAATGTGAACCACCCTAGTTTCCAGTGTAAAGATAGACATTTTCATGTAAAATTGAATTAATGTGCCCAAAATATGGGGGAATAAGCTCTTGTAAATTACATCTCTGACAGGTTAGTTTATCTGAAACTCTTTAAATCTGAGAAAACATTGAAATTTTTCTTGGCAGTAATTAACCGTAGAAAATTAACAGAATTTCTACTTTTGCCCTTGAAGGAATAACTGATATAGTACCTCTCTTCCTGCTGTACGCACCTGGAAGACTGGACAAAATATGTGAAACAACTGCTTGTAGGCATTGGGCATTAGGCAGCATAGGCCTATGATTCATGAGAAATGGGAAACAAGCAAGGTGAAAATTTCTGTACAACAGTTCATGAAAAAGGGAATGTAAACAGAGCCCAACAGTCTTGCAGAGTTAAAGAGCTAGGAGATTCCCGGAGACTGAGATTGGAATGTAGAGGGCTCAGTACTAGGAGAAAGATTGCTACGTAGAGAAACATGCAGGTATCTGAATGATGCTTTCTGCAAATCTTTGGCTGAATAGTAATCTGTACACTATTGAGTACGCTGAACAATTCCTCAACCTTATAGATAGGACTGGAATACTATTGAATTCCTTCCCACCAGAGAAAAAAGACTTCGTTGCACACATGGTACAGTTAGTTCTGAGACCCCAGAATAAATATTTTCCATATTAGTAATTAAAACCCAGTAACTTAAAAATATTTCTTAATTAATAACAGTAATGAACTCATTGCATATTAACATAAATAATGCTCTTAATGAAAAATAATTTTTCAAAACAAAAAAAGTAATGAGAAAGTGGTATTGTCTTAGGTACATTGCAAACTCTTCAACATCTGTCCATATAAAAACTGGATTCTTATATCTCCTTCTCCATTTATTCTGTTGCAGTATGTTACTTCTGTTGAAATATATAAAGAAAATGCCACCAAACAGCTATATAGTAAGGGAGGGATATTTTACTAGCTGGATAATTATGGACATTCTTAATTGATAGTACACTGAAACTTAGCAAATGGTGGTTTCTTTTTTTTTTTTGAGATGGAGTCTCGCTGTGCTCTCAGGCTGGAGTGCAGTGGCGTGATCTCGGCTCACTGCAAGCTCCGCCTCCCGGGTTCACGCCATTCTCTTGCCTCAGCCTCCCAAGTAGCTGAGACTACAGGCGCCCGCCACCACGCCTGGCTAGTTTTTTGTATTTTTAGTAGAGACGGGGTTTCACCATGTTAGCCAGGATAGTCTCGATCTCCTGACCTCGTGATCCACCCGCCTCGGCCTCCCAAAGTGCTGGGATTACAGGCTTGAGCCACCGCGCCCGGCCAAATGGTGGTTTCTTAAAGGTTTATTGCAATGTAAAACCAGAAACCACTTCAATGAAATTTTAATGTTCTGTTATATTAAAATCCATTGGTCATTTGGGAAATATTGGTTCACTTTGCTATGACATTAACAAAATGTTGATACATTGCATTATGTAATATCAATAATTTACTCTGATGGATTTAACAGTTTAACTGTTGAAAAGGTCAATGAATATGAAGACATAGCAATAAAAACAATGCAAACTGAAGCACACACAGCAAAAATACTGGGAGCTAGGGTCTGGAGAGGGAAGGATGTTGTCTGAACGACTTCTAGGCAAATATAAAATGGTTCAATGTATGTCTGATTAGAGCCCCAAAAATAGAGGAGAGAGTAGAAAGGGGGAAATTTTAATGAAAGAATAACCCAATGCTAGCCAAATTTGGTGAGAACTATAAACTCACAAATCTAAGAAGTTTCATAACAACAAGCAGGAGTAACTCAAAGGAAACAGCATCAAGGCACATCATAATCAAATTGTTAAAAATCAGTAGTAGAAAAGTCTTAAAAGCAGCCAGAGCCAGAGAAACAAAGATACATTTTATATTTTATTTTGTTTTATTTTATATTTTATTTATTTATTTTTTGAGACGGAGTCTCACTCTGTCACCCAGTTTGGAGTGCAGTGGCGTGGTCTCGACTCACTGCAACCTCTACATCCTGAGTTCAAGCAATTCTCCTGCCTCAGCCACCTGAGTAGCTGGGACTACAGACGCATGTCACCATGCCCAGCTAATTTTTTCGTATTTTTAGTAGAGACAGGGTTTCAGTATGTTGGCTAGGCTGGTCTTGAATTTCTGACCTCAGGTGATCACCCGCCTCGGTCTCCCAAAGTGCTGGGATTACAGGTATGAGCCAACACGCTTGGCCTACATTCTATATTTTAAAAGAGAGATTTAAAAATAATAGGGGACCGGGCGCGGTGGCTCAAGCCTGTAATCCCAGCACTTTGGGAGGCCGAGACGGGTGGATCACGAGGTCAGGAGATCGAGACCATCCTGGCTAACACGGTGAAACCCCGTCTCTACTAAAAAATACAAAAAAAACTAGCCGGAAGTGGTGGCGGGCACATGTAGTCCCAGCTACTCCGGAGGCTGAGGCAGGAGAATGGCGTGACCCCAGGAGGCGGAGCTTGCAGTGAGCTGAGATCGCGCCACTGCATTCTAGCCTGAGCAACAGAACGAGACTCCATCTCTAAAATAGTAATAATAATAATAATAATAATAATAAATACAGACTTCTTATCAGAAGCAATGCACACCAGGAGACAACGCAGTAATATTTTGTAAGTGTTGAAGAAATAAAATGTTCACCTAGAATGCTATATTGAACAGAATAATCTTTAAGAAATGAAGACTAAAGATATTTTTCAGATGAACAAAAGCTATAAGAGATGTTAAAGTAAGTACCCAGGCAGGCTGAAAGCAAACAATAACAGATGGAAGATTAGGTTAATACAGAGAAATGAAGAGCACTAGAAACTGTAAATACTTGGATACACATTTTTTTTTAAACTTTTCTGTATTTTAAAATTTATTTAAATGAGAATTGACATTTAAAAGTAGAAATTATAGCAATGTATTATAGCATTTGTAAAATGTGTACAAGTACAGGTATGACAACAATAACATGAAGAATAGGAAAGGGGACTAGAAGTATGCTGTCGTAAAACAGAGGCCTGTCTAATTTGAAGGTAGTCTTTGTTGAGTTAAAAATGTATGTTGTGCTGGACGTGGTGTCTTATGCCTTTAATCCCAGCATTTTGTGAGGCCAAGGCAGGTGGATCACTTGAGGTCAGGAGTTTGAGACCATCCTCGCCAACATGGTGAAACCCTGTCTCTACTAAAAATACAAAAATTAGGCCAGGTATGTTAGCTCACTCCTCTAATCCCAGCACTTTGGGAGGCCAAGGTGAGTAGATCACTTGAGGTCAGGAGTTTGAGACCAGCCTGGCCAACATAGCAAAACCCCGTCTCTACTAAAAATACAAAAATTAGCTTGTAATTTCAGCTACTCGGGAAGCTGAGGCACGAGAATCAGTTGAACGTCTGAGGCGGAGGTTGCAGTGAGCTGAGCTTATGCCACTGCACTCCAGCCTGGGCGACAGAGTGAGACTACATTAAAAAAAAAATATGGTGTAAACTTTAGAGCAATCACCGAAACCGTGAATACAGATAATAGTCATTAAGCTTCGTGTTGAGATGAAATAGAGTACTTAAAAAATACTCAAAAATCCCAAATGAAGACAAGAAGATGATAAATGAAATAAACAGATAAGACCAATAGAAAAGAAAGATGACCACATAAATAATTATAATATATATAAATGATCTCATGTTCTAATTAAAAGGTAGAGAGTGTTACACTGAATAAAAAAGGGAAACCCATTTGTGTGATATATACGGGAAACCTGCTTTATAAAGCATAGAAATTGAATAAAAACTAAAAATGAAAAGAACTGGAAAATATATATGAAAATTGTAATCATAACCTGAAGGATCTATGTTAATATGGAATGAGCTAGACTCTGGACAAAGAATATTATGAAGGACAAATGGGGACATTTCATAATGATGAAACTGTTGATTCATCAAGAAGACATAAATATCCTAACTGTGTACATATCTAATAACAGAGTTTGAAATATTTAAAAGCAAAAACTGGTAGTACTGAAGTAAGAAATGGACAAATCCAAACTGACAGAACTGAAGTAAGAAATGGACAAATTCACAATTGGAGATTATAACACTCCTGTCTCATAGTAATGTTCAGAACAACAGACAAAAAATCTGAACAGCATAGAAACTAATTTGACTTACTTAAAACATATATAATACTCCTCATTATAACAGCGAAAGACATATTCTTTTCTTGGGCAATTGATCATTCATTAAGGTAGAACATATGCTCAGTCACAAAACAAATTTAAAAATTTTTAAATTATATTGACGAGTTCTGACAACAATGGAATTAAGTTAGAATTCACAAGAATTTGGAATATCCCTATATATTTGGAAATTAAACAACATATTCCTAAATAAACCATAAGTCAAAGAAGAAATCACAGGGGAAAGTAGAATATATTTTGAACTGAATTGTGATGAAAACATGATGATATGGTTTGGCTGTGTCCACTCCCAAATCTCATCTTGAATTCCCACATGTTGTGGGAGGGACCTGGTAGGAGGTAATTGAGTTATGGGGGCAGATCTTTCCCATGCTGTTCTCGTGACAGTGAATAAGTCTCACGAGATCTGATGGTTTTATAAGGAGGAGTTTCCCAGCACAAGCTCTCTCTCTTTGCCTGCTGTCATCCATGTAAGATGTGACTTGCTCCACCTTGCGTTCTAGCATGATTGTGAGGCCTCCCCAACCATGTGGAACTATAACTCCATTAAACCCTTTTTTCTGTATAAAATACCCAGTCTCAGGTATGTCTTTATCAGCAGTGTGAAAATGGACTAATACAGTAAATTGGTACCAAGAGTGGGGCACTGCTGAAAAGATACCTGGAAATGTGGAAGCGACTTTGGAGCTGGGTAACAGGCAGAGGTTGGAACAGTTTGGAGGGCTCAGAAGAAGACAGAAAAATGTAGAAAAGTTTGGAACCTCCTGGAGACTTGTTGAATGGCTTTGCCCAAAATGCTGATAGCGATATGGACAATAAAGTTCAGGCTTAGATGGTCTTAGATGGAGATGAAGAACTTGTTGGGAACTGGAGCAGAGGTGACTCTTGTTATGTTTTTGCAAAACTTCTGGCAGCATTTTGCCTCAGCCCTAGAGATATGTAGAACTTTGAACTTGAGGAGATGATCTAGGGTATTTGGCAGAAGAAATTTCTAAGCAGCAGAACATTCAAGAGGTGACTTGGGTGCTGTTAAAGGCATTCAGTTTTATAAGGGAAGTAGAGCATAAAAGTTCAGAAAATTTGCAGCCTGACCATGTGATAGAAAAGAAAATCCCATTTTGTGAGGAGAAATTTAAGCCAGCTGCAGAAATTTGCATAAGTAATGGGGAACCAAATGTTAATCCCCAGTACAATGGGGAAAATATCTCCAGGGCATGTCAAAGGTCTTCACAGCAGACCCTCCCGTCACATACACAGAGGCCTAGAAGGAAAAAGTGGTTTCATGGGCCGGAAGCAGGGTCCCTGTGCTGTGTGCAGCCTAGGGACTTTGGTGCCTTGTATCCCAGCTGCTGCAGGTGTAGCTGAAAGGAGTCAATGTAGAACTCGAGCCGTGACTTCAGAGGGTACAAGCTCCAAGTCTTGGCAGCTTCCACGTGGTGTTGAGCCTGCAAGTGCATAGAAGTCAAGAATTGAGGTTTGGGAACCTCTGCCTATATTTCAGAAGATGTGTGGAAGTGCCTGGATGCCCAGGCAGAAGCTTGCTGTGGGGATGGGACACTCATGGATGACCTCTGCTAGGCAGTGTGAAAGGGAAATGTGGGATTGGAGCCCCAACACAGAGACCCTACTGGGCACCGCCTAGTGGAGATGTGAGAAGACAGCCACTGTCCTCCAGACCCCAGAATGGTGGATCCACGGACAGCTTGCCCTGTGAGCCTGGAAAAGCCACAGACACTCAGTGCCAGCCCTTGAAAGCAGCCAGGAGGTAGGCTATACCCTGCAAAGCCACAGGGACGGAGCTGCCCAAGGCCATGGAAGGCAACCTCTTACATCAGTGTGACATAGATGTGAGATACGGAGTTAAAGGACATCATTGTGGAGCTTTAAGATTTGACTGTCCTGCTGGATTTTGGACTTTCATGGAGCCTTTAACCCTTCATTTTGGTCAGTTTCTAACATTTGGAATGGGTGTATTTATCCAATGCCTGTACCCCCATTTTATCTAGGAAGTGACTAACTTGCTTTTGATTTTACAGGCTCGTAGGTGGAAGGGACTTGCCTTGTCTCAGATGAAGCTTTGGACTGTGGACTTTTGAGTTAATGCTGAAATGAGTTAAGACTTTGGGGGACTGTTGGGAAGGCATGATTGGTTTGGAAATGTGAGGACATGAGATTTTGAGGGGGCCAGAGGCAGAATGATATGGTTTGGCTGTGTCCCCACCGAAATCTCATCTTGAATTCCCACGTGTTGTGGGAAGGACGTAGCAGGAGGTAATTGAGTCGTGGGGGTGGGTCTTTCCCGTGCTGTTCTCATGGTAGTGAGTAAGTCTTATGATATCAGATGGTTTTGTAAGGAGGAGTTTCCCTACACAACCTCTCTCTGCTTGCTGCCATTCATGTAAGATGGGACTTGCTCCTCCTTGCTTTCCACCATGATTATAGGGCCTCCCCAACCATTTGGAACTGTAAGTCCATTAAACCTCTTTCTTTTGTAAATTGTCCAATCTCAGGTATATCTTTACCAGCAGCGTGAAAACGGACTAATACACATGGCATATCAGCATTTGTTTGATACTAAGAAATTGGAATTGAGAGGGAAACTTATGGTTCAAACGCTTAATTATAAATAAACAAAGTTGTAAAAGCAATGACTAAAGATTCCGTCTAAGAAGTAAGAAAAGTCCTCACTTTCATTTCCAGCCAATATGGAGTAAAAGGAATCAGATTTACTGTCATTCCCATTACAACTAAAAACCACCCAAAAGGCTTAGTGGGAACAAGATAGGGAATAGTGTCTGTTCCTACCAGCTAGATTGGAAAACCTCATAATTCATATGGCTTTGGTTATACTACTCAGAAGGGTCTTTCCTCAGTGGTGGAGAGTAGTACAAGATTACTGCTCAAGCGATGCTGACTAACAAATCTTAAAAGCAGAACACAGAAGGATTAAATTGTGTCTAACTAACGTAACTGCATCCCAAAATTAAGCTCAGTAATATTTATAGGAATATAAAAATATCCAGCACTTAACAAGATAAAATTTACAATGTCAGGCATCCAATAAAAAATTACCAGGCATGCAAAGATGTAGGAAAACCTGGCCCATAATGAGGAGAGAAATTGGTCAATCATAACCAACCCAGATCTAACCTAGATGTTAGAATGAGCAGATAGGCTGGGCACGGTGGCTGACGTCTGTAATCCCAGCACTTTGGGAGGCTGAGGCAGGTGGAACACTTCTGGTCAGGAGTTCGAGACCAGCCTGGCCAACATGGTGAAACCCGTTCTTTACTGAAAAATACAAAAATTAGCCAGGTGTGGCAGTGTGCACCTGTAGTCCCAGCTACCCTGGAGACGGAGGCAGGAGAATCACTGGACCCCAGGAGGCAGAGGCTGCAGTGAGTTGGGATCACCCCACTGTACTCCAGCCTGGGTGACAAAATGAGACTATGTCTCAAAAAAACAAAACAAAACAAAAAAAATGAGCAAATCAAACCCAAAGTGAGTACAGAAGTATAATAATATGTATAAGAGCAGAAAACAGTAAGTGGAAGATAGGTATGTAGTAGAGAAAATGAACAAAACCTAAAGCTGTTTTTTAAAAAGATTAATAAAACTGATAATTATTTTGCTAGTGTGTAAAACAAGAACAGAAGAGGAAACACAAGTTATTCATATTGGGAATGAAAGAAGTGCCTACATACTTTACATGGACTGTAAGGTGATATTAAGAACAAACTTATGCTAGTAAATTTACATGAAACTCTAAAAGGTTAGAAAAATTCTTTTAAAGGTAAAAGTTACCACATTCACAGAAGTAAAAAATTTGAATAGCTGTACGTCAAATACATAAATTGAATTGGCAATCAAAACCTTCTCACAAAAAGGGCCTGGCATGGTGGCTCATGCCTATAATCCTAGCACTTTGGGAGGCCAAAGCGAGCAGATCACCTGAGGTCAGTGTTTGAGACCAGCCTGGCCAACAGGATGAGACTCTATCTCTACTAAAAATACAAAAGTTAGCCGGGCGTGGTGGCACGCGCCTGTAGTCCCAGCTACTCAGGAGGCTGAGGCAGGAGAATCGCTTGAACCTGAGAGGCAGAGTTTGCGGTGAGCCAAGGTTGTGCCACTGCACTCCAGCCAGAGCAACAGAGTGAGACTCTGTCTCAAAAAACAAAAACAAAGACAAAACCTTCCCACAAAGAAAATCTGAAACGCTAGATGGCTTTACTGGTGAATTCTATCTAATATTTAAGGAAGAACTGTTTCCTGTCCTTTGCAAAAAAGAGATGAAACCTTGCCTCATTTATTTTATGAGGCTAGCATTAGCCTAATACCAAAATCAGACAGATTTTTACAGGAAGATATTTCTTATAACTATGGAGGGAGAAATCCTTTACAGAATAGTTGCAAACTGAATTCAATAGAATATAATAAAATATATAAATATGTTTATAATATATATCATAGCCAAGTAGGCCATGTGGGCTTGTTTAACAGCTTATAATCCATCAGTGTACTTCCCCATATTAGTGTAGTAAATGAGAAAAAGCATTTGACAATATTCAACACCCATTTCTTGTTAAAAAAGAAAAAACTAAACTTGGAGCAAAGTAGAAATATAAGGGAACTTTGTAAACTTGATAGAGGACATTGCTGAAGAACCTACAATAGTTGATAATGAAATACTAAATACTAAGTATTTCCCTCCTACAATCAAGAGCAGTGCTAGGGCCACTCAACACTATTCAACATTTCCGTTTCTTTCTTTTCTTTTTTTTTTTTTGAGATGGAATCTCAGTCTGTGGCCCAGGCTGGAGTGCAGTGGCACGATCTTGGCTCACTGCCACCTCTGCCTCCTGGGTTCAAGCAATTCTCCCGCCTCAGCCTCCTATGTAGCTGGGACTACAGGTGCGTGCCACATGCCCAGCAAATTTTTGTAGTTTTAGTAAAAACGGTTTCACCACGTTGGCCAGGCTGGTCTTGAACTCTTGACCTCGTGATCCACCCACCTCGGCCTCCCAAAGTGCTGGAATTACAGACGTGAGCCACTGCGCCCAGCCTACTATTCAGCATTACATAGAAGATATGCAAGTAGTCAATAAGCACATGAAAAGATGCTCAACGACATTAGTTACTATTAATCATTAGGGAATTTAAATTGAAACCACAATGAGAAACCACTTTATATCTGTTAGAATGGCTGAAATTAAAAAGACTTAAAATTTCAGTTGTCATCAGTGATACACTGGAACATTGGTGGGACACAAGTTGGAACAATCATCTTGGAAAACACTTTGGCAGTTTTTATAGTTATATACTTGAGAAATAAACATGTTCACAAAAAGTTCACACAATAAAGTTCATAGCAGCTTTATTTATAATAGGGAAAAACAGAAATATCCCATGTGTTCATCACCTGGTGAATGGATGAACAAAGTATGCTATATTCATATGTATTAGTTATTTGTTGCTGTGCAATAAATTGCCCAAAATTTAGTGTCTTAAAAAAACAACCGCCTGGCACGGTGGCTTACACCTGTAATCCCAGCACTTTGGGAGGCTGCGGCAGGCGGATCATATGGCCAGGAGTTCGAGACCGTCCTGGCCAACATGATGAAACCCCATCTCTACTAAAGAGTGTGGTTGGGGGCGCCTGTAATCCCAAGTACTGGGGAGGCTGAGGCAGGAGAATCACTTGAACCTGGGAGGCAAAGGTTGCAGTGAGCCAAGATTGTACCACTGCACTCCAACCCGGGCAACAGTGTGAGAATCCGTCTCAGAAAACAAAACAAAACAAAAAACAACCTTGTTATCTGACAGTTCATATAGGTCAGGAAAGGGGCACACATGGTATTTTATGGATTGAAATCATTATGTCATCTCAAGGCTTGACTAACAAAGGATCTACCTTTGAGATCACTGGTGGTTGCTGGCAGGATTTCTTTTATGTGAGCTGTTGAATTGGGGGCCTCAGAGCAAGATGGAAGTCTCAGTCTTATGTAACCTAACTCATAAGTAACATCCCATAGCCTTTACTGTATTTTATTCTTTAGAGGCAAATATCTAGGTATCAGCCTACACTAAAGGGAGGGGATTATGAAGGGTATTAATACCAGGAGGTAGGGATCATTAGACGCCATTTCAGAAGCATCCTATCACAGCATATAACAGAATAGTACTCAGCAACAAAACAGAGCTATTTGTTTGTACATATACAAACATGGATAAATCTGGCCAGGTGTGGTGGGTCACGCCTGTAATCCCAGCATTTTGAGAGGCCAAGGTGGGCAGATCACTTGAGGTCAGGAGTTTGAGACCAGCCTAGCCTGCATGGTTAACCCCCATCTCTACCAAAAATAGAAAAATTAGCTGGGTGTGGTGGGATGCACCTGTAGCCCAGCTACTTAGGAGGCAGAGGCAGGAGAATCACTTGAACCCAGGAGGCAGAGGTTGCAGTGGGCTGAGATCACGCCACTGCACTCCAGGCTGGGCAACAGAGAGAGACTGTTTCAAAAAAAAAAAAAAAAAAAAGAAAGAAAGGAAAGAAAAAGGATAAATCTCAAAAACATTACTCCAGACAAAGGAACCCAGACAAAACTAATCTTTAGGGTGAGAATGAGGATCAGTGGGGTAGGGGTAGGCTTTTGATCTAAGAATGTATGAGGAAACTTTTTGTGCTATGGGAAATGTTCTTCGTCTTGATTGTATGGTGGTTATAACCCTGTATATATTTGTCAAAACTCACGAGTGAATTTTATTGTATATAAATCATAATTAAGTTAATGTTTTAAATTCTTATTTTTCATACTAATCTTCTCTGTATTGTTCCAATTTTAGTATATATGCTGCCAAAGCAAGCACTTAAGTTAATTTTTAAAATACAAAAGTATGCTATTGGATTCAGTGATTTGTTATTGATGACATCTGCCGGTTTGCACAATTTTTCAAGGAACGTGGCCCAGGGTGGGATACTGCAGTGGCAGTGCCATCTTGTGGTAAGATCTTTGGAGTTAGGCAGACACAAATACGAATTCTGGTTCTGAAACTTGCTACATTCTAGTACTTTGTTCCCCTGAATTATTTTGGATATCCTAAAAACAATAACTACTGTATTTTGAGAACCTATACTGCCCAGGTACTATGCTAGGCACTTATGTGTATGTTACCTTATTAATTGTAATAATAATAATACAACTCAAAATAACATTTTTTTAGTTCCTTAGAATGTATTAGGCACTCTGTAAAACATTTTTCATGAATTACATCACTTAATACAGCAACCCAATGAAGTATTGATTCTACAGTTATTTCCACTTTAGAGAAGAAGAGATTGAGGCCGAGAATCTTTTTTTTTTTTTTTTTTTTTGGAGACAGGTTCCCACTCTGTCATCAAGGATGGAGTGCAGTGGCAGTGATCATCGCTCACTGCAGCCTCCATCTCCTGGTCTCAAGCAGTTCTCCTGCCTCAACCTCCTGAACAGCTGTGACTACAGGCATGTACCACCATGCCTAGCTAATTACTAAAAATTTTTTGTAGAGGTGGTGTCTTGCTATGTTGCTCAAGTTGGTCTCAAACTTCTGAGCTCAAGCTGTCCTTCTATCTTGGCCTCCAGAAGTGCTGGGATTATAGGCATGAGCCACCTTGCAATAGAGAATAATTTTTAAAATATGAGGAAATCAGGTTGCTGTCATGATTCCAGCTTTGTTTTCTATTCCTTTCTTTCTGTGGAACCAAAGGCTGTTTGTCTTATGTGTTACCCAGGCTTTCTGCAAGAGTAACTGGGACTTTAAGTTAAAATCTCTTCTTGTTTTTCCTTTAAGAAACTTCTTTTAAGGCCTGAAGGCTCAGAGTGTTTTCAAGAGTTTAAGAAGGTGGTGTCAGGTCTTGGAGATTGGTTTCTGAGCACTGGACAGACTTGCAAATGCATAAGCTCAGTTCCAGACAGGTACAGCTCTAGAAATATCAACCTCAGCCACAAGCAAAAAGGCAATGTTTATATGTGTTTGGTAGAAAAACTGTGACTTATTTTTCTACTCTTTCCATAAACAAAATGATTCTTTGTCAGCAGTGACATTTTTGAAGGCTGAGAATGGTTAAAGTTTTTGCTTCCACAACTACAGTGTTGAACCAGAATTGTTTTTATGATAATCGCTATCCATAGTGCTCACATAGGGATCTTTTTAAGGAAAGTTAAAAAGTGTCATTGAGACCATGAATAATTGTATTGTAGCATTGCTTACTTCAGTAGTTGTGTTCCCATAGAACTTGTATATCATAAGTTCTCCCCTCACTCTTCTTTTTCTTCATCAGCATGGAATTATTTTCCTTCTTTTAATATGTAATATAATCAGTCTTTTTGGTATTCATGTACTTACTATAAATGGAATTGAATTATATTTTAATCTGAAACTATAGACTAGCAGCAACCTAACATAAGCAGATATATGAAAGGTAAATACATTCCGATTCAGTGATCTTTAAAATAGTGTAGTACCAGAAATCAGGTGATTAATTTATAAGTAAATTTGATTCCTGAAAAATAATTGTGGGGCACAGGGAAAATTGTGATTTCTCACTGTTTCTCATTAACATCCTGTCTATTTTTGCTTTTTTACCTTTCAGTCATTTTTCTTTTTTTTCGAAACAGAGTTTCACTCTTGTCGTCTAGGTGCGATGGCACCATCTCGGCTCACTGCAGCCTCTGCCTCCCGAGTTCAAGCGATTCTCCCACCTCAGCCTCCTGAGTAGCTGGGATTACAGGCATGTGCCGCCATGCCCGGCTAATTTTTTGTATTTTTAGTAGAGACGGGGTTTTGCCATGTTGGGCAGGCTGGTCTCGAGCTCCTGACCTCAGGTGATCCGCCCGCCTTGGCGTCCCAAAGTGTTGGGATTATAGGCGTGAGCCACCATGCCTGGCATTTTTCTTTACTGTATAGAGTATCCTTCATTATTTTGGTTTGTCTGTCCTTCACAGACCAACTGTACTTCAAGTTTGATTTAAGTCTCATTTCTCTCACAAAGCCTTCTCTGGCTATTTGATACAACACATTTGTATTAGTCCGTTCTGGCAATGCTATAAGAAAATACTGGAGACTGGGTAACTTATAAAGAAGAAAGGTTTAATTGGTTCACATTTCTGCAGGCTGTACAGGGAGCATGGCAACATCTACTTCTGGGGAGGCTTCAGGGAGCTTTTACTCATGGCGGAAGGCAAAGCAGGAGCAGGCATCTTCACATTGCCAGAGCAAGAGGAAGAGAGAGAGAGGGGAGGTGGCACACACTTTTAAACACCCAGATCTCATGAGAACTGTATCACAAGAACAGCACCAGAGGAGGAAATTGTCACACATGATTCAGTCATCTCCTACCAGACTCCACCGCCAACACTTGGGATTATAATTTAACATGAGATTTGGGTGGGGATACAAATCCAAACCGTATTGTTTCACCTGTGGCCCCTCCCAAATCTCATATTCTTCTCACCTTGCAAAATGCAGTCATCCCTTCTCAACAGTCCTCCAAAGTCTTAACTCATTCTGGCATTAGCTCAAAAGTCCAAAGTCTCATCTGGGACAAGGCTGGCCCCTTTCACCTGTGAGCCTGTAAAATCAAAAGCAGGTTACTTACTCCCAAGATACAATGGGGGTATAGGCATTGAGTAAATACTCCCATTCCAAAAGGGAGAAAATGGCCAAAAGAATGGGGCTATAGGCCTTGTGCAAGTTCGAAACCCAGCAGGGCAGTCATTAAATCTTAATGTTCCAAATCTGCTTTGACTCCATGTCTCATATCCAGGGTACAATGATGCAAGGGTTGGGCTTCCAAGGCCTTGGGCAGCTACACCCCTGTGGCTTGGAAGGGTTCAGCTTCCATGGCTGCTCTCAAGGACTGGTGTTGAGTGCCTGCAGCTTGTCTAGGTGCAAGGTATTTAGCGGATCTATCATTCCAGGGTCTGGATGATGGTGGCCCTCTTCTCACAGCTCCACCAAGCGGTGCCCCAAACGGAGACTCTGTGTGTAGGGGGAGCCAACCTCACATTTCTTCTCTGCACTGTCCTAGTAGAGGTCCTCCGTGAGGGCTCTGCCCCTGCAGCAGGCTTCTGCCTGGACATCCAGGCTTTTCCATATAGCATCTGAAATCTATGCGGAGGCACCATGCCTCAACTCTTGCATTCTGTGCACCTGCAGGCTTAACACCACATGGAAGCAGCGGCCCAAACGGTACCCAGGTTCCTTTGAGCCACGGCTGGAGTTAGAGCAGCCAGGATGCAGAAGCAGTGTCCTGAGGCTGCACAGGGTGGTCAGGGTGGTGAGGCCCTGTTGTTCACCCACCTCATAGGCCTCTGGGCCTGTGATGGCAGGGGCTGCCATGAAGGTCTCTGAAATGCCTTTGAGGCCTTTTCTTCATTGTTTAGCTATCAACACTTGACTGCTCTTTACTTATGCAAATTTCTACAGCCTGCTTGAATTTCTCCCCTGAAAATGGGCTTTTCTTTTCTACCACATAACTGGGCTACGAATTTTTCAAACTTTTACACTCTGCCTCCCTTTTAAATATAATTCGTTGGCCGGGCTTGGTGGCTTATGCCTGTAATCCCAGCACTTTGGGAGGCCAAGGCAGGTGGATGACCTGAGGTTGGGAGTTTGAGACCAGCCTGACTAACATGAAAAACCCCATTTCTACTAAAAATACAAAACTAGCGAGGTGTTGTGGTGCATGCCTGTAATCCCAGCTACTCAGGAGGCTGAGGCAGGAGAATGGCTTGAACCCAGGAGGCAGACAACAATGAAACTCCGTCTCAAAAAGTAAAAATTAAATTAAAAAAATATATATATGTGTTTGTTTCAGGTCATTTCTTTGCTCACACGTATGAGCATAGGATACTAGAAGCAGCCAGGCAACATCTTGAATGCTTTGTTCCTTAGACATTTTTCCCTCTAAATCCTAAGTCATCATTCTCAACTTCAAAGTCCCACAGATCTCTAGGCAGGGGCACAATGCCACCAGGTTCTTTGCTAACACATAACAAAAGTGATCTTTGCTCCAGTTCCCAATAAGTTCCTTATTTCCATCTGAGATCTCCTCAGCCTGGACTTCATTGTCCATATCACTGTCAGCATTTTGTTGACAACAGTTTGATAAGTCTCTAGGAAGTTCCTAATTTTCCCTCATCTTCTTGTCTTCTGAGCTCTCCACACCCTTCCAGCCTCTGCCCATTACCCAGTTCCAGAGACGCTTCCACATTTTCAGATATCTTTATAGCAATGCCCTACTTTTCAGTAGCAATTCTGTTAGTTTTCGCACTGCTATAAAAAATACCCGAGACTGGACAATTTGTAAAGAAAAAGGGTTTAATTGGCTCACTGTTCCATAGGCTTTATAGGAAGCATGGCAACATCTGCTTCTGAGGAGGCCCAGAGAGCTTTTACTCGTGGCAGAAGGCAAAGTGGGAGCAGGCCAGAGCAGGAGGAAGAGAGAGAGAGGAAAGGTAGCACACACTTTTAAACAACCAGATCTCATGAGAACCCTCCCACAAGAACAGCATCAAAGAGGGAAATCAGCCCCCATGATGCAGTCACCTCCCATCAGGCCTTACCCCCAACACTGGGAATTACAATTTGACATGAGATTTGAGCAGGGCCACAAATTCAAACCATATCAACATTGTTTTTCTTTTCTGAAATTCTTGTTGCTTTTCTCTTTAACACAATTTAAATTGTCTTCTATATATTATTATCTGTATATTCGCTTTATTATTTTATTTTATTATTATTTTTTGAGGTGGAGTTTTTCTCTTGTCACCCAGGCTGGAGTGCAGTGGAACGATCTCAGCTCACTGCAACCTCTGCCTCCTGGGTTCAAGTGATTCTCCTGCCTCAGCCTCCTGAGTAGCTGG
>NW_012101365.1:0-6774 GCF_000951045.1 Mandrillus leucophaeus | reverse complement strand
GCCTCCCAAGTAGCTGGGACTACAGGCGCCCGCCACCTCGCCCGGCTAATTTTTTTTTTTTCTTTTTGTATTTTAGTAGAGACGGGATTTCACCGTGTTAGCCAGGATGGTCTCGATCTCCTGAACTCGTGATCCGCCCGTCTCGGCCTCCCAAAGTGCTGGGATTACAGGCTTGAGCCACCGCGCCCGGTCAAGTAGAGACAGGGTTTCAACAGAATTTCACCATGTTGGTCAGACCGGTCTTGAACTCTCGACCTCAGGTGATCTGCCCACCTTGGCCTCTCAAAGTGCTGGGATTACAGGCATGAGCAACCACACCCAGCCTAGCTTTATTTTTTAGTTTCATTAATGTATGCTATCTTTTGTCATCCTCAGATCCTAGGGCAAGATAAGATAAATAATATTATTTCCCATTTTATAGATACAGAAATATTCATCAGACAAATGTGATTGACTGTACACTATATGCCACATATTAGTGTTAGCTCTGGATATGGACAAATGTTAACTGTGTTATTTTGTTAGTAATATTTGATCTCTTGTTATTTATACAGGAGAGATTAAACAGATTCTGGAAAATGAACTTCAGATACCTGTGTCCAAAATGCTGTTAAAAGGCTGGAAGACGGGAGATGTGGAAGACAGTGTGAGTTTTTTAATTACATAGAAATTAAGTTATGCCACTGATTAAATGATACGTAAAAATTGGTTTTTATTAATGTTGTTACATATGGCAGAAGTAGATTTGGCAATAGTAATTTAGTTTAAGGATTCAGCAAGTAGTGTTTTCTAAGCTAAAATATTTCATGATAAACCAATAACAATTGTAAATGAGTAGATTTGTAAATGAAAACAGTATATGGTATGTTTTTCCTATTTCTAACTTTTAAAGGAGTTTGGCCCTTTTTTTGGGAGCCTTTACCTTTTTTTCAAACCTCCTAGAGTATCAGAGAATGCCCTGGAATAATAATTTTCTGAGCAATTACATATTGGTCTGAAAGAAGTCACATGCAATGTATACATTTATGTCAAGTATTGATTGTGGAACAAAGATAATAGGAAATTTTTTAAACTGAGAATTTAAATAAGAATGTTGTTTTCCTTGTTGACTTGGATAGTGGCAAGTGCATGGGATGAATTATATTTTAAGAATTTGCAGAGAGTGTTGCAATTTTAAGGAAATAATTGCTATTCTCAGGGTCCCAGTAGCAACCTCAGATATAAAATTTTTTATACTTCTTTTTGAGACAGAGTCTCGCTTTGTTGCCCATACTGGAGTGTAGTGGCACGATCTTTCCTCACTGCAACCTCTGCCTCCAGGATTCAAGCGATTCTTCTGCTTCAGCCTCCCGAGTAGCTGGGACTGCAGGCACATGCCACTATGCCCAGCTGATTTTTGCATTTTTAGTAGGCATGGGATTTCACCATGTTGGCCAGGCTGGTCTTGAACTCCCTCCTGACCTCATGATCTGCCTGCCTCGACCTTCCAAAGTGCTGAGATTATAGG
The DNA here is from genome assembly GCF_000951045.1 of Mandrillus leucophaeus. NCBI lineage: Eukaryota > Metazoa > Chordata > Mammalia > Primates > Cercopithecidae > Mandrillus > Mandrillus leucophaeus. Next base: position 5,267 of record NW_012101365.1, on the reverse strand, counting down.
TGTGAGCCACCGCGCCTGGCCTTACACACTTTTTTTTCTTCCAGAGAGAGTGGAGAAAGAAGGAAAAAAAATGAGTTAGCTCTCAAGTTTTAGATGTTTGAAGTGGAAATAATTATTGAATGTTTTCACATTTGTTACTGGGTCATTTTAATGGCCAGGCATAGACTTAGAATCTTCAACTTTTGGCCGGGCGCGGTGGCTCACGCCTATAATCCTATCACTTTGGGAGGCCAAGGCAAGTGAATCACCTGAGGTCAGGAGTTCGAGACCATCCTGGCCAACATGGTAAAACCCCATCTCTACTAAAATTGCAAAAATTATCTGGGCATGGTTGCGTACCCCTGTAATCCAAGCTACTCGGGAGACTGAGGTGGGAGAATTGCTTGAACCTGGGAGGTGGAGACTGCCGTGAGCCAAGATCGTGCCACTGCACTCCAGCCTGGGCAACAGAGCGAGACCCTGTCTCAAAAAAAAGATAAATAAAAATTAAAAAAACTTCAACTTTTGGTTCAATTCTTCTTCGTGAATGGCTTCTTGTAGTGATTGTGCCTATAAGTACTTAAATGTGAGTTCATTTGAAATTTGGAGATGTTCTGAGTATTTCAGTGAGATATTTACAGGAATTTTGGGTTGGGAAGATACGGGTAAGTTTAGAAGTGCTGTATTAGGTGTCAGCAAACTTTTTCTGTACAAAGTCAGGTAGTAAATATTTTAGGCTTTGTGTGCCATGCAGCTACTTAATCACCGCTCTCTTAGTGGGAAAGCAGCCATAGACAATATGTGAAACATTGAGCGTAACTGTGTTTCAGTATGTTTATTGATGCAGAAATTTGAATTTTATGTAATTTCACATGCCATAAAATACTCTTTTGATTTATTTTCCAACTCTTAAAAAAAGTGAAAACCATTCTTAACTCACAGGCCATACAAAAACAGGCAGCAGGCTGGGTTTGACCCCCAGGCCATAGTTTGATATCCCCTGCTGTTGTATGGCCATTCTAATTGATGCATGGATTAAAACTTTTTAAAAGTGCTGACCGAGTAAATCAGCAACCTTGACAGAAAGAAAACACCAAAATGAATTCGTTTTCATAATTATATTATTTATTCATTCATTCATTGAGAAACCTGTGGGTATGAATCAGTCAGCTGGGTGCAGTGGCTCATACCTGTAATCCCAACACTTTGGGAGGCTGAGTCAGACAGATCACTTGAGGCCAGGAGTCTGAGATCAGCCTGGACAACATGACAAAACCCTGTCTCTATTAAAAATATAAAAATTAGCTGGGCGTGGTGGTGCACACCTGTAGTCCCAGCTGCTCGGGAGGCTGAGGCACAAGAATCGCTTGAACCTGGGAGGTAGAGGTTGCAGTGAGCTGAGAGTGTGCCACTACACTCCATCATGGGCGAGAGAGCAAGAGTCTGTCTCCCCTACCCCCAATCCCCCCAAAATTTGAACACAGTCTTGGTTACAAATTTACTACTTTCTTCTTTTTATGAGATGGGTTCTCACCCTGTTGCTTAGGTTGGAGTGCAGTGGTACAATCATGGCTCATTGCTGCCTTGACCTCCTAGACTCAAGTGATCCTTGTACCTCAGCCTTCTAAGTAGCTAGGACTATAGATGTGCACCACCACGCCTGGCTAATTTTTTTTTTTTTTAATTTTTGTAGAGACAGGGTCTTGCTATGTTTTCCAGACTGGTCTTGAATTCCTGGGCTCATGCAGTCCTCCTGCCTTGACCTCCCAAAGTGCTGAGATTACAGGCATGAGCCGTGGCACCCAGCCTTAGTTACTTATTTCTATGTAGTCTTCGCTAGGAGATTTCTGCTATTCCCATGCCATTAATTTTCTGATTGCCTCCAAATTTATATTTCCAGCTCATACTTTTTTGAATTCACATATCCAAATTGGTAATTGACTTTTGTACTTGTGTATCTTATTAGTGTTTCAAACTTAACATGTTTAAAATGGAACTCTTGATTTTCCCTCCCTATGCCATATCTCTACCAATCTTCCCCCAATAAGTGGCAGAACGATTATAGCCACCACTGAATCCAAACATTTGGCCATCCGTCTTTTCTCATTTCTTACAGCACCTAATCCTTTGGTAAATTCTATAGATTCGATCTCTAAAATGTATCTCAACCATGGCCACTTTTTAGTATTTAAATTGCAACTGCTTAATTCAGGCCATGACCATCTCTTGTCTGGAGCAATATGGTAACTTCATTGTTGTTGTCTCAGCTTCCTTTCAGTGTTTCTTCCAGTGCATTCTCCACACAGCAGTCAGAGTGATCTTTTAAAAACATAAATTGAATTATATCACTCTCTCATTAAAACATAGCTTTTTTGTTACATTTCGAATAAAATTCAGACTACTCACAATAGTTTAAAAAGTATTGTATTACCCCATTCTCACCTTTACAACATCATCTTGAGCCTTTCTTACTCTCACTTTCCATGCTGCAGCCACAGAAACCTTTTTTGAAATATTTTAATAGGCTCAAGCTCTTTACATCTTTGTCTGACAGATGCTATTCAACTGCCTGGAATGCTTTACCTCCCGTTCTTCACATGGGTGGCTCTTTTTCATAATTCAAGTCTCAGCTTAAGGTTACCTTCTCCAACAGGCTTCTGTATCTAATTTGGTCCCATTCCAGCATTCTCCATCACACCAGTATTAATAGAGGGACCATATCTGTTTCTTTCATCATCGTATATTTAATACCTGGCATAACACACCTGAAATAAATGTTTATGGGATGAATGCATGAGTAAATGACTTAAGGAAAGTATCCATTTTATTTAATCTTGCCATATGTGGTTTGATGGGAAAGATTTAATAGAAAATCTTTGGATAGTGGCATGGGAAAAGAACAATAATGACTTGATCAAATGGCAAGCATTTACCAATAATTCGCAGAGTAAAACAATGAAAGATAAAAAGAGAAAAATAATTTGTGTGTGAGTGTGTTGTAATGTTTGCATGTTAACTCTATAGAGATAACTCATCAATTTCAAAAGGATATCACATATTTGACATAAATTTCAGGATATCCATGTCTCCTGGCAGATTGTAAAGTTACAGGTAATTGCCTAATGCAGTGTTTTTTTCAAACCATGGACCATAAACCATTAGTGGATTGAGAAGTTAATTGAGTGGGTTATAGTCAACATCATTAAACAAAAACAAAAACAAAAAAATGGAAGAAGAAAGAAATGAAAAAAGAGAAATAGAATACAATAGGAAATGCCACAGTGTATTTCATATAATAAGGGTAATTATGTATTTATTTTCATTTAACAGATAACTAGTATGAGTCAAGAGTAAGTCTCAATACCTTTGGATTAAGACTGCACACTTAATAAGCTGGGTCCTCTCATGGAGGAGTTAAGAATAAGTTCCTTATGTTCCATGCTTGTGTTAAGTTGCCCCTCCCCAGGAAGGAATATATTATTTCTTTATATATTCTCATGGTTTGTTTCCTTCACCTTTAAGTTTTTGCTCAAATGTCACATTCTCCAAGTGAGACCCACCTTCATCACCCTGTTCAAAATTGCCAAGCTCCCCAACCCCACATTCTTTATCCTCCCTTCCCTGCTTTATTTTTAGTCAAAAAATTGTCACCTTCAACATTCAGCTATACAGGGTTACTTGTTTTATTTATTCCTACTCAAATGTAAGCTCCCTAAGATCAGAGAATTTTATTTTAGGCTATTCTGTTCAATGCTGTATTCTCAGTGGCTAGAGTAGTCCTGGTACAGAGTAGGTGGCTCAATAAATATCTGTTGAATAAGTGCATTTCCTGGCTTATGATGTAAAGATGTACAATGTATTTCTTAGTGTGTATTGCTGTCAAGAAAAGTTTGAAGTACTTCAGCAAGTTTTTACCTTCCGGTTAGTAGTTTGAAATATATGTGAGTTTTCTGCAAAGAAATTTAGTGAATGAAATTTTCTATGCGTATCAAGATAGTAGGTCATATGTAGTCCAATAGTAATTTATTAATTCCAGAGAGAGAGAGCTTTAACAAAAAAGATATCTGGAGTAAAAGATATCTAGGTAACACTAGAGCCCTCATCCAAGTTACTTAACCTCTTAGGCTATATAGCTTCCCATCTATAAAATCATTGACTTGAGGTGCTCTCAGTGATCTTTTCAAGGTCTAATGATCTCTGAAAACCTATATTACCAATTTTTGCTATGATGACCCTGAAACGAAGTATATATTAGTTGCAAGGATCTACTACTTCAGTGAAAAAGTAATTGAGTCCCAACTGTGTTCTTATCTATTTGTATTGCTTCATGAGCTGAAGAGTTTGTATATTAACATTCAGGTTTATGCTAGTTTATTTTATATATGTATATGAGTGTATATACACATATATACATATATAAACACACATGTATGTACACACACACAGATACATATGTATATACACACATATATGTATACATATACATATATAAAATAAACTAACATAAACCTGAATGTTGTATACATATAATGTATATAGGTATACAACCATATTCCCATATATAATATATATATATATATTATATATATGGGCAATAAGATTACTTGGATTCAGTAGTTCGTTTGCATTAGCCTATTTAGGAAATTATCAAAAGCTGAAAAAATCGAACTACAAAATTAACAATTTTTCAAGAATTGTAGGAAAAATCAGTAATGAGTAATCAACATTCATTTTTTGCTTTTTTTTTTCTTTTTCAGACGGTCCTAAAATCGCTACATTTGCCAAAAAACAACAGTCTTTATGTCCTTACACCAGATTTGCCACCACCTTCATCATCTAGTCATTCTGGGTAAGTTGTTTATATTTCCTGGAAACCTGAAATGAAAAACTCAGTTGTTAAAATTGCTTTAAGTTGTATATTAACCTCAAAATTAAATCAAATACAAGTCTTGTTGAAACTTGACCCTACCAATTACTATGAAGTATATCAGGTTTGAAACAATTTCGTCTGGATAGTTTGTTTTAATGGTATAATCTTCTTATACCACTTTAAAATATTTAGCAGAACTCCAGTATAATTATTAAAAATTGTCAAAATGGTACTTCTTTGACTGAAGGGAAAGGATTCAAGTTGGAAGGAAGAGAAAGTATAAATGGAGTTCCAGTGTCTCTCAATGCTAAAGAAGACATACCTTTGAGGAAGATTCATTGAGCTCTGCAGAGTAAATCTTGAAAAACAGTTATATATATATATATATATATATATTTTTTTTTTAAACAGAGTTTCA
>NW_012101364.1:111185-111599 GCF_000951045.1 Mandrillus leucophaeus | reverse complement strand
CCTTCCTCACCAGCCCAGGGGACGAGCTGTTCATGAGTGTCCCAAAGCCTGAATGCGGGAACACAGAGGTGACTGAGAAGAAAGGGGGACAGGAACAATGGTCGCGGGTAAGCAGAGATTGCGGGACACCCCAGCAGCCCTTTCCACCTGAAAGAGGACGGCCATGGGTGTGCGGATGCTCCCGCGTGACCCAGCCGTCCTTTCCACCTTATAGGGCAATGGCCACGGGTGTGCGGATATTTCTGGGTGCCCCAGAGTCCTTTTCACCTTAAGGAGAATTTCACAGTCTCATATCAGTCTCCAAACTATTCAGTGAGGTTGGAGGCATATCACTGTGGAGCAACACTGATTGGCACCAAGTAAGGGCAATTTTATAACCATGTCTCAACCATGAAACAATCAGGTCTTTGGCCA
>NW_012101364.1:109847-111047 GCF_000951045.1 Mandrillus leucophaeus | reverse complement strand
CACCTGAGAAGGCTGCTCAATCACTGAGGGCTCTGGCGTGCTCTGAAATGAATTTGCCACTTCAGCCTACACTCTACTCCCTCGTTTGGTTAAAGAAACCCAAAAAGCAGAATTTGTTTTGGCCAATCGTCTGCTGACCCAACTGCAGAGGTTTTCATTATAGTACTTTCATTGCATCCTAGAAAGCAAAGTCATATAGATCAATTCATGATTACCACTCCAAAGGTTTAGTAAATCTCCAAATAATCAGGCAAACATTTTAAGAAGCTACATTAAGGTTTACAATACTCAAAATTTAAAACTACATCTATGCTTCAGAAAAACCACCATTCCCATTTTAGATGGCCAAATGCATATGAGAAAGAAAGAAACATGCTGAGCGCATTTTTTGGTTAATCTTATGGAGAAACTGCCACTTTAAAAATGGCTCTAGTTCCTGGCTCCAGATAGGTGTGGTGGGTTGCCTCACTCAATTTCAACTCCACGTGAAGCTGGGACACTAGAAATCCATTCCCAGACTCCAGGGCACCAGAATTCCCACTTCTGGAAACAGCCTGGAATGCAGACGTGTAGCAGAGAATTCTTTCCTGCCCACCCTAACCGTCCTCTGTGGAAGGCAACAGTCAAAGACAAGTCCACCCCCCCAGGCGCAACTGCACCACGAAGAACCATTTCAAGTGGGAGGTGATTGATCAGTGGGAACAGGCAGTTTAGCTAATTACTTATAAGGCAGAGATGGGGGGTTTGAAGGCCTGTGTCTGGCCTTGTCCTCGGTAAATGGTCATCCGCCAGTCAGCCTAAGCCACATGGGAAGGGGCTTCTTGCAGTAAAAGTACGGGCCTAGTTGTGGGCAGGAATGTCTTAACCACCACTGTTTTACAGGATCACAGGGCTCAGGAAATATTCAGTATTATCACACACCAAGGTTTTTACAGTCTGAAGAAAACTACAGTCCTAAGGTGTCAGTTCTCAAAGCCTTAAGTTCCTCCTAAGATTCCCAGAGGGTCTCAACTTCTTGCACTGAACCCCAACTTGCACAGGCACCTGCGTCTTCCTCCTGCAGCAAATACACTTGAGAAGGCTGTGGCTCTGCTGCAGTAATGATGCCATGTAGCCCTAACACCGCGGCAGAGCAATGGCTTTGGCCTGAATGTCCCCAAAACCTCATGCTGAAACCATCTCCGGTGGGATACATTAAGA
>NW_012101364.1:106561-108343 GCF_000951045.1 Mandrillus leucophaeus | reverse complement strand
GGGGCAGCACAACTGAAGCTCTACGACTGTCTCAACTACTGGGTTTTGGGGTAGCATTAGGAAATCGTGAGAATCTAAATCTCAATTTCATACAGATTCCAAACTCACTGCAGGTTCCAGAATTTCCTGAAGCATTCTTCCACTTTATCACTCAGGATTCCCTTGCCAAAGCTAATAAAGTCTATATTCCTTACGGAAAAGCCACCATAAGCACCACCACAAATAAGATCCACTGACGCCTGCCCTTTGCACCAAACCTATAAACTGTTACTCACACAAGACTGTGCTGGAGGCAGCTCTCAGCTGAAGCCGAATCCGTGAGATTTCATTATCCCCATTTTGGATCGAGTGTGAAGACTGTCAGCAAACCAGGGCCCCAGTGTGAAGCAGAGAACAGATTCTCTGACACCTGCCTGAACATTTTCTTCCCACCTGTCTTGGATATTGAGCACCCTCAGAGCTACTGAGTCACCTACATTTGCAGGTCATTTATCCAGCCACCAGGATAACATAATTATGCGATAAAAATGCCTTCTCAGGGCTTTGTCATACTCAACAAGGCAGCTCAGAAGGCTAGGTAAGCCCAAGAAAGGGGGAAGCGTCCTCCAAATAGACGAAGATCAAGGAAAACCGTGCAGAGACTCTCTCAAGACAGCAGAAACAGAGCCCGCTGTAGCCTTTCAGGCCCTGCTGGCCACAGCCCTGCGTTAGGTGGCACCATTTCCACAGATGCAGCCTGCTGGGCCCATTTGAAAGGTCCCGCTTGCGAGACACTCACCCCCACTTCCAGTTTCTGCAAGACTCGCTGCAGCCCCACTCCACCCCGGGGGCCGACTGTTCAAGTTTTCCCGGCGAGACCCCTCAAAGCCTGCACAGCGTCTGAGACTGGGAAGCACCAAGGATCCAGAAACGCACAAACCCCTTCTCATGCTGCTTTCTGGGTTCCAAGTTGTCTTAAGAACGAGTCTTGCATAAACCCCGGGCTGGGGAGCCAGCCACAGCCCAGCAGCACCCAGCTCATGTGCTCCACCCACCCCACAGAGGACCACGGAGGCCCCAGCACGCTCTGTCCGCGGGGCAAGACACCAGAAACAGCCACAGTTCAGGGTTCTGCCACCCACCCCGCTGCCGTAATTACCTGCTGTGATCTGAATTCCCATTGGTTGGGTAGGTGATCCCACAGCTCCGCTGCCCTAATTACCTGCTGGGATCTGAAATTGCATTGGTTGGGAAGGGGATCTCACTGCTCAAGCACTCCCTGCTGCCTCCTTGCAAACAACATAAAAAATCCAAAATCCCTCTTAAAGAACGTTTCCTATAACCTCAAAACAAGACACATCACGAGACCAGGGAAGATACATACGCACATCTGACAGCTGGTGGGCGTCCGTGACCGACGCCACGGCTTCCGTGTGGCGTGTGAAGCGGGAAGCCTGTCACGGTGACTCAGGCTGGGGTCTGAATAGGGGTCTTCCAAGCAACTAGGCAACCAGGACGCACACCCCAAAACCCAAGTCCCCGCAGTCTTGTACCTGGCAGAAACGCTGCGTGGCCATTGACACCAGTTGTGAACCAAGACCGATCTGCGTCCTGTGGCCCTCACCACGTCCGTACACGTCTGGGCCCAGCACAGGCACACATGGCACCCTGCTCGCCTCCAGTGGAGCTCTCTCCTGCCAAGGGGGATGGCCCTGAAGTCCGTTGAGATTTCCAAAGCTCTACAAAGTCGCCCTTCCTCCTGCTTGTTCAGAAGGCCTAAAGCCCTGAAGACACCAGTGAGAA
>NW_012101364.1:100584-104846 GCF_000951045.1 Mandrillus leucophaeus | reverse complement strand
TTGTAAAATAAAAGCATCAAACAGATCTTTACATTAACTTACAATCTATCAAGCAATACTGGAGCAAGCTTTAAATATTAGCCACATTCTGTCAGGGCTGACTAACATTAAATCAGTATCAGTCTCATGTCTTGCAGCATCCACAGCTCATCTTCTCAAAACCGCTTAAGATTTCATCATTAACTCAATTAAACAATCTAAGTCATCTCCTTGATCATTGACATGAAGGGATAATTTTCCCCCAAAATAGTACCTTTTTCCTTGACATGATTTAATCTGTGGTTAGAGTATTTAACAGGATTTCTTTCCTTCTTAGAAAATAAAATATACACCTTTCCAATATGAAAAACACTAACCGATAATGCTATAGCTTAACCAGGTCAAAAGGTTTTTGTTTTGTTTTTGTTTTTTTTTTAAGTTAAAAAAAGAACCTAACTGCATCTTTGGACCTTATGTGAGGTAGTGTCCAGGGTCACTGGGACCCCCACTTGGCCAGTGCAGCTGGGTACCAATTAAAGACAGAAACCCAAGGGTTCACTCGAAGCCCCTTCCCAGCTCTTCATCCTAGTGGAAACCATGGGCACAAAGGAATGCGGCATTCCACGGAGGACTTTGGGGAATGGCTGCTTGAGAACATCAAAGTGGCTCACGTCCCCCGAGTATAAAGCCAGTGACTGCTCTCAGCTTCAATGAAGCACCATCCACAGCAGCCAAGATCTGGAATCACCTGAGTGCCCGTCAACAGGGGATGAAGGGAATGTGGCCCAAACATTCACAGGAGCAATACTCCACCACAGAGCTGAGATCCCTGTCATCCGAGACAGGATGGATGGAGCTGGAGGACATTACGTTAAGCAAACGAGCCAAGCAAAGAAACGGAGCATGTTCCCACTCATAAGCAGGAGCTGAGCGCAGATCTCATGGAGACCAAGAGTAGGTGGTCAACAGGCCCAGCAGGGTCCACTCATAAGCAGGATAGGCAGAGGTTCGTAACGGGCACAAACACACAGCCTAATGGGAGCACAAGACCTACTATTGATAAATCAGCAGGGGGATGGCAGTGGGTCATCTACTGTGGATTTCAAAACAGCTAGGAGAGAATAACTTGAACATTACCAGCATCAGGAAAAGAAAATATTTAAAGTGAAAGACATCCGAAGTACACAGATTTCATCAACATAGGGAAGAATCAAGATATCACATGCACTCTGAAAATATGTACACATATTATGTATCAACAAAAATAAAAACCAATGACAGAACCATTTGCGAAGCATGTGCAGGAGAAGAATGGGAACCCTGACATGGTGTGGCTGTGTGTCCCCACCCAAATCTCATGCTGAACTCTAACCCTTTGTTGGAAGTGAGCCCTGGTGGGAGGTGACTGACTCATGGGGGTGGTTTCTAATGGTTTAGCACAATCCCCCTAGTGCTGTCCTCATGACAGTTCTGAGATCTGGTTGTTTGGAGGTGCATGGCACCTTCCCCTTCACTCTCTCTCCCCTTCCAGCCATGTGAAGACATGCTTGTCTCCCCTTCACCTACCACCCTAAGTTTCCCCAGATGTAAAAGCCTGTACAGCCCACAGAACTGTATGCCGATTAAACCTTTTTTTTCCTTATTACCCAGCCTCAGGTAGTTCTTTATAGCAGTGGAAGAACAGTACAGTCCTCAGGACCAGCAATGTTTTCCTTCTACCCAGCAGCCAACAAGGTCCCACACCCTAGCTGGTTTTCCAAAGCCTTTGCCAGAATGCTGAGGCTGTTTTGGGGATACTAACTTTCCCCATCTCTGGCAAACCAGATGGGGCATCCTATTTGCCTCTTACCACCTTTCTCAGAGAAACCCCACCTCTGAAACAGCCTCCACCAGGGGCCTCCTTCAGCAGCAGCAAAGCTGAGTGTTCCTTGCACTTCCCTTCTTCTTTTTCCATCTTCCCAGCTCATTGAAAAAAGTATCTTATGCTTTCTATGTTCCTAACACACACACACAGAAGAGAAGTGCCGTGAGGACAGGGGCTCTTGCTTTCCTGGATCTGAGCCTGGCCCTCAAACACTAGCCGAATTCATACTGACACGATATCCGGAAGCAGAAATGCAAATATCCCCACGACTTCAAATACCCTAAGGATCTTACAGGCCGAGTTGCCCATGTAACTATGGTTTGTGCTGGGCCATTCAACTGGTGTCCAAATCCCTGTCCAAGTGAGCTCTTTAATTTTGGGACTTTTCAGACAGTTGTTTTGTTGTTGTTGTTGTTCTATTTGTTTTTTTAAAGGGATCTATTACAGTTACAATCAAGAATATCCCAGGCCGAGTGTGGTGGTTCATGCCTGTAATCCCAGCACTTTGAGAGACCAAGGTGAGCGAATCACCTGAGGTCAGGAGTTCTGGCCAACATGTTGAAACCCCGTCTCTACTAATACAAAAATGAACCAGCCATGGTGGCAGGCACTTATAATCCCAGCTACTCAGGAGGCTGAGGCAGAAGAATGGCGTGAACCAGGAGGTGAGGCTGCAGTGAGCCAAGATCGCGCCACTGCATTCCAGCCTGGGCAACACAGCAAGACTATCTCAAAAAAATAAAAATACACCACTACGCCCAGTTAGTTCTTCACCAATGTCAGATACATCAGTTTAAAGAAAAATAATATGAATGCAAGTTTTTAAATTTCAGTGTTGAATTTAACCATATCTTTTAAGAAGATATGAAGATAGAAGTTCCCCAAGGATCGGGGGAGAAAAAAGCAGTTAAGAAAATGTTAAAACCTCAGGAGAAAAACAAGTATGGGGTAAGACCTCAAGGCAAAACTTTTTCTTTGCACTTTGATTTCAAAAGAACAGAGATGCCCAAAATATGAACTCTCCCATCTGCATTTTATATTCCTCTATGTCCTTTGAAAGGCTGGAGATGGGATCCCAGGTTCCAAAGTGCCTGGTCACGGCTCACATCAGGCGGCATCTTTCACAGCCGTTTACTCCCCTGACTGTGCCTAGAGAGCTCTGTGGCCCAATTTACACAAAAAGGTCCTAATTTACACACGTTCATCACTTTGAGCAGAGTCTCAACAAATGAGACAAATATTGACACTCCACAGAAGCAAGTATTCTCTTCCGAAAAGTCAAGTGTGAGGTTCCCATGAGCCAGGCAGCTTGGTTACAGAAAGCACTGGCTGACTTGCTGGTTTAATGTTAAATGCATTTAAAATGTTAAGTGATCCGGCCCCCCTCCCAGTGGGTGTGTACGTTGAGCTGGTTGCAGTAGTGATGCACAGACCACGTGGTTTTGCTTCAAGCAGAGCACCCCACACCCAGGAAGAGGCCAAAGGACCGCATCGAGACCTAGGACAGTTCCAAGGAGAGCTGCAGTCTGAATGCCTCGTCTGCAAATAGTCTCTCATTTCAGAGGAAATCACTGAACAGAGTTCGTAACACATGAATTTTAAAAATTCCAATTTCTAATTTCATCCCATTAGAACTTTTCAAGAACAGATGTGCATCTGCTCCAAGTCAATGAGAGAACACTCAAGACAGTCCCTCACAGATCCTCGGCCTCCGCCTCTCACCTAGAGAACGTCAGCTCAAGCCAATCACAGCACAGTGCGATTTTCTATAATATGCACGCCTGCATCTGAGCGGAGATGTGAATGTCTGGAATGTGCCTGCCAGGCCCAGGAGGAACTGCAGCAGCTGTGGGGACATAAGCCGCTAAGGAATCCGATTTGGAGGGAACTCGAGGCAACTAAACCTAGTTCCACTGGTTTTTCTTAGCAAGGCTTGACCAGGCAAACTGTTATCACTGTTGCTAATTCATGGTAATTGGGATGGGGACGTAACAGTAAGTAATTAGAGCAATGACAGAATTTGCTACTCAATTACAATGGCACAGATTCCTGAGAATGGAAGAACTGTTGCCCAGGAATAGAGTTCAACAGGTCCTCCCCATGCCCCAGGAAACATGGCATTTCCATGCACCCCTGCTTTGGTCCCCGGCCACCTGATCTCAGCCGTCTGATGGCATCACTCCCCAGAGGTGGAAACACCTGACCTCTTGTCACCCTCCCATCTGCCCTGCTTTCCTCCAGCCCGGGATATTCAGCGATGCCCACATACAGGACCAGGAAACCAGGGTTATCGTAAACCAGTGCCTGCATTCAAAGTCCTCCATGGCAGGACAATCACCAACGGCCAATACTCCCAGAACCTTCCACCTCAAAACGGGAGCACATCAGGATTCAAGCTGACAACGCTGCATTCTCTTTG
>NW_012101364.1:98086-100059 GCF_000951045.1 Mandrillus leucophaeus | reverse complement strand
TCCCGGGTGAAACAGGCAGAGCTGCCCGAGCCCTCAAAAGCAGAAAGAATTAAGGAGGCAATTCCCGCGATTCCCACGACACACACGACACTCCTCGGAGACAGACACAGGCTTCGCTGTGAAAGTGCAGAGGACAGTGGAGTCTCTAGGCAGCCTGCTTCTTCCAACGATCAGGGAAGAAACTAGATCCGTTTCCTTGTAGAAGAAACATTTGTACCATAATTAGACAGAAGGTGGCTGATGTTATCAAATCATCAAGCACCGCACGGCTCTGTCTCCAAGGAGGGCCTGGAAACTTGCAGCCACCCGAGTAGGGACCGCAGTGTTAATGGAGACACGGGTGACTGAAGTCTGGCTTCCTCAGGGAAGCTAAATTTGAACTTTCATCACTGAGGAATCGGTCATTTACAGTCACTCACCCTCAAAGCAGAAGAGGGCTCAAGACACTGCACCAGACTTCAACACTCAGGGTTAGGGTCAAATTCACAGGTTTTACCAAACGTATTTACTAGGGATGCCAGAAGAGATGTAGCTTCACCCCCCTCCCCCCAGGGTTTGCTTAGCCCCTTCACCAGTGGATCTCACCAACAGATGACACATCCACGCCCCGTCCATGGCAGCACAGAAAACCACTCGGAAGACAGCCACTCCCACCAAGCTTCCTGGCTTTGGTGTTTAAAATCTCCATCGTTTAAAATCTGTATCTCATACGTGAGATTACACTCCTCTGAATAACAGACATTGCGACTGTCATTTCACCCAAAAGGGCTTCAGGAAATGACACGTGGCACAGACGCCAGAGGTCGCCGGCCGCCTTACTCTAGCCTAATTCCTTTGTGCCTGTATGGAGCCTTCACAGATACAGCCCAGTTACATTAATGACCATATGAGAAGCTCAGGGAATAGATGAACTCAGTGCTGAATTTTTCTGTTTATCGCCCTTTTGTTTTATCCAGAAGACAGCCGAGAAAGGTTGGGGCAGATCATCTTCTCCAGTGTAATGACTCCAGCCACTTCTCTTCACCCCAGGTCACCCCTCAGTCACACGCTTTTGAGAAACCAAAGCAATTCTGTTCCCTTCACTCTGCGTTCCAAGCACGAAATTCCTCTGTTTTATCAATTAGATTATCAAGCAGCCGTTTGTAATCTGGACTGCAATCTGATACAAAATTTAAAGCTAAGTTAGGTTGCGGTAATAGCTCCTATTTACGTTATAGACAAGGCATGAATGAAAACTTTATTCTGTTCATAGGACCAGTTTTGTAAACAAATCAATTATTCAAGCAATGATTGTCTACAGTTAGATGCAAATTTCTTTGCTCATAAAAGATATTCCAGTAGGAATTTTTAAATCCATGGTCTGTATTTCCCGAGCGTGTCTCTGCACCTTCCCCGAGTGCACAGCAGGACTTCCCAGGGCATCCCATCAGAAGACCCACTGAAGAGAATAAGCCCACAACCCACAGCCCAGGAATCAAGTCCGAGCCCCAGCAGCCCCTCGTCCAGCCGGGGCTTCCTCACCAGCACAGCACCCAGAGGTTTTCCAGGTTTAATACCATGTGTGCGTGGAAAGTAGAGTGCTGGCAAGACCACAGTGGACATTCTACAAATGCAAATTCCCTCCTGGAACAGCCCAGCAACCCTCTGTACCTTCCCCAAAGTATCCATGCCAGGCAGGCTTAGACAGTCTAATGGGGTACCTAGGAATCAGCATTTAACACGATTCTGATGAATAAAAAAGTTGAGAGGCCAATCAGCGAGAGGCTGCCGTGGCCTCCACTCATTTGCAGGCTCTGAAGAGACACACATTCAGGTAACAGGCCAGACAGGACAGGACAAGGATGGGGAAGTGGAGTGCAAATTCCATGGACCACCAACCACCCCGCCATCCCCACTGAGACTCCGTGATTTAAGGAGAGGCAAAGCCAGGGAGAAAAGATGCCCGCATCACTCGAGGGACTGAGATTTCACCT
>NW_012101364.1:95211-95491 GCF_000951045.1 Mandrillus leucophaeus | reverse complement strand
GCAAGCTGACCTGCCCACATTTCTCAAATGCACAGCTGTTGTTCACACTGCAGATGGAGCTCAAGGCACGAGCAGGCCACCAAACAAAATACCACACAGCGTCCACGCCAGGTTACGGTGGTTTTCACTCCATCCCAATGCCCCATGTATGAGTTTACATCCATGCTACTAAACGGATTTTTAGACTCTCAAGACATACTTTGTTTGCTTTCATGCAACAAAGTTAAAAGACTATCACTCAGATATAGGCTCTGAAACTGTGGCATAATCATTTGGGAAC
>NW_012101364.1:94939-95161 GCF_000951045.1 Mandrillus leucophaeus | reverse complement strand
TGACTCTGTGACGGGATAGTTCTGGGCCTGCAGAGGATGCAGGACACAGGAACCATGCAGCCTGGCTGCTGCCAGAGGCCTAAGGGATCCCCACAAGGCTCTCCAGCCAAGGTGCCATCACCACAGTCAGAGCCAAGCAAGAGAACTGCCTGCTGAACCGGAAACGTCCCAATCTGCTGAGCCAACACAGAAAGACAACAGCCACCTACAGCTGCTGAGCCC
>NW_012101364.1:92536-94436 GCF_000951045.1 Mandrillus leucophaeus | reverse complement strand
TTTTGTTTTATCCAGAAGACAGCTGAGAAAGGCTGGGGCAGATCATCTCGAGTGTAATGACTCCAGCCACTTCTCTTCACCCCAGGTCACCACTCAGTCACACGCTTTTGAGAGACCAAACCAATTCTGTTCTCTTCACTCTGGGTTCCAAGTACTAAATTCCTCCGTTTTATCAATTAGATTATCAAGCAGCCGTTTGTAATCTGGACTGCAATATGATACAAAATTTAAAGCTAATTTAGGTTGCGGTAATAGCTCCTATTTACGATATAGACAAGGCATGAATGAAAACTTTCATCTGTTCATAGGACCAATTTAGTAAACAAACCAATTATTCAAGCAATGATTGTTTTCAGTTGGATGCAAATTTCTTTGCTCATAAAATATTTTCCAGTAGGAATTTTTAAATCCATGGTCTGTATTTCCTGAGCCTGTCTCTGCACCTTCCCCGAGCGCACAGCAGAACTTCTCAGGGCATCCCATCAGCAGGCCCACGGAAGAGAATCAGCCCACAGCCCCCAGCCCAGGAATCAAGTCCGAGCCCCAGCAGCCCCTCGTCCAGCCGGGGCTTCCTCACCAGCACAGCACCCAGAGGTCTTCCAGGTTTAATGCCACGTGTGCATGGAAAGTAGAGTGCTGGAGAGACCACAGTGGACATTCTACAAATGCAAATTCCCTCCTGGAACAGCCCAGCAACCCTCTGTACCTTCCCCAAAGTATCCATACCAGGTAGGCATAGAGAGTCTAATGGGATGCCTAGGAATCAGCATTTAACACGATTCTGATGAATAAAAAAGTTTGAGAGGCAGGTCAGCCAGAGGCTGCCGTGGCCTCCACTCATTTGCAGGCTCTGAAGAGACACAGATTCAGGTAACAGGCCAGATAGGATGGGACAAGGATGGGGAAGTGGAAGGCAAATTCCATGGACCAACAACCACCCCGCCATCCCCACTGAGACTCCGTGATTTAAGAAGAGGCAAAGCCAGGGAGAAAAGATGCTCGCACCATGCGAGGGACTGAGATTTCACCTAAGGCGCACAACATGTGGCTGAGGGCCAAGGTTGGCTAAGCCGAGAGCACAGAACGGGGTTCACAGGCCCAGAGGTGCCACCCACACCCCACACAGACCTCCCAAGCACTGCCTGTGTCTCCTGCCTGGTTTATTTCCTTCTCCCATTCTACTGTGTTGGTTTCTCAACCGCCCCCCACCACCACACACCCCTCTCTACAAGCTTGGTGAACTGAAAAGAGCAGGGGGGTTAAGATCTGGGCTCTTGGGCCAACGCCCTGCCTGAGACATTAGTTCCAACCCACCCAGCTGTGATGTAAGCCCCTGAGATTTCTCAAATGTGAGAAAGGAAGGTGACTGAACCCA
The DNA here is from genome assembly GCF_000951045.1 of Mandrillus leucophaeus. Classification (NCBI taxonomy): domain Eukaryota; kingdom Metazoa; phylum Chordata; class Mammalia; order Primates; family Cercopithecidae; genus Mandrillus; species Mandrillus leucophaeus. The sequence continues at coordinate 93,061 of NW_012101364.1, read as the reverse complement.
CTTCCCAGGACGGCTGTGGAGACTGAGATCACATATAGCCACACCTCGGCGTCCAGCGCACGTGGGACCCCGGCCGTGTTGCCCCTGACAGGAATCCCTCTATGCCCCCTCTGCTACCAGAGCCAACTCCCAGCAGTAGCTGTGGAGGGTGCATCCTCTATTTCCACTCCACTCACCTCCCATCGCTCCCCGCAGTGACCTGCCACACAGCGGCCAACAGAAAATCCGGCCCCACTGGATAACCAACCACAACCCCCACCTCCACTTTGGGGCGTCTTCCACTTGCAGTTCCGAAGCAGAGCGAGAAACCGCCCTCAAGGGCGCTCACCTGTTCCTTATTGCACGTAATGACCTGTCACGCAGGACCACCAGCAAACCCGGCTCCACCTTCCAGGTTCTGGTGGGTAACTGCCTCCCTCTCCCGCTTCCTCCTGGGGTGCCTGGGAGGCTCAGAAACTGCCCTCCAAGGGCACTCATCTGTTCCTTATTGCACTAATACCTCCTTTACAGAAATCCACTTTGACT
>NW_012101364.1:92140-92486 GCF_000951045.1 Mandrillus leucophaeus | reverse complement strand
ACATCCACACCTCGTCCATGGCAGCACAGAAAACCACTTGGAAGACGGCCACTCCCACCAAGCTTCCTGGCTTTGGTGTTTAAAATCTGCATCTCGTACGTGAGATTACACTCCTCCAAACATCAGACATTGCGACTGTCATTTCACCCAAAAGGGCTTTAGGAAATGACACATGGCCCAGATGCCAGAGGATGCCGGCTGTCTTACTGTAGCCTAATTCCTTTGCGCCTGTATGGAGGCTTCACAGATACAGCCCGGTCACATTAATGACCGTTTGAGAAGCTCAGGGCATAGACGAACTCAGTACTGAATTTTTCCACATTTATCGCCCTTTTGTTTTATCCAG
>NW_012101364.1:88219-89541 GCF_000951045.1 Mandrillus leucophaeus | reverse complement strand
CCTTCAAGTGAAACAAATATCTTCAACAGTTTGATTCAATCCTAACATGTGAGTTACACATCTGCCAAGTTGTAAAACCTCATGCATTTATAACATTTTATGTATGGTCAAATAGTTCATTAATGTAAATTACAAGAATCTCTAAGAAACAGGTTTTTTCTGGCATTAGATGACCAAAGGAAAACTGGGTTCTGGCTGGCTTGCGGGCCTGTAGAGGCAGACATATCTGCTGACACAACCAAGCTCCTTCCCACTGACGTGGCCTCATCCCAGGCCCCTCGCCCGTACACCTGCAGGCCCCTGGAGGAGCAAGCTGACCTGCCCACATTTCTCAAATGCACAGCTGTTGTTCACACTGCAGATGGAGCTCAAGGCACGAGCAGGCCACCACGCTAAAAATACCACGCAGCGTCCACGCCAGGTGACGGTGGTTTTCACTCCATCCCAAAGCCCCATGTATGAGTTTACAGCCGTGACTACTAAATGGAATTTTAGACCCTCAAGACATACTTTGTTTGCTTTTATGCAACAAAGTTAAAAGACTATCACTCAGATATAGGCTCTGAAGCTGTGGAATAATTATTTGGGAACAGAGCCTCTGCCAGATCAGGATAAGCACTTGGGACAACACCCCATGACCTTGATCCACACAACCCATTCAGACCAGAGGCCTCCTGCACTTCTCTGGAATTTCTGTGGATTTCTGTAAACGAGGTATTAGTGCAATAAGGAACAGATGGGTGCCCTTGGAGGGCAGTTTCTGAGCCTCCCAGCCACACGGCCACATAGCCACATTCAGGCTGAAGCCGCCCCACCTCCAGAAACACTGTCCCTTGCCGAGGTGTGCCTGGCTTCTCCCTTTTTCCAGAACTTAACAAAACCTGAAAGGACAGGTCTGTAGAAAAACACAAACTACTTGCGATTCCTCTTCCCAGCTCAGGCTACAGGAAGCTCACTTCAGCCCTCACCCTGTCCTGACTGTGGCTTGGTTCCCATAAGAAATAAAGTCAGAATTCTAGTCCCTGTCTCCTGGGCAGTGTGGCAGGCATACATACCTTCAGTTGTATGAGGAAAGGCGTGGCGAGCCCCCTTCCTTCAGTAAAACTGCACAGTTCCCCGAACCCTGATGTCATCCCCCTCACACCACTGTGAACACCGGGACAGAGCACATTTCAATGCGTGCACCTTCATAGGCTAGTTTCCTATTTCTCCACGAAATCACCTCTAATTTAGCGCCCTAAACACTGACTTATTTTCTCACATTTCTGGAAGCTGGAGTCCAAAACAGGTCCCACCAGCTAACGTTGAGGTGTCGGCAGGGC
>NW_012101364.1:84395-85999 GCF_000951045.1 Mandrillus leucophaeus | reverse complement strand
GTCAGCGAGAGGCTGCCGTGGCCTCCACACATCTGCAGGCTCTGAAGAGACACAGATTCAGGTAACAGGCCAGACAGGACAAGGATGGGGAGGTGGAGGGCAAATGCCATGGACCACCAACCACCCCACCATCCCCACTGAGACTCCGTGATTTAAGGAGAGGCAAAGCCAGGGAGAAAAGATGCCCGCACCACGCGACGCACTGAGATTTCACCTGAAGTGCGCAGCATGTGTCTGAGGGCCAAGGTTGGGCAAGCCGGGAGCACAGAACGGGGTTCACAGGCCCAGAGGTGGCCCCCAGACCCCAGGCAGATCTCCCAAGCACTGCCTGTGTCTCCTGCCTGGTTTATTTCCTGCCCCCCTTCTACTGTGTTGGTTTCTCAGCTGCCCCCTGAAACGCACGACCTCCGCCCCCCACCACCACACCCGCCTCTCTACAAGTTTGGTGGACTGAAAACAGCAGGGGGAGGTAAGAGCTGGGCTCTGGGGCCAACGTCCTGCCTGAGACATTAGTTCCACCCCACCCAGCTGTGATGTGAGCTCCTGAGAGTTCTCAAATGTGAGATGGGAAGGTAACTGAATCCACGTCCCAGAGAGGCTGTGGAGACTGAGATCACATGCTGCCACACCTTGGCATCCAGCACACGTGGGACCTCAGCTGTGTTGCCCCTGATGGGAATCCCTCTATGCCCCCTCTGCCACCACAGCCAACTCCCAGCAGTAGCTGTGGAGGGTACGTCCTCTATTCCCACTCCACTCACCTCCCATCTCTCCACTCAGTGACCTGCCACGCAGCGGCCACCACCAAATCTGGCCCCATTGGATAACGGCCACCACCCCTCCCCCACACTTTGGGGCATCTTCCACTTGCGGTTGCAAAGGGAGCCCAGAAACCGCCCTCAAGGGCGCTCACCTGTTCCTTATTGCACGTAATTACCTGCCACGCAGGACCACCAGCAAACCCGGCTCCACCATCCAGGCTCCGGTGGATAACTGAACCCCACCCCATCCCCCACCTTGGGGCGTCTACCACTTGCGGTTGCGAAGGGGGCCCAGAAACCGCCCTCAAGGGTGATCGCCTGTTTCTTATTGCACGTAATGACCTGCCACGCAGGACCACCAGCAAACCTGGCTCCACCATCCAGGTTCTGGTGGGTAACTCTCCCCCCTCCCCCGCTTCTTCCTGGGGTGTCTGGGAGGCTCAGAAACTGCCCTCCAAGGGCACTCATCTGTTCCTTATTGCACTAATACCTCGTTTACAGAAATCCACTTTGACTTCCAGCACTGCAGGTGTGACAATTTAGGAATCCTGCTTGCTTGCAAGCTCCAAGAACTTGAGGTCACGTCCACCTCACCAGCATCCCAGAGATCCAGCACTGTCCCATTCTGTGTTTAAAATTCCAAAATACGCTTTCAAAATGCTATTGGCATTTGGTTTGCACATAAAATGCTAAAAGCCTTCAAGTGAAACAAATATCTTCAACAGTTTGATTCAATCCTAACATGTGAGTTACACATCTGCCAAGTTGTAAAACCTCATGCATTTATAACATTTTATGTATGGTCAAATAGTTCATTAATGTAAATTACAAGAATCTCTAAGA
>NW_012101364.1:77190-80070 GCF_000951045.1 Mandrillus leucophaeus | reverse complement strand
AGCCTCCCCCAGCCTCCCCCAGCCTCCCAGCTCCTCACGCACGCCCGTGCAAGCTAATATAGATTCCACTTTAACTAGTGTCACCTGTGTAAGTGCCCAGCTGTGAACTGGTTAACCTTGCGCACACAGACCCCGGGAATAAACTCACAGGCCATGGACCACTCCACAAGCAATGAGCGACCACCTGCTCGGGGACCTCCATGGCCCAACAGAGCCCTCCGGTGCCTCCCTATGGGCTCAGGGACCAGCAGCCGAGGTCTGCAGTGCCAGAGGGCCCTGGATAAAAAAGACAGCTCCCATATCGGGAGGCACCCGCCCACGGTTGGGTTCCCGGTACTTTAAGTAGCCCAGGTGGACAAGCCGCGCCGCGTGCAACTCCATCACCAGAATAACGACTGCACGTGGCGAGTGCATGGGTGGCCACCCCCTCAGCCCAGCTGGCCGCACTAAGCACATCACCGCCGTGACACCCAATCAGACTCAGCTGCTGGCACAGTCCAGGCATCGGCTCCCCAAGAACATTCTGGATCACAATTCACAGTAGTGATTGCGATCAGGGCCATACATGGCTGAATGTATTTACAGGAGGATGCTGCAGCCGATCTGGCTGGACTGAGAGCGTTTCCCACTGTACATTCTTACAACACCATTTTATTTGCACTTTATTACATTTTTATGGCTTTTTTCTGCCTATCTACTTTATGGGAGTGTTTCTTGTTCTTATGACTACAGTGACACTGCGAGCTACAACTATCAATGTGTAAAGTTAAACATTTCACAAGCAAGCAGCCAGAGGTACCTAACCCGGAGGCCTGTTTTCTTCTCTGAGCCAAACCTACATTGGACTCAAAGAAAACGGCACACGGAGAGGGGCTGGATCTCCAGTGCCCATTCCTAGGGGGCCTCCTGGGGAGCAGATATGGAGGGAGAAGCCCTGGGCAACAGCACCGTCGTACTAAAGAAAAGTGCTTTTGGGTAAATGTAAGCACCAGACTTAAGAGATTAAGCAAACCATGAAAAGAAACCACTAACCACAGCTTCTCCAAAACAGAACTAAACTCCCTTTAGTTTCAATTGGAAAAGCAGAAGTGATGATCAGGATACAAAAAAAAAAATGACAAAGTATGTGAACACAGGAGAATGAACAAGGACCACTGTCTCTTCCTGTGTCAGTGGGAGCCTCGCATCGAAGCTGGATTTAGAAGGTTGCTACTTGGGACTGAAAGTTATCCCCAACCCTAGTTAGTAAGCAAGTGGAGCAGAACGCTTCAATTATTTCAAGGTTTACGGGTAAAGCTCTGCAACCCTCAAAACCATTGTAATCGGTGTGAATTTTAAAGTGACTCAATCTGTTGGCTGGAGTATCTAACGGCTTAACCACGGGGTCATGTTGGAAAATTATTCCAATTGCTTTTGTTTTTCCTACTGAAGATGGATTTGAACGTTCTTGCAGTTTGCAGTTGGCTGGTTCTGGTGTTTGGTCCTGAGGAGGCCCAAGTACCCAGAGAGGAAGAATCTGAAACCTCAAGACACTCGAGTGCTGTCTGGGGAGATGGAGACCCCAACCTGAGGGCCACTGATGGACTCAGCACGGGTGCAGGGCCACCTGACGAAAGGGCCACATATTTGCCGCTTACAAAACAACATAAGCACACACCCTCAGGTGTGCACACACACTCTGTACACGCTCACGTCTGTCCATGCCAATACCAGCACACACCCCCAGGTGTGCACACATGTTCTGTACATGCTTACGTCTGTCGGTGCCAACAACAGCACACACAACCCCCAGGTGTGTACACACGCTCTGTACACATCTATCCCTACCAACACCAGCACACACCCCCAGGGGTGCACACACGCTCTGTACACGCTCACGTCTGTCGGTGCCAACAACAGCACACACAACCCCCAGGTGTGTACACACGCTCTGTACACATCTGTCCCCACCAACACCAGCACACACCCACAGGGGTGCACACATGCTCTGTACACATCTGTCCCCACCAACACCAGCACACAACCCCGGGGTGCACACACGCTCTGCACATACTCATGTCTGTCCCTGCAGCCTGAGTCAAACAGTCACAGAGAGGCAGAGGAGGAGGAGGAAGGATGCGATGGGCACTGAGGTCCTGGGCCGGTTCCCCTCCCTACCTCGGGAGAGACCCCTCATGTGATCCTGCCCTCACTCACCCTTCCGCCTCTATCCTCCATCCTCCCACATGGATCAGGAGGATGCCCACTGCACAGAGCTGTGATGAGCATGAACAGAAGATGGCAGGAGCTCATGCCAAGGTGCTGAGCACAGGGTCTATAGAGTGCTTCTTTCTGCTGTGGCTGACATCATCAAACAAGAGGCTGACATGGCTTCCAGAGAGAAAGTCACTCGCTGAGAAACTGAAACGTGTGACCTAGGAGCCTGTGAAGGTCTAAGAACAAACCAACAAACCAAAGTTTTGTTTGTTTTTCAAACACCATAGCCTGTTTTTTTCTTTTTTTAATGCTCTACCTTGGGTATCATTTAGTTTAATTTCAAAGTAAGTCCAATAAATACACAAAATCACAGGACTGAGCACGGAGCATTGTTTCACTTCATGTCCTCCAGCCTTTAGGACACATTAAGGGAAGACATGATTCCAGGATTCCCATTAGAAAGGCTGCCCTGGGGCACCTGCTGGGACAGCCAAATTGCAGCTGTTGATGCTGCCCCCAAGCTGCTTGGATGAAGCAGAAGATTCCGGAGGTCTCTTCTCTTCTGCCCCTTGCCCAGGAGAGAAGGTGAGGGGAGAAAGGTGAGAGAAGACAGGAAGAAGGAGGGAGGGAGGGAGGGAGAGAGGAGGGGAGAGGTAGGGAGGCAAGGGGAGGTGACCTGTGAGA
>NW_012101364.1:67983-76631 GCF_000951045.1 Mandrillus leucophaeus | reverse complement strand
GCATCCAGGACCCGCCCTGAGCCCCTGAGTGTGAGGACCCGGAGCTGCCCAGCCCAAGGGCGCGGCCCCTGACCAGAGGAGGGAGCTGCACAGGGGGGCCCCCAGCACATGGATGGCAGGATCTGTGCTATCTCAGTCCCAGGGTCCCAAGCAGAGAAGGTCTGGGGCTCCCAGCTGAAGCTTTGCTGTCTCCTCTGTCACCAAAGTCCAGAATGACTGAGTGGGACCAACGCCGGACCTGCCGGTTCCTTGGTGGCTGCCAATGTGGCCCTCAGGTTGCGGGTGAGACCCTCTAGGGGAGCCCAGACAGCGGCGAGAATTACAGGCAGGAGTGCTCCAGGGGCCCCAAAACACAAGTGCAGCCTGAGGAAGGCAGTGCCCGCTCAGATCCCCGTCCAGGCTTGTGTGCCACACTCGAGAGGCACACGGCACCAGAACCTGGTGCTTTAAGTGGCTTTGTGGGGTGTAGGAACACAAAGTGGGGCCTCGAGTGGCTCAGAAGTCACTCCCACCAGCCCGCGGGGACCCGGGCGGCCCCTCTGGTCGTGGCTGGCGTCTCTCCAGGGCAGGCTCCAAAGTCCCGCGGAGGAGGTGAGCGTAGGTCTTGCTCTGACCTGAGGAAGGCCCCTGACAAGTATCCTGAACATGCAGCCACACAGCTGACTGACTCATCTGAAGGGACCTGCTGAGCCATGAGCCAGGGATGGCTGGAGAGAACTTGACCAGCACACGATCCCTGCCCAGGCGCCCACGTGGGGCTCCCACGAGAAAACTACGGAAGCTGTGAAGACGGAGGTGTGCATGGGGCTGTGAGAACCCAGGGAGGAGCCGCAATGGGGACCGGGAGGGACAGAGGGCTGGGCCCCACAAGCAAACGAGGGAGGCCCTCAGTGCCATGAAGATCCCCCTGCACCCACCGCTGCAGGCCTGGCTGGCAGCACGACCTTGGCTGCAGGGGCCCAGGAGCACGTGTGTTTGGCAGGAGCTGCCCTCCTGGAGCCGCACTATGGGTACCATCATTTTACAGGCAGGTACGTGATATCAATGATGACAATCAACCATGCCACTCTGAATTACAGCCGTGTCCTCAGCGGGTCACTGTTTACACTGACAATTACAAAGAGCTTGAACTCGCTGTTCCAAGAGGCAACAAGCCCTTCATTACCACTACCGCAAGCCTCTGTGCGGCCCTCCTCCCCCTCAGTGACTCAGAGCCAGCCCAGTAGCTTCAGTGCAGGAAAAATCACAAAAACTCAAACACATCCTAAACATGGGCAGCTGGTAGGAGCTGATTCCTAAATTAAACCTGTTCGGAGGCTTTCTGGGCTAGCACAGCTCCGATCACAGGCTTGCGCTTTCTGCTCCTCGAGAAGGGCGGCGAGGAGGCCAGGCTCTGCCATTCTGCAGGCTCCGCTAGGTGGAGTCCGCCCTGTGGCCTCGATGGCCTGTGCCAGACAGTGTGACCGCCGCCCGCAGTGAACACTCAGCACAGCAGAGCAGGCTTGGGAAAGAACAGAAAGTGACCTCTAAGCCTGCAGAAGACGCTAAGCCACGCATGGCCTCACGCGCACTGCGTGTCAATCACGGCCTAAGCAGGAAACAGTTCTTAATAGTTCCAGTAAATGCAAAGGTCGCCCTGGAAAACTGCGCGAACCTTTCTGACTACTCACAGGTGGAGAGCCACTGCCTAAGACACAAAGATAAAGAATTAACCTGAAACTGCATATTATAAAACTTATTTTTAAATGATGGTACTTAATTTAAAAGACTCCCAAAGAATACTGCATTAGAAAGTGACAGAGTGAAACTGTGAGGCTGACCACAGGAGTCCCTGGAAATTTCACCAAATGTTGTGTCAAAACTGGGAAACAGAAGAACCGCACCTGACGAAACATTCGATTAATCACTCGAGTCCTCCCCACATACGAAGCTATGTTAAAAAGTGTTCCCAGAAGGTAAAGTGAGCAGGAGGGCTGTGAACACACAAAGAAAGAGCCACTTCATCCACGGACCACGACAAAAGAAACGCTAACGAGTGCCGACGACACGCTGGAGTCCAGGATTCCGGGCGCAGCTGTGAAGGTGACACTCAGGGTCCCACTGTCCAGATGGGAAGCCAGAGTGGAAACACCAGGGAGCCTGTCCCAGGGTGCAGAGCCAGTGAACGGTGGCTCATACTGGGCCAATCCCAGCTGCCAGGCTTTGGGGCTCCTGGGGACAGAATTCTGTTGACTTCACTCTGGGGTGCGAGAGGTGGCAGCATCCCCCAAAGGCACCGGGAGAAGTGGTGTTACCCTCCATCCCCTGTCCCCGGCGTTACCCTCCGTCCCCTGTCCCCAGGTTGCTCACCATCCTCCTCATCTCCAGGCCCCTCTCCCTGTCCTCCCTCATTTTCCTGTTCACCCAGAGCACGTCACATGACTCTTCCCTTTTCAAGAGGCTCAGCTGCACCCAGAGGCATTCCAGCCTATTCGGGACGGGACACATACCCTGGGGAAATGCCAGCACAGGGCCAGAAGGGCCTGAGACCCTCTCACTGTTGCCCAGGAAGGATGGAGCAGCCCACCATCATGCTGCTTGTCAGGCAGGATGAAAACTTCTGTGTCCAAAATGTTCTTTTCACTAGAACTGTTCAGACCATTCGTGAACGAATCAGTTAAATACCAACAAGGGCTATTCCCACTTATTCTCTGGCTACAGTTTTCCACCCATCAGCAACCACACTCCTAGGACTTATCCCTAACGAAGTATCAGTGCCTTGTACCTTTTAGGAAAACCTCTTTCTCTCCAGCTTTGTCTTCCTTCCACAAAAGGTGCCTCTGACTGCCTCACTCGCCGTGCCAGCATTTCACTTGGCTACAGAGGAAAATCTGCATGGGGCTCAGAGGTGGTTGGTCCCCGCATGGGCAACAGCTCTGTGACATCCTCTGAGGAGCCTGGCCCAGGCCTGCCCCACAGGCCAAGACTCTGGCTTCTGGCACTTGGGCCCCCAAAGCTGCTTTCCCTCCAGGCATCATGCCCTGGGCAAGAAGGCTGGACAAGGGCTCAGGGCTGCTGTGGGTCGGGAAAGCCTCCCGACACCTCCCACTCCAGGACCCCCCATCAGCATCCCAGCATCTGGACCTGTGTCACCAGCCGCTCCGCCGTACAAGAGAATTGGATTTTCAGCTGGGTGTGCTGCTTCCCTAAACAAAGTAGGGTGTTGTTACGGAGGAAAAAGGAAAAAGCTGGCATCTTCTTGGCAACCCCGCGACATCCAGCCACCGGTTTTCACCACCCCAGAGATGTCCACCCAGGGCAGATAGTGTCTTCAACCAAGCGTCACTGACCCAGAAGTGCAGTAATTAGTACACTTTCACCAGAGTCACCCACTCCTTCACCTTTACACCCAAGAAAAATATGTTTGCCAGGCAAATTAGATGTCTGGGAGGTGTAAGGAAACCCCAAGCCTGCTTTAAGCCTCAGACTTTTGAGACAGTTGAGGGCCGTGCACACAAGAGCAAGGCTGCACCCAAAAGCTCTGCTCCTGCCGGACGTCACGGAAAGACTGCACGGCTCAGCCACATGGACCCTTCCAGGACTTCACCAGAGGGACCTCCGTGGTACACACAATGACATGCACTTCGTTCAGCCTCGAACAGACCACGCCCTCGTTCCAGGGTCGGTGATCCACCTCCTGCCATCACCTCACCGAGGGTCTGCGTCTGCATCTGTCATAACTTTGCTGTTTTACCCGGGTACTAAAATGCAGCATCGGAATGTTTAAAGGTCTTTAAGTACCAACATTCTGGGTGCAGTTCTTGGCACTTTAATGTGGTCACTCGATGCAGGCCTCACAACTCTGAGGTAGCTCATACCTTTCCTACCTAACCAAGGAAGAAACGGGGGCATGGAAGGTCTAGCTCCAAAGGAGCAGGTTAGTATTCAAACCAGTGATCTTCGTCACATGCTGACCTACCTCTCAGGCTGAGATAACGTTCAAAATTAGCCAGGTAGAACAGTGTTCCATAAATCAGCTGGAAATGGTCCTTGCGGATGGGCCTGTGGTTATTCCCTGAAGAACAAGACCATTCGCCCAAAAATTCACCTGTGTCACACTCAAATGTTTTCATATCCAATTATTTTTAAAATACCCCAATCAAGCATGTTTACAGCCATTTAGAGCCATATAGGTTGTCTGCTTTGCTGACAATCAACCCAAGACCTCTGTCAGCAAAGGACACGGTGCCAGGTCCAGAGAAGGTGGGACAGAGACACAAACAGGAACCGCTCCGTCCCTGGGAGCCTCGCTCTGATGGGCCCGCGAGGACATGTCACAGACCACGGGGCACAGGCAGACGGCAGGCCAGGAGAAGGGGCTGCGCTGCCGGGAGGCAGTGCTTTGAGCTCTAATGAATGGAGCACTGGTAACCAGCGAAGGTGGAGAGAGGGCACCCGTCTGAGAGGATGAAGAGGCAGCAAAGCACAGCTGGCCTCGGGGAACCGGAAGCCACAGGGTCATCAGGCTGGGTGCTGCTGTCTGCTGGCCACTGGCTGGGGGACTGTACTGGGCCCGGAGGGACATCCCTGACACTCTCCACCGGATGCCAGGGGCACCCCCAGCCCCAGGTGAGAACCACGGATCCCATGGCGAATGAGGCCAGCCTGTGGGAAGTGGGGCTGGGACAGCTCTGCACAGCTTAATAGGAAAGTTGGGGTCTATTTTGTGGGGCTTTGGTGACAACAATGGTTGGTCAGTGCTGTCCGTCAGGAAGTGATTTGATGACAGACTAGAGAAGGGGTTGCCAAGGCCAGCGGGGCATTCGCTGCCTGGGTCCAAGGAAAAGGAAATAAAGGCTGGCGATGTGACAGTGTGGGGGTAGCACAGAGCGAAGGAACTGGTGGAGACACAGGGCTGGCCCTGCCCAGGGCTATGAGCAGGTACCGGGGGGGTCGTCCTATTAATTCTTCTCACGGCACCAAGAGGCAGCTGTGAGGATCCCTCTCCTGAGGACAGAGCTGCTCCAGAACCACACAGCAGGATCCACAGAACCAAGATCCGGGCCAGCTCCACAGCGGGCGATCTTGACCCCTCACCCGTGGTCCTGAGGCAGGGATCAGAGCCCCCTGGACACACAGACGCTCCCAGGAACTGCAGGAAGGAGAAGCAGACGCCCCGGACCAGCGGCAGGACCCAGGGTTTCTGCCCTCCAGGTCACATAGGCACCAGCCACTGCACAGGTGGACACACGGTGCTTTAACCCGCGCTGGGGAAAGGAGCCCTCACTCTCAGGGTAGAGACCGCAGCTCGATGGGGCCGGCCTCCCTGCTGGGCACAGCCTGAGCCACAGGACCAAGGCCAGAGAGGATTACCAAGGTTCACCTGGCCCAGCTTCCGGCAGCCCCCGACTAGGCCACTACCCTCACCTGTACAGCCCGGTCCATCACCAAGCCCCACCCTCTTCTGCCAGCCCTGCCCCCACAAGGCCCCGCCTCTCGCATGCAAGCCCCGCCCCCAAGGCCCAGCTTGCCTGCAGCCCCGCCCCACTGGCTCCACCCCATTCCCTGCAAGCCCCATCCCCAAGGCCCAGCTCACCTGCATCCCCTCCTACTAGGCTCCACTCCTCACCTGCAAAGAGCCACCCCTCACTAAGCTCCTCCCATCACTTGCACAGCCCCGCCCAACTAGCACACCCTTCTAGAAACCCTAGACACACTAGGGTTTCTGCAGCCAAACCTGATGATTCGCTGAGGGTGAGCACGAAGACTCAGTGCCCTGATCTGTTCAGTCAAGTTTTGCCATCAAATAGTTTGCTCTAAACTTCTGCAGAATCTTTCAGTTTTCTGAGCCATTTGGGTTTCAGAATTAAAAAGAAGAAATTGTGGACCTATACTTACTTGGATTTATATTAAAATGGATTCTTTTTTGTTTTGTTTTGTTATTTGCTTAAACCTTTTCCATTCTTCTTTTATCATAGTAAACTAAAAATGACAACACTTCACATATTTGGCCAGCTGTTGGCTCTGTGCTATGCTTGATGTTGTAGCAAATGTAAAAGACAAACAGCTTACTGTCTAGAAAGACTGATGCGGCTGTGACTGGAGGCACATGGTGGATGCCATGCAGAGGGCCAAGGACAAGGGCGGGAGGAGGAGTGGGAGCTGCTGCTGCTGGGGGGAGAGGGAAGAGCTGGAGAGGGTGGTGTGAGAAAGCAGCTGCCTCTGGGTAGGGCTCCAGCAAGGGAGCCAGGGAAGTGACAAGGGGGTTCCAGGCAAGGTCCAGGCATGGGAGTCCTGACAACAGACTTAGTGCATTTGTAAAATCCTGCAAAGGCCGGGCAGACACCTGGGTTTATAGTACTGGCTACTATTAATAAGGGCCTCACCCAGAGTGGTAGATTCTTCTCCTTTATTTTTCAAATTTTATAGAAATGTACTTATTTTTGAGACTGGGACTCACCCTGTCGCCCAGGCTGGAGTGCGGTGGCGTGATCTTGGCTCACTGCAGCCTCGAACTCCTGGGCTCAAGCGATCCTCTCACCTCAGTCTCCCAAGTAACTGGGACAAGGTGCCACCACGCCTGGCTCATTTTATATGTGTGTGTGTGTGTGTGTGTAGGTGTATAGGTGTAGGTGGAAACTTTGTTGTCTAGGCTGGTCTCAAACTCCTCAGTTCAAGCAATCCTCTTGTCTTGTGTATTAGTCTAATCTCACACTGCTATGAAGAAATACCCAAGACTGGGTAATTTATAATGAATGAGCTAAAAAGTAAAGAGATTTAATTGACTCACAGTTCTGCATGGCTGGGGAGGCCTCAGGAAACTTACAATCATGGTGGAAGCCACCTCTCCACAGGGTGGTATGGAAGAGAATGACAAGTGAAGGGGGAAGCCTCTTATAAAACCATCAGATCTCGTGAGAACATACTCACTGTCATGAGAATAACATGGGGGAACTGCCCTCATGATTCAACTACCTCCTACCAGGTCCTTTCCACAACATGTGGGGATTATGGGAACTACAATTCAAGATGAGATTTGGGTGGGGACGTGGCCAAACCATATCACCTTGGCCTTCCAAAGTGCTGGGATTAAAGGTGTGAGCCGCTGTGTCCAGCCATAGAAACTTACAATAAGTCATGTTTCTTGTTTGAGAAATAGCTACCATGAATGCTATTATTAAAGCTATATATTATTAAAAAGCAGACATCTCATTGTATCTGCTGATTTTAAATGCATTGATCATCTGATACAAAGTACAGTAAGCTTGGAAACAAGTAATTTAACAGCGGTAGATGATGCAGGTCGTAGTGGGCCGTTTATGCATGACTGTTGGATGGCAGGCTCCCTAGATTGGGCTGAGGAGACCCGAGGTCTCACCTCTGCCAGTGACTTGCTGTGTGTGCTTGGCCAGGTGACTCATGGCACCTGGACAGAGGGAGTGGCAAGTGGTGTGGTGACAACAGGGACGTGGTATGTGATTGAGGGAGAGGGCTGGGCCGGCTGGCCTGACTGGAAGAGAGGACAGTTTCTTTCATACCAAAGAGTATGGACACTTACCAGGAGGCTTGCCTAAGGTAGGAGAAGATCTTCCACCCCGCCCCAGGAGTGGGGAGTCTTTCATCTTTTTGGGGGGCATTTCTATCCTCCCAGCCCCTCTAGCTGTTCTGGAAGCCCCAGCTTTGTGCTTACAGCTACCACCGAGAATCCATCCCAAACTAGGAGAAGCAAACACTGATCCTGGAGCCTCTCCCCGCTGTCGCCAGCTAGCCCACTCCAGCGTTGCCCCTCCTGCAGGCCCGTTCTGTGCACTACAGGAGATTATATGCACAGAAACAGGAGGCACACAGCCGATGTTGGAAGGGGTGCTGTGTTACTGAGGTGCAGTACACAAAAGCAGGAGGCACTCAGCAGGCGTTGGAAAGGGTGCTGTTACTTAGGTGCAGCACAGTACCGTGGGAAGGGCAGACACCAGGGCGAATCCTGGCTCTGATTCGGGCAGCTTGTTTCCTCACCCTGAGCCTCGGTTGTTTCATCTGTAAATGAGGATGAGAATACCTCCCTCACAGGATTCTATGTGACATGATTAGAAAATGCCTAGCCAGAAAAGAATAAAAAATTTAAAAAATAAAAAAAATGGAAAATACTTAGCCAGTAATAAGCACTCAAAAATATATATGTATATACACACACACGTTCTCATCTGCCTTCTTGAGGTCTTACTTTCCTTGTTTGTAGGATAAGGGGCTTGGACAGGACGGTTCTGTTCTCTCCAGCTCTGAAATACTGGCTTCCCGGCATCATCTAATTTCAGGCAGAAAAGCCAGTTTTCTCAGTGTGTCGAAGATCACCATTTCACAGGCTATTTTGTCTACGTTTAACTGCTCGTGTTTTTCTGGTTAACTCAGGTGACATCTGTTCCCGAGCTGTTCCTGACGGCCATGAAGCTCAGCCACGATGACACAGGAGCCAGGTATTTACACCTGGCCAGAGAAGACAGGAATAATCTGTTGAGGTACGTCGTGCATTGTAAGAACATGGTCTTGAACGTTTTATTTAAATCAAGGATGTCCAGTCTTTTGGCTTCCCTGTGCCACATTAGGAGAACAACTGTCTTAGGCCACACACTAAATACACTAACACTAAGGACAGTTGATGAGCTAAAAAAAAA
>NW_012101364.1:64844-66171 GCF_000951045.1 Mandrillus leucophaeus | reverse complement strand
CATACCACTATCAACACATTGTCTTTTACACTCATTCTTGCCCAAGCACATGGTGTACTTTCTAGAGGCTGCGTGGCGAGGTGTGTGACACACAGCAAGCTGGATACAGAGCAGATGGGGGAGTCCAGCTTCACCTCTGAGCCAGACACTACAGAGATTTGCAAAAAAGGCAACACAGCATCACTCTAAGTAGTCAGTGTTTTACTTCGTTATGAGAAGTATTTTTCAAACATATTTATATTAACATGTAATGATGGCTTACCTTAATGCATACGTTTTTTAATACTTTAATTTTTTAATCAACTTTAATTTAGAATAGAGAAAAAATATATAAACACACACAGGCACCTACACTGGCAAAAAAGCCCACATAATCAAAAGCTATTTGGATCCTCATTAAAACCCATTTGTGCCTAGTGTTCCATTATCGGAATCCTAAGCTTGTGGGAGTTATTTATAGCCTACAGCTCAAGGTCATTGCCAAGGTCTGACTTTTACAAAAAAAAGTTGCAACCTCAGGCATAAATGGGTTAATTTTTCAGAGTGTAAAGGAGTCTTGAGACCATTTTGGATCAAGTGCTGCTGTCCTGGGCCCGTGTCTTCATGTCCCCTTGTGACTTTGACAACCTGCCTGTGCTGGTGTCCCTGAGGCTCATAGGTGACCTGCTCTCTGATTTCCGTAGCCCGCCCTCAGCTGGTGAACTATTTCTTACCTTTTCATTCTCAATTTGGTGGTCTTTTCTTCCAAGGAGTCTTCTTGGAACTCAAGTTGGGGTGACAGCTTCTCCCCACTTCCCTCGTGGCTGGTGGGCAGACCTGGTGGTCCCTCCAATTTACAGCTCTCGGCTATGCATTTGTTGCAACACACATCAAAAAGTCCATTGTTCTCAATCCTTGGGTCCTGTGAGTGATTGAATACAGTGTTAAACAATGCCTGCAGCGGTGTCTTTTTTTTTTTTTTTTTTTTTTTTTACCATTAGAACAGTTTTATTTGCAAAGTATTACAGGCATATGCACCAGAATGTGATCAATTGGCTATATTGTAAGCAATGTAGTGTGTGTGTATTATTTTATATGTATATATTCTTATTTATTTACTTCACATTTCAAGACAATGAGAGGATATTCCTCCCAGTACCTTCAAAACAGACTTCTTCCCCACCACACGTACTCCGTAGTCTCTGGGGGTGACCCACTGTGCATCCTGGAGCTTACGTGGGAGCAGCTTAAGCAATTTCATGCCACTCACGATCACCCAAGCAATGCTAGGTAATATTTTGTTGGAAAAGTTTGATGGTGGATTGTGAAAAGTTGACTTGTTTGTGTT
>NW_012101364.1:61319-62333 GCF_000951045.1 Mandrillus leucophaeus | reverse complement strand
ATTGTGTTGGGATGCATTCCAAGCCATCCTGAGCATGCGGACTGCAGGCTGTGGGTTAGACAAGCTTGATTTAAAGCACTGACTGTACATTACATGGTTTAAATATCATCTCACTAGTATTTTTATTGACAGAGCATCTTGAAAAATAAGGAAAAGCTTACATAGACTTACAATCTCATCAAAATACAATTTTATAATCTGAATCAATGATTTACATTAGAGTTGGGAAACCCTGGGTTGGAGGATTGTGGTGTCAGAATGATGATTTCTAGCAGCCCAAGGTGATGATGCGCCTGGGAACGGTGTCCGCAGCACTAAGATGAACGTTTTGTATTCTAGTCATTCTCCTTCCCTAGCATTCTGTTCCTCCCCCTTCCCTAGCCTTCTGTTCCTTGTTCCTCCCCCTTCCCTGGCGTGCCGTTCCTTCTTCCCTAGCGTGCAGTTCCATACCACTCCCATGGACAGTACCGTTGTTCCTCACATTCTTAAGCATACCGTCCTTTGTGGGTCTCGGAAATATCCGTGCAGAGACCCTTTCTTCAAAATGTTGAACCGGTCCCTCTCCACGTTCATGAATGCCTTCACAGGCAAGACCAGCATCCTGAACGGTAAACCGTGTTTGGGTTTGCCAGGCACACCCACTGGAATTCAGTTAGTTTCTGAGAAGGGATGAGAAGAGTGGGCAATTAATGTTCTAGAAAAATTTTTACCTCTCTCTACTTGAAGGACGTTTGAAATTTCATCCTTCAGGAAAGCCACATGGTAGCGAGATTATAAAAACTAGCATTTTAATAAAAGGTACGTGAACTTTTCCCAGAAAGGTTCAAAACAATTTTCTCTTGTGGATATTGCTACAATGCCAGGCCTCCAGAGTTACCACTAACATTGATGTTTGACTTTTAGTAAGACTGACGCTAGTGGATAGGGTGACGATGAACAGTGCACTCTGTGAAGGAGTGACATCGAAGAGCAAGTTAAATCCACGCTCTTACAGAACGAGGTCATCTTTGTAGA
>NW_012101364.1:53759-55992 GCF_000951045.1 Mandrillus leucophaeus | reverse complement strand
TTAGAGTTTGTGAAGTTTTCAAATTCTGTAATTCTTCATTCGTTTGCTGGACTTCTTCAAAGAAGAGCTCCACATCAGCTGGGGCTGTCGGGTTATCTTGAAATATGGTTCTGTGGAAAACGCAGGGGCGGCTGCTCTCCCTGGGAAGTCCAGTTTGAGGAGGAGGGGTGGTGCAGGAGCTACCTCTAATGATGACAGAAGAGGCTGTCTTTTTTTTTTTTTTTAAAGACAGGGTCTGGTTCTGTGCCCCAGGCTGGTGTACAGTGGCATGGTCTTAGCTTACTGCAGCCTCAGCCTCCTGGGCCACCTCAGCCTCCTGAGTAGCTGGGACTACAGGTGTGCACCACCATGCCCAGCTAGTGCTTATATTTTTTTGTAGAGACAGAGTCTCGCCGTGGTGCCCAGGCTGGTCTCGATCTCCTGAGTTCAAACAATCTGCCCACCTTGACCTCCCAAAGTGCTGGGATTACAGGCGTGAGTCACTGCGCCCAACATAGAGAAGAGAGTTCTTTCTTTTCTTCTTTTTTTTGCCCCCAGTCTTCTTTGGTTTGTTTTTTAGTACCCCTGTGACCTCACAGAAATATTTCTGTACATGCACATATTTGAGACGATGTGGTCAGATGGAATTTAGTTTTATGCCCACATTTGCCCCAGCTGTTGGCCCGTTTTGGTCTCACTTCTTTGGTTTCTATGCCCCCACTCCCACCTCCCTAAAGCATGCACAGCCAGGCCCTCCCTGCTCCAGAGGCTCAACTGTCTGTTTCCCAGGGAGCTCTGATTTCTGTGGCTAGTGGGGAAGGGCCTTTGGAGAGTAGCATCTGGACACTAGGGGTGGTGATTGCTCCTGGATTCTCTCAACCCCGAGAGTGTAAAGTTTGTTTCTAAATTCTAGAATGAGACATTTCTGAAGGTTCTTTAAGATACCAGTTCCCCAAACCTTAACCATAGCTCAGGCAACATAGTAAAGAAAAAGATAAATTCTGTCATTGTAACCTTTTTCCTCTGATTGAATAAATGCGTTATCTTTATTAACATGTATAACCTTGAACTTGTTGCCAAAAATGGAGTTTTGTGAAATTGTCAGTTGGATTACTCTATTACTGTACTAGGGTTATAAAGTATTTTAACAAATACCTCATTTGGTTTTTGTCACATCTCTAGATGAAGTTTAAAATGAAAGATCAATTTTTGGCTAGGTGTGGTGGCTCATGCCTGCAAATCCAAGCACTTTGGGAGGCCAAGATGGGAGGATTGCTTGAGGCCAGGAGTTTGAGACCAGCATGGGTAACAGTGAGAACCCATCTCTAAAACTTAAAAATTAGCCCACTGGGCATGGTAGCTCATGCCTGTAATTCCAGCACTTCGGGAGGCCGAGGCGGGGAGATCACCTGAGGTCAGGAGTTCAAGACCAGCCTAATCAACATGGTGAAACTCTATCTCTACTAAAAATATAAAAATTAGCTGGGCATGGTGGCAGGCACCTGCAGTCCCAGCTACTCAGGAGGCTGAGGCAGGAGAATGGCGTGAACCCAGGAGGAAGAGCTTGCAGTGAGCGGAGATTTTGCCACCTGCACTCCAGCCTGGGTGACAGAGCGAGACACTGTCTCAAAAAAACAAAAAAAAAAGCTGGACATGATACACAAGGTGACCCCAGGAGACTCCTGTGCAGAATAAAAATGAACCCCAGCACTAAACTCAGTCCCTGAAGTCCCTGCGGGATTCTCCCCACCCCCCACCCCTGGGTCCACCAGCACCCTCCCAGAAAGAACAGGGACATCACCCCACAGCAGGAACTCACCAGCGGTGGCCGTCACACCCCGGGTAGCTGGGCCACTCCCAGGGTTTCACAGGTGGAGAGGGAGCCTGGGAACTTGCATTTCTAGCAATTTCCAGGGGACAGGGCACCACACTTAAAAATACACAACACTAGGTCCTGAAAGGACTTCTATTCACTTGCACGTTGGGGGGATGGAGCCCTACATTGCGAAGGGCTTTTCTTCACGTGTCGTCCTTGAGCTCAGGGGCTGGCAGCACTTGGTGGGACCTAGTAGGGCGTCCCTTGCTGACTGCACACCCACAGCCAGAGCCCTCACCGGGATGATTCTCACAGGAAGCCCGCAGAGCTCCTGACACCTCCCTGGAGGGATGAGAAAGCTGAGGCTCTGAGGGGGATAAACTGATTACTGCAAGGTAACGACCTTAGTGAAGGGGTGAAGCTGCAGTGTAAACCCTA
>NW_012101364.1:49162-51524 GCF_000951045.1 Mandrillus leucophaeus | reverse complement strand
ACCTTCAAAACAGACTTCTTCCCCACCACACGTACTCCGTAGTCTCTGGGGGTGACCCACTGTGCATCCTGGAGCTTACGTGGGAGCAGCTTAAGCAATTTCATGCCACTCACGATCACCCAAGCAATGCTAGGTAATATTTTGTTGGAAAAGTTTGATGGTGGATTGTGAAAAGTTGACTTGTTTGTGTTCTTACATTTTCATGACGTGGGTTCTCTCACATTTAGTGATGCTTAAGAAATATCTAAGTGTAGGTAAGATTCTTGGCCTAAGTTTGCCTATCTTACTTGGACATTGATTTTGGACATTTACAATGATAGCCTTCAGTGGGCTCAGCATGGTGGTTACAAACACGGTGTTTGGAGACCCCCAGAGGAGGGTCCTGGCCCCCCAGCTTCTTGCCTCACTTCCAGATTTGTTGCGTGAAGAGTGGGGGTGCATGGGTAGTGCCCACCCCGTCCCAGGGTGTGTGAAGCTTCGAGCCTGTCTTTGGCACAGAGAAGTGCTCTTCCGATAGTGGATGCAGTCACAGAACCTTAATTACATCCTCACTTTCTGATACATCGCTTGTTTCTTATGTCACTAATATAAGGTCATTATCATAATAATATAGTTATATGTATTATGTAAAACACTAATAATTTACACATAAATGCTAATGTAAAAACATATTTGCAAGATTATTTTACGTAAAAAGAATTATGAAAACTTTCAAGCATACAGAAAAGTAGACTAGGATAATGAGCCCCTAAAGACTTATCACGTAATAGATATCCTTTTCCTTGTGAAGTTTTTGGAAGTAAATTATAAATGTCATCATTTACCCCTAAATATTTGAATTTGTGACCCTAAAACATGAGAATTATTTCTTACATGAGCTAATGCCATTTTCAGTTTTAATAGAATAAAACATACTTTCTTAAAACTGCCTATTTCTTATTCCATATTCAAATTTTCTAGTTGGCCTCAAAGTGTTTGTGGCACAGGGTCCCACAGATCACAGCTGGTCGGCCCGGGTCTCTCCTGGGCCCCCTCTCGGACGGCAGAGGAGTGTGCAGGCCGGGTTTCCTCCGGGCGCTCTCACTTTCCAGGTGTCCTGGCTGCTCCTGTGTGGTGTTGGGTGCCATGTTCCTGTGTTTCCTGAGAACTGGAACTTAGATCCAAAGCCTTAGTTTGAGTCAGGCTGCGCCTTTTCAAGCAGAGTCCCTCGTGGGGAGTTCTGCATGGATGGCCACATCCTACCTGCGTGTGAGGCCTGCTTGCCTCCGCTGGGGGTCTCACGCCAGCGGGGTGCATGCTGTGAGTCGGCCACTGTCTTGTGGAGATCTGCCTTCTCCCTTCACCCACGGAGCAGCTGGTGCACTTGAGTTTCTGGTGTCCTGTGATAATGAGTTCCTCATCAACGTATTAATGGTTTTCATATTCATTGAGGATTATTGCCTGAATCATTTATTAGAGTTTGTGAAGTTTTCAAATTCTGTAATTCTTCATTCGTTTGCTGGACTTCTTCAAAGAAGAGCTCCACATCAGCTGGGGCTGTCGGGTTATCTTGAAATATGGTTCTGTGGAAAAGGCAGGGGCGGCTGCTCTCCCTGGGAAGTCCAGTTTGAGGAGGAGGGGTGGTGCAGGAGCTACCTCTAATGATGACAGAAGAGGCTGTCTTTTTTTTTTTTTTTAAAGACAGGGTCTGGTTCTGTGCCCCAGGCTGGTGTACAGTGGCATGGTCTTAGCTTACTGCAGCCTCAGCCTCCTGAGCCACCTCAGCCTCCTGAGTAGCTGGGACTACAGGTGTGCACCACCATGCCCAGCTAGTGCTTACATTTTTTTGTAGAGACAGAGTCTCGCCGTGGTGCCCAGCCTGGTCTCGATCTCCTGAGTTCAAACAATCTGCCCACCTTGACCTCCCAAAGTGCTGGGATTACAGGCGTGAGTCACTGCGCCCAACATAGAGAAGAGAGTTCTTTCTTTTCTTCTTTTTTTTGCCCCCAGTCTTCTTTGGTTTGTTTTTTAGTACCCCTGTGACCTCACAGAAATATTTCTGTACATGCACATATTTGAGACGATGTGGTCAGATGGAATTTAGTTTTATGCCCACATTTGCCCCAGCTGTTGGCCCGTTTTGGTCTCACTTCTTTGGTTTCTATGCCCCCACTCCCACCTCCCTAAAGCATGCACAGCCAGGCCCTCCCTGCTCCAGAGGCTCAACTGTCTGTTTCCCAGGGAGCTCTGATTTCTGTGGCTAGTGGGGAAGGGCCTTTGGAGAGTAGCATCTGGACACTAGGGGTGGTGATTGCTCCTGGATTCTCTCAACCCCGAGAGTGTAAAGTTTGTTTCTAAATTCTAGAATGAGACATTTCTGAAG
>NW_012101364.1:45023-45872 GCF_000951045.1 Mandrillus leucophaeus | reverse complement strand
CCCCAGCACACAGCTATTTGGGACAAAGGGCAGTTTCAGTGTCTTTCACTCCACACTCAAGCTACAGATTGTCCTTATAGCTCAGGTATCCTGGGGATAATCCATCTCATTTTCTTTTGGTTTTGGGAGCCCAACCCAAGAACCAAATAACTTTCCTAAGGATTTCCAGGAGAAAACATCTTCCCACCAAAGAACAACCTTACCATTTGGAAAAACACCTCTTCGTAATTTGCAAAAACCCCAAGTTTTCAGGGAAGTGATAATCTTGTCATGAGAACCAAAGATAAAGTTGGAGATAATGAGGGAGTGGTTACATAGGAAATACATGGTCATTACTCTGACCAATTATTAAATCACTTTCTTCATATAACACACTTTTTAACAGCTTCTTACTAAACCACAGTGCCGGTAAGACTGTCACAAGATGGCTTCTTCCTTGAGTCAGAGTCATCCCCGGCCCACACCAGGGCCTAGCACGAATGACTGAGGTCACCCTGATTTCCTGGCTACTTGGAGGAGCTGGATTTCCCAGTTTACAAATCTCAGTTTCCTGGGATTCTGTTCTGATAAAATCTAAACTGTATTTTAAAAAAAAAAAAGTAAGGAATAGGCTGGCCGCGATGGCTTATGCCTGTAATCCCAGGGTTTTGGGAGGCCAAGGCAGGCAGATCACCAGGACAGGAGATTGAGACCATCCTGGCTAACAGGGTGAAACTCGTCTCTACTAAAAATACAAAGAAAATTGAGCCGGGCGTGGTGGCATGCGCCTGTAGTCCCAGCTACTTGGGAGGCTTAGGCAAGAGAATCGCTTGAACCCGGGAGGCGGAGGTTACAGTGAGCCGAGATTCC
>NW_012101364.1:38151-44933 GCF_000951045.1 Mandrillus leucophaeus | reverse complement strand
TTTTACCTCCTCCCTTGTCTGGAGTAATCAAGCTCCCTGCCTCGCCCTCTCTCACAGCACTGAACTGCTTTTCCTGAATTTTCCCACACTGCTCATCACTCACTTGTTAATTTCGATGCATACATTCTTTTTGAGAAATAAAGTCAGTTTGCCGACTGCTGCCACTGGTTTGTCAGAAAATGAGCTTATACTGCGCTGATCTCACTCCTGCTGCCAAAGCCCCTTCTAGGGGCCTCTCCTTTGACAATGTAGGGATTATGTAGGCATGGGGAGGTGGGATACCAAGGGGGGATTCTGTCAACGTGCTGTTCCCCCCTCCCCACCCCCGCCGGGTCAAAGTCATCGAGCCGGGGGCCTCTCTGGCTATCTGGACTGTGCAGACCACCGTGTCTTCCGGTCGGGTCAGGGGAGGGCTTGAGATAAATCTGTAGTGCCCTTCACTCAACCACCGGCTCACTGTCCCCCTCAGGTGCCCCAAGCACCATCGCTGCCGGGCGCTATGTGGATGCGTCGGTGAGAAAATGGAAAGTCTCTGGTCCCGGCGGAGCTTGTTCCGATCAGGAGAGACCCGAAAGCAAGAAACACAGTGAACAAATGCATGATGCCCAGGGGTGGATGGCCCTAAGCACTAAGGAGAAAAATAACAAGTGGGGTGGGGATGTTAAGAGGGTGGGGAGGGGAAGGGCTGCCATTGACAATCGGAGAGCCTGCGGACCTGCCTGAAAGTGACGTTTGGGGAAAGAAGGAAAGGGAAGAAGGGGAGGGAGGTTAGCTAAGTGGACATCTGGGAAAGAGCTCAGGCAGTAGAGGGGCTGGGGCAGGGGCGCGGTGGCAGCGTGCTGCATTCCAGGGTCCTCTGCCTGGCTGGGAAGGTGTCGGCCCTCCCCTGCACATCCCTCAGGGCCTTCGCAGAAACACCCACACGGGGACCTTCTACATACAGGCAGGACACGCCACCCATCGCCGTGAACACACTGTCCCTCAGAGGAGCCGCTGGCCACGTGCGTCCCGTCCACATGGAGATGTACTTTAAGATTCTTTACACAATGGATTTCAAAGACTTAGTATGGAAAACAGTGTAAAATATTAATAATCAACACAATAGCTGATTGTTATCAAAATAGTGGGCTGAATATAAAACAGTTTGTTTTTCGTTTTACTTTTTTTTTTTTTTTTTTAGATAGGGTCTCACTCTGTTGCCCAGGCTGGAGTGAACCTGCGCAGTCACAGCTCAGTGCAGCCTCCAACTCCTGGGCTCAGGCAATCCTCCCACCTCAATCTCCCACGGGGCTGGGATTGTAGGTGTGCACCGCCACATCCGACTAATTGTTTTGTATTTTTTGTAGAGATTGGGTCTCTCCATGTTGCCCAGGCTGGCCTCAAACTCCTGGGCTCAAGTGATCCACCTGCCTTGGGCTCCCAAAGTGCTGGGATTACAGGCATGAGTCATGGCACCCAGTGTCCCCCTGTCCCGGCCCGCCTTTCTTTAATGTGGCAACTAGATCATTTAAAATTTCATATATAACACAGGCCACCCACGCAGGCCCCAATCCTGGGAGATGCTCCCGTTGGAGAAACCTCCAAGAAGTGGATCTGCTTGGATTTGCAAACGGCCCTTCTGGCCCCAGGGGGATCTGCTGTGCAGAGCTGCTCTGGATTCGGCTCTTCAATACTGCCCTTGAGTGTACTGTGCACCTCCTGACTTTCGACCAGCACAAAGCTCGTTATTAAACGCTGACAAAAATTCCTTCCATTCCGGGTGCCATAATGGATTCATTAATCTCCTATTGATAGGTTTTTGCTGGTTTTCCCACTTTCTACTATTCTAAGCACTGCTGTGAAGACTCTCCTTTTACCCCCACCTGCCCGTGTCTGCCGCAGCTCACGCGCTCTGCCTTCCAGCTGTAATAGCTGAGTGGCCATTTACCCCACACCCCACACACTCAATTCCCTGGGTCTCCTCGGCGGGGTGTGTCTGTGGGCACAGGGCTGCCCTGCCACATGTCCCACTCCATAAGCTTCCATCTGTGGCCGCTCCTTGTGAGACCCTAAACTCAAGACCTCCCCTCCTGTCCTCTTCTCTCCACAGAGCCACCCTTATCGGAGACAGTCAGTCTGCTTCCCAGTCAGTCGGCTTCCCTCCACCTGCTTCCCAGTTCCCCTAAGGCAGATCCAAAGTCCTCCTCTGGCCCACCCTCCTCTACCGACTCCTCCCTCACCGTGGGGTCAGGTCAAAGGGCCCCAACCAGAGGCTCCCCTGGGCCCTTTCATAAGACAGGAACTTTTCTTCTCAGGTCCAGCTACAGGCACATTGTACCCGCCTCACCGCAGGAGTGAGAGCTCCAGGGGCGGAAGGGGCTTAGTTCTTTTGCCTAAAGCCTGCCCTGACTCACCGAAGGCGCTCCGTTAATGTGCGAAATGATTACAGAAACCCAGAAATAAGGCTAGGTGTGGTGGGTCAAGCCTGTAATCCCAGCAGTTTGGGAGGCCAAGGCGGGTGGATCACTTGAGGTCAGGAATTCGAGACCAGCCTGACCAACACGGTGAAACCCCATCTCTACTAAAGATACACACTCACACACACACACACACACACACACACACACACACACAAAAAAAAACCCAGGTGGGCATGGTGATGCAAGTCTGTAATCCCAGCTACTTGGGAGGCTGGGACAGGAAAATCGCTTGAACCTGGAAGGTAGAGGTTGCAGTGAGCCCAGATCAAGGCACTGCACTCCAGGCTGGGCAATGGAGGGAGACTCCATCTGAAAAAACCCCACACACACAGAAACAAAATCTTAATTGTAGTAAGACACAGCTGGAAAGATACGAAGGAATGACTCCCTGAGGCTACTGCATGCCAAACTTCCAATCATTTTCCATTCAGAAAACTTCAGATCAGATCATTTACATATGTACGTTAAGACAAGGGGTCCTATATTAACGAATCTTCTCCGTCAAAATCCTGGTCAAAGTCAGAAAACAATCCCAAAGGACTCCTGGGAGCATCTCACGTTGGAGAAAGCTGGAGAAGTGGAGAAGCTGATCTGCAGGATTTGCAAACCACCCCACTGGCCCCAGGGGGACCCGCAGCACCGGCGCCCTCCCGGTGAGCGTCGGAGCCTCATTCAGACCCACAGAGTCAGGATCTGCACCTCCGAAGGCTCCCCCAGGCGGCTCTGGGCACACGGAAGCTGGGAAGGTAGCAAATGGGCCCCGGGGTTGGGGGGTCCAGCATAGTCCAGCCTTTTCTCTTTTGGCTCCTGAAGACTTTCACTGTGGATGTGTGTTAGGGAAGAGGGGAGTGAAGAAAGAGACAGGGAGAGAAGACAGAGACCGAGTGATGCCTCCATTCTGCAGAGGAAAACACCGAGACCCTATCTCAGCACTGGAGACAGCGGGGCCAGGGCAGGACTTACAGAAAATAAGTCTCTGCCTGTCAGTGCTCTGGTCTGCCATGTGTCTGGCTGCCTCTTCCATCCTGACATGCACAATGACTGTAATTCCAAAGGACTGGGAGTTGGGGGTGAAGATGCAGAGAACCGAGGAGTGGGGAGGGAAACGGCAGCCTCTGGGCAGCTACTCTCTAATAAACACAAACACAACACCAGAAAGGGCTTGTAGAAAAGAAACACAAAACGCAACTCAACTACTGACACATGGCCCTCTGTTCCATATTCACCCGCACGTTCTTAGCAGAAAGGCAACTGTGAACGTGCAATCTGGTATCCTGAGGTTTGCCCTGACCACGTTGTTACCGTATCTTCATCTTTCTAATTTTAATTGT
Organism: Mandrillus leucophaeus; assembly: GCF_000951045.1. Classification (NCBI taxonomy): domain Eukaryota; kingdom Metazoa; phylum Chordata; class Mammalia; order Primates; family Cercopithecidae; genus Mandrillus; species Mandrillus leucophaeus. Next base: position 41,143 of record NW_012101364.1, on the reverse strand, counting down.
TTCTGACGGCCCATCCGATTGGTAGAGCTTATTTAAAGAGCCCTGATTCTCCCTGATAAAAGGTTGGAGTCCTGTATCAAAAGCTTTTAGTTTTCTGTAACCAAGGGGGAAAACATGCCTCTTTTGAAAGATGACAAAATGTCTAGCTTCGAAGGGTCCTCCGAGTATGGCACAAAAAGCCGTCTGCATTCATAGAAAATGATGCCATCCCACAAATCTCCCACTGTGCCACGGGGTGACACCATCACTCATCATCTGCCTCCCAGACCCAGTAATTTCTGCAAAATCAATTACTGCACTTACACTGAAAAGATCCCATCAAAGAATGTGTGTGCACAGGATGGTGAGGGGCGCCGGAGCTGTGTGAGGCGAAATGGCACTGTTCTCAGTTTCCCCTTCCATCCTACTGGGCTCCGAAGCATTGCTTCAGAGATTTTCCATTTTATCTTATAATTAAATAATATGAACTCTACTGGGGGAAGAAAAGCAGCCCATCACATTGATACTAAGCCTTAATATCATTTTTGCCATCTTGACTCCTATCGCTATAAAAAGTCATTTCCGTTGCCCTCACAAAACCACCCAAGGAATATTGCTTCAGACACCAAAGCTGCCCATGTGGGGCTCAAGCCTGGTGTCCAATAAATATGTGTGTCATTGACCTAATGCATGTCCAGTCAATTGAAACTTCACGCTTCTGACTTCGGTTTTAAGGTACTGATCTTGAAGTCTTAACAGTTCACACATATTGACCTGAGGATGTTGGGTACTTTTGATTAGAGAGGGTTGAATTCCTCTAAAGGACTTCATGAATGAAGAAGACAGCTAGAACCCCTGGTTTCCTGCTCCTCACTGGAGATTCCAGGCGGGAAGCAGGCAGCAAACACTTGCGTTCCTGTCAAGCGCCAGGCGTGGTGCTGGGCACGGGAAACTCATCAGCGAAGACACAGCTACACGCAGCCCTGAACATCCCTGCTGCAGCCACAGGGCCTGGCCACACCACAGAGCTCTGTGAACTCAGGGAAGCTGGAACACCTCGGGCATCCCTTGCTCATGTGTAAAGTCGGGATAAGTCAGTGACCAGCATCACTGAGGGCCTGCCACATAACAAAGAGTCACTAAACGCTAGCTATTCTCACTAGGATTGGAAAGGTTGATACTTACTCCATTTATATGAACTTTCTATAAATACTGTATTGATGTTCATGTCACCACAGGCAAAAAGGACGCTGCTTTCACATTCAGCCCACCCTAAGAATGCACCTGGACTTCCCAGTACACTCAGCTCCACCAGGCATCAGGCCCTGCAGAAGCCACAACCTGTGATGAAGACAATGAGTCACTCTTGGTGTGTGGCACAGCGTGATGTGGCGGTGGGCACTTAGTCATGGTCAGTCCGTGATCCAGAGCTGCGGAGCTTATTTTAGGTTGAGCGAAAATCAATTTCAGTTTCCAGACATGTCTTGGGACAACAGAAGATACCCAAAGAAGCAGGGGGAAACAAAAAACAAAAAAACCCACAGCCTGAGACAGAAGATACCCAAAGAAGTAGGAAAAAAAAAAAAAAAAAAACACTAGTCTGAGAAATACTTTCTTCATTCAAGGCCTGGGGAGTCAGGAATATAGGAAAGAGATTTTCAATTTTATCTTATAATTAAATAATATGAACTCTACTGGGGGAAGAAAAGCAGCCCATCGCGTTGGTATTAAGCCTTAATATGATTTTTGCCACCTTGACTCCTCCTATCGCTATAAAAAGTTATTTTCCGTTCCCCTCACAAAACCACCCAAAGAATATCTGTGTAATTTCGAGCAAGTTGGGTTTTGTTCACTTTTGAGCATTAACTAGATTAAGGAGCTTCACCAAGAAAGTCCCCTGAAAAGCATGGTGGAGGCCTGACATGATGGCTCATGTCTGTAATTCCAGCTCTTTGGGAGGCCAAGGCAGGAGGCTCACTAGAGGAGGCCAGGAGATCAAGGCCAGTCTCAGCAGCATAGTGAGATCCTGTCTCTACAGAAATAATAATAGTAATAATAATAATAATAACAATTAGCTGGCCATGATGGTGCATTCTTGTCTTCCCTGCTACTCAGAAGGCTGAGGCAGGAGGATCACTTGAGCCCAGGAGTTTGAGGCTGCAGTGAGCTATGATGGCACGACTACACTCCAGCCTGTGTGACAGAGCCAGACGTAAGTACTCTTCATGGTCTAAGGGAGAGTACAATATTTGGAATTAGGATCTGTTTTGCTCCTACCACAATCACGTATGCACCTCTTGTCCTTACCTAAGTTATTTTTCTTTGTGAGTCTTTCTCCCCACTTCCAAAATGAGGGCATGCCTCTCTTGGGATCATGTATCTAGGCTTGGAGATAAGAATTGTAAAGCTCCTAGTATACAAAATATTTTCAACAAATGGTAACTATGGTCATTTTAATATATGGAGTTTTACCATAATTTCACATCTGACAGATAATTCCCCTGAAGTTAATACTTGAATGTGAACGTGTTCTCCGATCTCTAGCTACAGTCAATAGTCTTCTACGTCAGGGAAAATCAAGTACTAATATAGAATCAGAATAAAATGGCAAAAAGAATGGGGGCACAACAGATAAATTCTCGAGGAATAACCTACTTACTGTAAGAATTTGTAAATCTGTGGCAGCTAAGACCAGGCCCTCTGAGCACATCTGGAGGTGAACTTCCTTAAAAGAAATGCGTCCAAATGCTCCAACAGCTTCAAGATCATATCTCGGAAAGGTAAAGCTCTTTACAGAGTCTACAAAAAAATTGTGACTTCGGCTCTGCCAGGGAATGCCCAGGCGACCCGCCGTGGAGGGCTTCCCCAGGGACAGTCCAGGTGTGACCCATGTGGGCTCGAGGCCACCGTATTTGATGCCACCTGCAGAGCTGAGGGCAGCTGTTTCCTATTAAGCCGAGGCTGTACCAACCAAGCCACGTTCCCACATAATATTGGTTTCCAAAGTACCTTT
>NW_012101364.1:35478-35947 GCF_000951045.1 Mandrillus leucophaeus | reverse complement strand
CTGGTGCGCGAGCCTCGCGGGTGGGTTGGAGGACTCCGGTTGGGGGCTTTAGAGATGCCCCGAGCACCCCAAGTGGGGACGGGGGCAGCGTCCTGGGGAGGGGAGACCGCAGGGGGGCGGGGTCACATCGTTTACCCGGCGCGCCAGAGCGGGGTGGGAGAGAACGCGGGGAGCATCTCCCGGGGGGTCGAGGGAGACCCTGAGTGGGCGGGAACGCCGGGGCGTGTGGAAACCCCTCACTTGCGGGGAGCTCCGATGCGGGGCGGGGTGGAATTGGGGCGCGGAGACCCCACCTGGACGCGGAGGCTCGCGCCCGCCGCGCACAGCTTCTTGTTGCCCGCAGGATTCCTCCTGGGGCTGCGCTGGGAGCCTCGGGGCGCGGTTTCCTCGATCCCTTGCGGGGAGCTCCGATGCGGGGCGGGGTGGAATTGGGGCGCGGAGACCCCACCTGGACGCGGAGGCTCGCGCC
>NW_012101364.1:35102-35428 GCF_000951045.1 Mandrillus leucophaeus | reverse complement strand
CATCTCAAATACAGAACAAAATGGAGTCTCTTATGTCTACTTCTTTCTATATAGACACAGTAACAGGCTGATCTCTCTTCCTTTTCCCCACAGTTCTTCTTCCCGTGACAAAGGTTTCTTGTCTTTCGCGGCCCTTGCCACATCCACTTCTCCCTGTTCTCCCCTTCTCCGTCCGTCCCTCCCTCGCCGCCGGTAGGGGCGCGCGCACTTTGAACATCCCCGCCGCTGGTCAGCATGCCGATGGCCTTGCGGGCCCCGGAGAGGTGCTCCAGGAACTGCCGCAAGGAGCCCTTGGGGGCCCAGGAGTCGTCCGCGTTCATGGCGAG
>NW_012101364.1:32221-33382 GCF_000951045.1 Mandrillus leucophaeus | reverse complement strand
GGTCCCTGCGGGTGGGGCCGCGTTGCTGGTGCGCGAGCCTCGCGGGTGGGTTGGAGGACTCTGGTTGGGGGCTTTAGAGATGCCCCGAGCACCACAAGTAGGGGCAGGGGCAGCGTCCTGGGGAGGGGAGACTGCAGGGGGGCGGGGTCACATCGTTTACCGGGCGCGCCAGGGCGGGGCGGGATAGAACGCGGGGAGCATCTCCCGGAGGGGCGAGGGAGACGCTGAGTGGGCGCGAACGCCAGGACGGGTGGAAATCCCGCACTTGCGGGGAGCGCTGATGGCGGGGCGGGGTGGAATTGGGGCGCGGAGACCCCACCTGGACGCGAAGCCTCGCGCCTGGCCGCGCGCACAGCTTCTTGTTGCCGGCAGGATTCCTCCTGGGGCTGCGCTGGGAGCCTCGGGGCGCGGCTTCCTCGATCCCCGCCCCCAAGTTTTCTGTGCAGCCTGAGGTCGGGAAGGACCGACGGAGAGTGGATCCTCCAGGTGGTGGGAAAAGCTGAGCACGGCGGGCTTAGCTTTGACGAAGCTGCGATTTCCCGTGCCTACGGAGGCTGTGGCGCTCCTGGGCCCCCAACCTGGCCCTTGGGGAGAAGAAGCCTTGGGGTGGAGGAGGGTATCGGGGCGCGACCCTCAGAGACGCCTGGGTGCGCGAAAGTCAGAGTGAGGCAGGAGGAGGCGCGACAGGACTAGCCTGGAGGGGAGGCGGGACGATCCTTCCTCCCCACGGACAGGCCCGCTGCTGTACGCTGTGCCGACCTCGGCCGGCTTCACTGGCCAACTCCACGTGCTGAAATAGACACACCCAATGGGATGTGCGGTTACCCATCCACAGCTTAACAGCCTGGTTCCAGTTACCCTGCGATGGGAGAGGAGGCAACCCCCACAAAACCATGGGCTTGTGGGGCCCCAGTTCCTTCAGGGCTCACCCCACGAAGAAGGGCTCCCAAACGGCCCCACTCGACGGCTTACCGGAGGATGGTCCTGTGCAGTGGGTGTTTGTTGAACAGATAAGAGACAACAAAAGAGACTAAGAAGAGTTTTGTTTTATGAACCAGGGAAAGTGAAGCAGTCGCAAAGGAGAGTCTCGCCAAAGGGCAATCCTGGGGAAAAGATGGAGAGGCATGGATTTTTCTTGGATGTGTGCCTCATCCTGGGGCT
>NW_012101364.1:25892-27067 GCF_000951045.1 Mandrillus leucophaeus | reverse complement strand
CTGTGAACACTAGGGGCGGGGGCCAAGGGGAGCCACTTGGGAGGGGAGGTGCTGCCTGGGACCTGCCTAGGACAAGGTGAAGGAGAACATGCATAGGCACAGATGCCTTTCCCACTTCCCCTCTGTGATGGGCACAGGAGCTGCAGATGTGCCCTAAAGGAGCTGTGGCATCCCAGGCGGGAAGCAGCTCCCAACCATGAGGGCACCAGGACCCAGTGCCCCAGCATGTCGGGCTGCACATTCCAGGGCTACCTGAGCTGCAGCCTCTTCCCCTCCCCTGCCGTCTCTGCCTGTGCATGGAGTGGGCGTCTCAAATCTGCAGGGGCCAAACTGAGCTCAGGCCTCTGCACCCCCACACAACCCCCCGCCGCTCAGTCTTCCTCACCTCAGCTCCTGGTGACTCCATCCTCCCGGGGACTCAGGCTGAAACCTTGCAGTGCTCCTCCACCCCGGCATCTAAGTCCCTCAGGCTGAAACCTTGCAGTGCTCCTCCACCCCGGCATCTAAGTCCCTCAGGAAAGTCCCTCTTGGCTCTTCATTGCATCTGGAGCCACTGGGGCCAAGCCACCACCTCTGACCTGGACCGGCACAGGCTCCTTCCCCATCCCCTGCTCTGCCCCCATATCCACCCCACCTCCATGCCTTAGGTGTCCTCAGCTTCAAAGTCAGGGTGCACCTATCAGGATGTAATTCAGGCATATTCTCTGCTGACTCAGAGTCACAGGCCCCACACGGCCCACTGGCCTCTCCTTTGGTCCCATCAGATCCTGGTGCTGCCCAGAGGCCCATGCGGGCACCCGACAACCTCAGGCCCCCGACAACCTCAGGCCCAGCCTGCTCTTTCCTCAGGCTAGGCCCTCCTCTCCCTACCCACTCTGCCCACCTTCCTCAGGTCTGTCCTGAAAGGTCTCCTGCATGGTGAGGCCGAAGCCTGTCCCCTAGTGGCTGACATACAGTGGTGACACTCTCTGTGTGGGGGGAAGAAAGAGAGATCAGACTGTTATTGTGTCTATGGAGAAAGATGAAGACATAAGAAAGTCCATTTGGATCTGTACTAGGAAAAATTCTTCTGCCTTGAGATGCTGTTAATCTGTAACCCCAGCCCCAACCCTGTGCTCACAGAAGCGTGTGCTGTATTGCCTCAAGTTTTAATGGATTTAGGGCTGTGCAGGATG
>NW_012101364.1:23099-24820 GCF_000951045.1 Mandrillus leucophaeus | reverse complement strand
TCACACCACTACACTTTGGCCTGGGTGAAACAGTGAGACTCTATTTCTAAATAAATAAATAAAATAAAATAAAATAAAAACAGGTGGAAGCTTCCCAAGACTTTGATGCAGAAACAGGTTGTCCTGAACCAATTAATATTAATATCTAAAAACTGGAAAGAAACGAAAGAAGAAAGTTGCATTATTTCTGTAAAGTATGAGGCCATTAGAAGTTTTACTTTCTCTAGGACATTTTCTCAGTGGTGTTAACTGAAGTCCACTTCACAGAATGACTTCATCTCCTGAGCACCTTGGAGAGCGATGATTAAAGAGACTTCCTGGCACTCCTGATACTTTTAGTGTCACATGGAAGCAGCAAGAGTCATATGTGTGAAATGGGTGGTATTACAGCGGAAGATATTGGTTTGTTCTTTCACGAACATCATCGGAACATTTCCCTAATGACTAGCGTTATGTCAGAAAATGGGGGAGAGAGATGGTTCTTTATTGGCAAATCAGTTACATAAATTTCCCAGTTAGAAAAACAATCATGATTTTAGCCATGTCAGATGAGGTCAGATATGCCCTATGCTTCAGTTATGGAATGCTACCTCTGAATATTGATTGACAGGCATCTTCCATAGACCTGTGACCTGTCGCTGTGTACAAGCTTGAATTCGTAACTAGGAGTCCTTGACGCTCCCTTGCTGCCCACGCTGAACTGAAGTGGCTCCCGACAGAGGCATTCAAGGGAGAACTCACTGAAATATTTGAAACCACCGCCATGAACAAGAATACCCTTCCTGTGTGCCAGGATGTACACCCACAGTGTTATCTTGTTAGTTGTATATGCCAGCATCCTGCAGGAGCTTTTACCTTTTTTTGGGTGTCAGCATTGAGATTCTCAGGTAAGCCCCAGACCTCTTCCTCTGCCTGCAAGCACGCCCACCCACAACCACGTGTTGCCTGGGTTAGAGAACTCCTGAGCCTGTGGCCGCGGCCGCCTACAGGAGGAGGAGTGAAGCCCAGACCAGCGACAGGGTCAGAGCTGCGGTCGCTCATCCAGGAATGGACAGCTCTGCATTCTTGGGAGGACCCAGATACCTCTTCTCTTGGAAGGCCAAGCCCAGAGCCTTGGTGATCTTTGAACCCAAATAGACTTTGTGGTCTAGGGAATGAGAGCCCCACTCACCAGGTGAAGAAATTGGGGATCTTGGTCCTGAGTTTGTGGGGCAGACTTTTGCCATTCCCCCCCCCTTTCCCTGCCATGCCCTATTTGAAAAGAAGTCACTTCCATTTCAGTGAGCCAAGATCGAGCCACTGCACTCCAACCCGGGCAACAGAGTGAGACTCTGTCTCAACAACAAAAAAGAGGTCACTTCAAAACTTCCCTGTTCAAACAGTTGACCCTTGAACAACAGGGTTTAAACCGTGTGGGTCACTTATTTACACTTGGACTTTCTTTCACTTCTGTCACCCTTTAGACAGTAAGACCAATCCTTCCTCCTCTCCTCCCACCTCCTCCTCCTCAGCCTACTCAATGCAAAAATGAGGAGAAGAAACTCTATGATGAGCCACTTAATGAATAGTAAACACATTTTTCCTATGATTTCCTCTAGCTTACTTTACTGTAAGAATACACTATGCAATACATTCAACACACAAAATGTGCGTTAACCGACTCTCTGCGTGATCACTGAGGCTTCCACCCAAGAATAGGCTATTAGTAAATTCCTTTTGGC
>NW_012101364.1:21919-23049 GCF_000951045.1 Mandrillus leucophaeus | reverse complement strand
GCCCGATCGGGGGGCGTGTCCCACTCCCCGGCGATGGGCCCCCCAGCAGCCTGGGGCATTGAGTGTCAGCTGTTGAAATTGAGGTCACTAGGGTTGCCTTGCAGATATCCCTGAATTTATGTTCCCCTGTTACCTTAAGGGGACTCTTAGCATCCTCTCCCCTTCCTGATATCTGGAAGAATATCACAGGTTGTACTACTGTGTCTGCCATCCTGGGAGTAAAATGGAGCTCTCTGCCTTTTAATATTAATTAGAATGTTTCAGGGTGGATGTACACCCTCTGCCATGTTGGCAATTACAATAACCTCTCCCCTGCGTGGATATTAGGAACAATATCCCTGGCTGCGTGTTCCCCTGCTGCTATATGGAGTGTAATAGCACCCTCTCCCTTCCACGATATTAATAATAATATCGCCAGTCGGGTGAACACAGCCTGTAAATTATTATCATCCTGCACCTCTCCGGGTACTGGAAACAATATGAGAGAAGATCTGTACACTCCCTCCGATACTGGGAGGAATAGCCTAGCCTTCTTTCGGGAATATTAGGAGTAGTATTATCGGGTGGCTCTCCATTCATTGCCATGTTGGGGGTCATGTCATACTCTACAGCCCTGAATATTAGGATCAGTGTCACGGGATGAGTGTACACCTACTGCGATATTAAAACTAAAGTCTTGCTCTCCATCCCTGGATATTAGGAATCATATCACAGGTAGGTGTACACTCCCTGTGGTATTAGGAGTAATAATATGGTTATTAATCATCAATGATCGATTTCAATAATTATCAATGATACTAATTATTAATTGGATACAATTATTAATTATGAATAATTCTTTTAAACACATGGTTATGCACGGCTGAAATTAATTATTAATATTAATGTCGTTGAACAATATTATTAGTCCCTAATACTAATTATTATTTCATTACCAGCATCACTGTGTATTGATTTAAGGAACATTAATTGCTGATATCATTATTTAATTATTAATAGTCATATTATTATTAATTATTATGACAAATCCTTAATATATTAAACCAGTATTAATTTTTACTAAGTTTACTGTGATCATTAATATCGATAACTACTAATGATTTTTATAATATTTATTAATATTAATAATT
>NW_012101364.1:17403-21047 GCF_000951045.1 Mandrillus leucophaeus | reverse complement strand
GCAGCCGGGGGCAATGGGTGGCAGCTGTTGGTTTTGAGATCACTCGGGTTGCCTCGCAGATATCACAGAATTTACGTTCACCTGTTACCGTAAGGGGATTGGTAGCATCCTCTCCCCTTCCTGATATCTGGAAAAATATCACAGGTTGTACTACTGTGTCTGCCATACTGGGAGTAAGATGGAGCTGTCGGCCTTAGAATATTAAGTAAAATGTTCCAGGGTGGATGTACAGCCTCTGCCATGTTGGGAGTAATATCAACATCCCCCTCTATGGATATTAGGAACAATATCCCAGGCTGGGTATACCCCTCCTGCCGTACAGAGTGTAATATCACCCTCTCTCTTCCCCGATATTAATAACAATATCCCTGGGCGTGTGAACACAGCCTGTGAATTATTACCTTCCTCTTTCCCTCCGGGTACTAGGAACAATATCACAGAAGAGCTGTACACTCCCTGCGATATTGGTTGAAATAGCCTAGACTTCTTCCAGGAATATTAGGTGCAATATTACTGTGTGGCTGTCCATTCATTGCTATGTTGGGAGTCATGTCATACTGTACACCCCTGGATATTAGGATCAGTGTCACGGGGTGAGTGTACACCTACTGCGATATTAAAACTAAAATCTTGCTCGTCGTCCCTGGATATCAGGAACAATATCACAGGTAGGTGTACACTCCCTGTGGTATTAGGAGTAATAATATGGTTATTAAACATCAATGATCGATTTCAATAATTATCAATGATACTAACAATTAATTGGATACCATTATTAATTATGTATAATTCTTTTAAATACATGATTATGCATGCTTGAAATTAATTATTTATATTAATGTCATTGAACAATATTATTAGTCCCTAACACTAATGTTTATTTTCTTACCAGCATCACTTTGTATTGATTCAAGGAAGATTAATTGCTGTTATCATTATTTTATTATTAATAGTGATATTACTATTAATTATTATGACAAATCGTTAATGTTTTAAACCAGTATTAATTTTTACTAAGTTTACTGTGATCATTAATATCGATAATTACTAATAATTTTTATTACATTTATTAATATTAATAATTAATAGACTTGTTCCTGATATCCACCGAGGAGAAGATGATATTACTTTCAATGTCACAGAAGGTGGACGCGCCCCCAGTGATAGTACTATGAATTTCTGTGTGGCAGGGGATGATATGATACTCATTATCGCAGGGAGTAGGAACTCTCCTGGGATAGTGTTCTTAATATTCAGGGAGGAAGAGGATGATATGACTCCCGATACACCCTCTGAGGGTGGACACATTGGTGGTATACACCCATCTGTGAAAGAGGGCGTATTTCCCAGATGGAGAGATGATTTTACTCACAATAGCGGAAACAGGCTGTGAGTCCTCTGTGCCTCCCAATAGCCAAGGGGCGAGGCGCAGTGGTAGTTGGGAGCCAGATCACGGGCACGCCTCACCAAAGAAAGCTGCGAGGTGCAGAGTGAGAGTGTGAAACCAAGAGAGTGAGTCACACACACACACACACACATACACACACACACACACACAGAGAGAGAGAGAGAGAGAGAGAAAGAAAGAAACAGGGAGAGTGAGAGAAACCGAGAGAGAGATAGAAAAAGTCAGAGAAGCAGAGACACAGAGAGACATAGAAAGATGGAGAAAGAGATGAGGGGAAGAGAAAAACAGAGACATACACAGAGTCTTAAAAGGATACAGAGAGAGACAGTGCAACCAGGAGAGAGACGCACACAGGGAAAAACAGAGACAGACAAAGTGAGAGGCAGAGAGAGATGGAAAGAGAGATGGGGAGAGGGACAGAAAGAGAGAAGCAAAAGCACAACATTCATTGAATTGCTTCTCCCTGAAGTCAGCATTCTATTTCTGCACTTTCAGTCACCACCAATAATCTTTCTATGTCACCTGTCCTCCTTCCTTTCCCATCTTCCTCATGCCCTCTTACTAAAGCCTCCTGAAATCTGCCTTCCCAATGACAACTCCTCCTTGAAATGTCACCGCTGACTTCCAAACCACCAGCAAATAAAAAAGGTTTTTAAAACAATTCCTTCCACCTGTTTCTCAGTTTTGCTAAAGGTTATGGTGCTGTTTCTTAATACCTCTCTCGAAAATCTTTCTCTCTGTTTTTTATTTCTTTGCATGAATTAACATCAAAATAGAGCACAACATATCATAGTGAATATAGACTATAAAGGATGCTTTGTGCATACCTTATTTTTAGTGATATACACTGTATAAGTAATTTATTTTTGCCATTTCTTTCTTACTATAGTTTGAAAGTGTCCCCCAAATTTCAAGTGTTGGAAACTGCATCTCCCATGTAGTAGTGCCAAGGGAAGGGATCTTTAAGGGGTGATCAGGTCATGAGGGTTTCACCCTCGTGAGTGGACTAATGTTATTGGTGTAGTGGGTTCCTTATCACAAGAGTTGGTCTGTTACAAAAGTGAGTTTGACCCCTCTTACTCCTTCATGCTCTCTTGCCCTTCCACCTTCCTGTGGGCTGACACAGCACAAAGATCCTTGCCAGATGCCCACCACCCCTTAACCTTGGGCTTCCCACTTCCAGGACTGTGAAAAATGAATCTTTGTTTTTGTAAATTACCCAGTCTCAGACACTCTGCTAAGAGAAGCAGAAAACAGGCTAAGACAAAATGTTTTAGGATCCTCTTCCCTCACAGTTGCAGTAAGAAGTTTATAGCTTTGTTTTGCTTTGTGGAAGATAAAATGTTAAATAATAGGCATAATTTTGAAGGTTTTTCCTTCCATCCAAATATTTGATTCATTTTAAAATTTCTATTACACTGAGATGTTGACCCTTGCTTCTGATAACTCAGAGATGTCTGGAAGAAAACCACGGAGGAAACCTTGAGTGCCATGTAGTCTGTCTTATCTACGTGCCCTCTGGACTTCGAGAAGGCTCTTTCTGTGAACCAGAGAGCTAACAATGTAGCCCAGCTCAAGACACTTTCCTGGAAAAGCTTTCAGAACATAGCCATTCCCGGGGAGCATCACAGCTTTTAAACTTCACAACAGGCACCAGAGAGCACTCAGAAGACCATGGAATATTTTGCCTGAATTCCTTCCAGCATTGTGTCCCAGGAACCTTGAAACTCCCTCCCCCTCTATGTGGGTCTTAGGTTTCTCTTTCCAAACCCAAACAGACTTGTTTTTAAACAATCCCCAAGAAGACGACATCTTAGCATTACATATAATTGAGTTGTAAATCTTCTAAATTCAGAAAGAAAGAATCTGGAAATCATTCAGAAGCCCTTGAGTTTTTAACGAGAAGAATCTGCAGTGAGAGGGAGACTTTTTTTATCCTGCGAATTCCCGGCGTGCTTCTTCCACACACGATCCTTGCTTGTGTCTCTCTCCAAACCTCTCTGTGAATAACCCACTCATCCTTCCAAGCTCAACTAACACGCTATGTGACAGAAACAGTTGCTTCAGTATCCGTTTCCTCCTCCTCTTGTGACCAAGGCTCTGCACTAAATGCTTCATTCCCCAGCTGTCTTTGTGCACCCATGCGGCCATGTGGGTCCATTCTGGCCCATGTGATATAAGTAGAATTGTTGAGAAGGACGTCCAAAAGGACTCCTTAAAAGGAGCCAAGCTACTG
>NW_012101364.1:11975-13158 GCF_000951045.1 Mandrillus leucophaeus | reverse complement strand
TATTTTATGATGCTCTCTCTAATCTCTTAGGTAATTGTGTCCCACCAGAAACCTATGCAGAGCTGAAGGGGTTTTAGGGTCATGGAATCCACCCTCCTCCTTTGGTAAAAGAGGACAAAGACCAGAGAGCTGAGCGATGGCTGAGGCATGCGATTATAAACCAAAAGGTACCTGAGACCCATCTCAATCCATTTAAAAGTTAATTCTGCCAAGGTTAAGGACGTGCTTGGGAGAAAAAAACATGGAATCACAGAAACAGTCTGTCGTCTGTGTCTTCCTCCTATGACGATTTTGAGGGTTTCAGTAGTTAAAGGGGAAGGGTAGGCTGGAGGGGAAGGGTGGGCTGAAGAGGAAGGGTGGGCTGGAGGGAAGGGTGGGCTGGAGGGGAAGGGTGAGCTGGAGGGAAGGGTGGGCTGGAGGGGAAAGAGGGAGTCTGTGGTCGTCCTCAGGTTGCAAGAGATAGAGAGCAGGTGGGGAATGGTCAGTTACGTCTTCATCTCACATGCAGTAAATCAGTCCTTTACATAAGATAAGGTGAACATAGAACAGCTTCCTGTGGAGATACGTAACCCTTTATCTGTAGCTATCTGCTTAGGAACAAAAGGAAAGGCAGTTTCTCATATGATTCAGCTTCCAGCTTAATGTTTTCTTCTTTTTTGGCTGTGAATTGGTGTCCCGAGGCTTTATTTCTCCCTGCACACTATATTGTGTGTGAAAATTGTTGTTCAGGACCCAAAGTTGTTAACTTCCTCCAGCTACATCCCTTAGCTCAATTTCCATTTGGAGTGGCTTCTGGAAGGCTGGAATTGAAATCCACCAGTGCCCATTTCAAGGTGTTCCCAACATCGCCCAGATACGCTTCCCTGTGGATGCAGGTCAGTCATCATAAAGCACAGAAACAGCGTTGACCTCAGCCTGGAGCCATTGCCCTGAAAAGGGATTCTTCCCAGCTCGGGCCTGAGACTGATCTCTGAGAAGTGGCCGCTCCATCCCTGAACCCTTCCTGCTTGTGTCTCCTTACATCCTAGAGATCACGGCATTCAGGCTCAGAATGCCGCAGACCTATCCCACTGGAAGCTGCCGAGGTGCCTCCTGGCACACAGGACGCCCGGCACGGCAGCAGCATCAAGGGATCAGCAGGGAAGAGGCTGCAGTGATTTGGGGGAACAGCCTGAAAATCACC
>NW_012101364.1:6448-6845 GCF_000951045.1 Mandrillus leucophaeus | reverse complement strand
GAGGCGAGATACTCACTTCAGAGGGTTCAGGACAAGGACACTCACTTTGTTCTGTGCGGTGTGGAGATGCGGGTGAGCGTTCCTCAGTGGCACCACCTGGTTCCCTCTTGTCCTCAGCTGCCAGTGTGCCCTGGGACATGTCATTTGGACAAAACACTTTTCCATGTCTGCCATCCATTCCACGGAGGCAGGAGAAAAGGGTCTGGAGGCAGAAACATATGTCCGATTCACCCTGACTTCGGAGAATTAATCCAATGGAAACTTTTGGGCTATGACAGGAAATATCCTCTCCATTTACACAGGGCGTACACTGAGTACATGACTTTGTAATTTTACTTCATCCTTTCATTTACATAGGGTGCACATCAAGTAACCAATGGAAACCTCTAGAGGGGAT
>NW_012101364.1:0-328 GCF_000951045.1 Mandrillus leucophaeus | reverse complement strand
AACATCTCAGTTGTTTTTGTTGGGAGAGCTATTTAGTGTCCCTTATGTAGAAAGTTGGAAGCGCCTGGCAACACCATAGGTGAGAGAGCTGCTCTAACCCCTTTCCATCATCTTCATGCTGGGTCCAGGACTTTTTTTCCTCTGTGATTAAGATGCCACAATGGGCTGGGCATGGTGGCTCATGCCTGTAATCTTAGCACTTTAGAGGCCAAGGTGGGTGAATCACCCGAGGTCAGGGGTTCAAGACCAACCTTGCCAACATGGTGAAACTCTGTCTCTATTAAAAGTACAAAAAATTAGCCCGGCATTATGATGCATGCCTGTAATC
>NW_012101363.1:177438-204698 GCF_000951045.1 Mandrillus leucophaeus | reverse complement strand
GGAGATAGAGAATAAAATAGCGTTTACCAGAGGCTGCGAATGATATGCACCCCCAGCCCATAATCCACTGATGGTTACCAGTGGGTGGGAGAGTGGGAATAATTGATGCATACAAAAAAATAGAAAGAGTTAACATATAGTATTTTCTAGCAGAAGAGGGTGACTGTAGTCAAAATTAATGTAATTGTACATTTAAAAATAACTACAAGAGTATAATTGAATTGTTTATAACATAAGGAAGAAATGCTTGAGGTGATGAATCCCCATTTACCCAGATGTGATTATTACACATTGTGTGTCTGTATCAAAATATTTCGTATACCTCACAGACATATAACACCTACTATGTTACCAAAAAAATTAAAAATTAAAATGTGGTACACATGCGCCACAAAATACTCAGCAATAAAAAACAGAAATCATGTATTTTGCAGCAACATGGATGAAATTGGAAGCCATTTTCCTTAGTGAAATAACTCAGGAAGAGAACATTCAATACTGTTTGATCTCATAAGTAGGAGCCAAACAATGGATACTTATTGACTTATAGAGTGAAGTAACAGTCACTGGAGTCCACGAAAGGTTGGAGGGTGGAAGGAGGGTGAGGGGTGAAAAACGATTGAGCAGAAATTTCACTATTCGGGTGATAAGTATGCTAAAAGCCCAGACATCGCCACTATGCAATGTATGCATGTAAGAAACTGGCACTTGTGGCTGAGCCCAGTGGCTCATGCCTGTAATCCCAGCACTTTGGGAGGCCGTGGTGGGTGAATCACCTGAGGTCAGGAGTTCGAGACCAGCCTGACCAATATGATGAAACCCTATCTCTACTAAAGATACAAAAATTAGCCAGGCATGGTGGCTTGTGCCTGTAGTCCCAGGCTGAGACAGGAGAATTACTTGAACCTGGGAGGCGGAGGTTGCAGTGAGCCGAGATCGCACCACTGCACTCCAGCCTTGGTGACAAAGTGAGACTCCATCTCAAAAAAAAACAAAACAACAACAACAAAAAAAACCAAAAACTAAACCTCTGCTAGGGCAATATGGGAGGAAAATGTGGGGTCAGAGCCTTCACACAGAGTGCCCCACTAGGGGCATTGCCTAGTGGAGCTGTGAGAACAGTGCCACCATCCTCAAGACCCCAGAAATGGTAGATCCATGGATAGCTTGCACCCTACACCTGGAAAAACTGCAGGCACTCAATGACAGCTTGTGAAAGCAGCCAGGAGGGGGGGGCTATACCCTGCAAAGCCAAAGGGGTGGAGCTGCCCAAGACCATGGGAACTCACCTCTTGCATTAGTGTGACCTGGATGAGAGACATGGAGGAAAAGGAGATCATTTTGGAGCTTTAAGATTTCACTGCCCTGCTGGATTTCAGACTTGCATGGGACCTGTAGTCCCTTCACTTTGACCAATTTCATTCACTTGAAATGGGTGTATTTACCCAATGCCTGTACCCCCACTATATCTAGGAAGTAACTAACTTGTTTTTGAATTTATAGGCTTACAGGTGAAAGGGACTTGCCTTGTCCCAGATGAGACTTTGGACTTGGACTTTTGAGTTAATGCTGGAATAAGGTAAGACTTTGGGGGACTGTTGGGAAGGCATGATTGTGTTTTGAAATGTGAGGACATGAGATTTGGGAGGGGCCAGGGGCATAATGATATGGTTTGGCTGTGTCCCCACCCAAATCTCATCTTGAATTGTAGTTCCCTTAATCCCCATGTGTCAGGGGATCAACCGAGTGGGAGGTAATTGAACCATGAGATCGGTTACCTCCATGCTTTTCTCATGATAGAGAGTGAGTTCTTACAAGATCTGATGGTTCTGTAAGGAGCTTTCCCAGCTTCATTCTGCATTTCTCTATCCCACCGAGGACGTGTTTTCTTTCTCTTCCACTATGATTTTAAGTATCATGAAGCCTCCCCAGCCCTGTGGAACTGAGTCAATTAAACCTCTTTCCTTTATAAATTACCCAGTCTTGGGTATTTCTTCATAGGAGCGTGAGAATTGACTAATACATTTTAATAGATACTTTCTATTGTAACTTAAGAGTGTTCAGAAAATATGACATCACATTCCTATCATTCATTCAATAACAATTTTCTGGCCTAAAGCATACCTTTGTCAGATTTTTAAAAATGCACATCCTCTGTTTACTGGTTGAAATGCTGTTTATTTCTATGACAATTTAGTCAAATTTCTAACAAAATTATGTAACATTTTTTATATTCATTTATTAATTGTATACCAAAAGTCAATTTTCACAATTGTCTTACTGTCACCTGGTATGACTAAAAATGTGCCAATTTGTCATTTCCAATGAATCTTTCAATTATTTATTTTTAAACTCTAGGTGTTATGCCTATAAATGTGCCATAGCTTAGTACAGTGTCTAAAACACTGTTTGTGGTAAGTGACCACTTTGAGTCATCAAGTAATCTTTTTTCATGCCATTCTTCAATTACAATAATATTTTGTTCTTACTAAAAATTATGTTTCTGTTCTATCTAAATATAGGTGAAAAAATATGAGGTAGTCTCTATGAGAACCCTCTTCATCAAATCCAAAGTCAAATTTTACAAACAGCTTTTATATTCAGTCACTTATTTGTCACAAACAGTAAATATGACTATTTAGGTATGATAATTGTAGTAATAATCTCCATCCTACAACAGAGAAAACTTTGGGTCATTCATTGATGGGCATAAAGCTTCATTCTCTATTATTATTCTCAGAAAATCCATTGGCATGGAATAAAACAAATTAGAAATAAAAATTATAATAGGCACACATTTTGAAAGTAAACTCAAAAAGTAGATGATATAAAGTCATATAAATGAAAACTAGAATACAGTCATGTGCTGTATAACAATGTTTTAGTAAACTATGCACCACATATATGACAATGGTCCCATAAAAATATAATAGAGCTGAAAAATGCCTATCATCTAGTAATATAGCCATCTTAACCTTGTAGCACAATGCATTAGTCACACATTTCTGGTAATGTTGGTGTATTAGTCCATTTTCATGCACTGATAAAGACATACCAGAGACTGGGCAATTTACAAAAGAAAGACATTTAATAGACTTACAGTTCCACAAGCCTGGGGAGGCCTCACAATCATGGTGGAAGGCAAGAAAGAGCAAGTCACATCTTACGTGGATGACAGCAGGCAAACAGAAAAATTGTGCAGGAAAACTCCCATTTTTCAAATCATCAGATCTTATGAGACTCATTCACTATCACAAAAACAACAGGAGAAAAACCCACTCCCATGATTCAATAATCTCCCATTGAATCCCTCCCACAACTCCTGGGATTTAAGGGAGCTACAAGATGAGATTTGGGTAGGAACACAGTGCCAAACCCCATATCATTCTACCCCTGGCCCCTCACAAATCTCATGTCTTCACATTTCAAATCCAATCATGCCTTCCCAACAGTCCCCCAAAGTCTTAACTCATTTCAGCATTAACTAAAAAGTCCAAAGTCTCATTCAAGACAAGGCAAGTGCCTTCTGCCCATGAGCCTGTAAAATCAAAAGCAAGTTAGTTATTTCCTAGATACAATGGGGGTACAGGCATTGGATAAATACAGTCACTCAAAATGGGAGAAATTGACAAAAACAAAGGGGCTGACAGCCCCATGCAAGTTCAAAATCTAGCAGGGCAGTCAAATCTTAAAGCTTGAAAATGATCTCCATGTCTCACATTCAGATCACACTGATGCAAGAGGTGAGTTTCCATGGTTTTGGGCAGCTCTGCCCCTGTGGCTTTGCAGGGTACAGCCTTCCTCCCAGCTGCTTTCACAGGCTGGTATTGAGTGTCTGCAGCTTTTCTAGGTGAAGAGTGCAACTTGGTGGTGGTTCTACCATTCTGGGGTCTGGAGGGCAGTGGCCCTCTTCTCACAACTCGACTAGGTGGACCCCAGTACAGACTGAGTGTGGGGGCTCTGACCCCTTCTGCACTGCCGTAGCAGAGGTTCTCCATGAGAGTCACACTCCTGCAGCAAACTTCTGCCTGGACATCTAGGCATTTCTGTACATTCTCTGAAGTCTAGGTAGAGGTTCTCAAACCTCAATTCTTGACTTTTGTGCACCTGCAGCTCAACACCAAGTGGAAGCTGCCACGGATTGGGCTTTCAACCTCTGAAGCCATGGTCTGAGTTATATCTTGGCCCCTTTTAGTCAGTCAAGTGGCTGGAGTGGCTGGGACTCAGGGCACCATGTCCCTAGATTCCCCACAGTAGGGGGGCCCTGGGCCCAGCTTTAAAAACCATTTTTTCCTCCTAGGTCTCCAGGCCTGTGATTGGAGCAGCTGCCGTGAATGCCTCTGAAATGCTCTGGAGACACTTTCCTCATTGTCTTGGGGATAAACATTCACCTCCTTGTAACTTATGAAAATTTCTGCAGCTGGCTTGAATTTCTCCTCAGAAAATGGGATTTTCTTTTCTATTGCATTGTCAGGCTGCAATTTTCCAAGCTTTTATGGTCTCCTTTCCTTATAAAACTGAATGCCTTTAACAGCACCCAAGTAACATCTTGAATGCTTTGCTGCTTAGGAATTTCTTCCACCAGATACCCTAACTCATCTCTCTCAAGTTTGAAGTTCCAGATATCTCTACAGCAGGAGCAAAATGTCACCAGTCTCTTTGGTAAAACATAACAGGAGTCACCTTTGCTCCAGTTCCCAAAAAGTTCCTTATTTCCATATGAGACCACCTCAGCCTGGACTTTATTGTCCATACTGCTATCAGCATTTTAGGCAAAGCCGTTCAATAAGTCCTTAGGAGGTTCCAAACTTTCCCACATTTTCCTGTCTTCTTCTGAGCCCTCCAAATTGTTCCAACCTCTGCCTGTTACCCAGTTTCAAATTCACTTTTATATTTTGGGGTATCTTTTTAGCAGTGCCCCACTCCTGGTACCAATTTACTGTATTAGTCCATTTTCACACTGTTGATAAAGACATACTCGAGACTTGGCAATTTACAAGAGAAAGAGGTTTAATGGACTTACAGTTCCACATGGCTGAGGAGGCCTCACAATCATGGCAGAAGGAAAGGGGGAGCAAGTCACATCTTACATGGATGGTAGCTGGCAAAGAGAGAGAGCATGTGCAGGGAAACTCCCATTTTTAAAATCATCAGATCTCATGAGACTTATTCACTATTACAAAAACAGTATGGGAAAGACCTGTTCCCATGATTCAGTTATCTCCCACTGGGTCCCTCCCACAACATGTAGGAATTATGGGAGCTACAGTATGAGATTGGGTGGAGACATAGAGCCAAACCATATCAGTTGGGGTATACAACCCTGTGCTGTCAGTCATATAAATATATATCAAATACAATTATGTACAGTATATAATACTTGATGATGATAATAAATGACTATGTTATTAATTTATGTATTTACTATACAACTTCCAGCCCTATAAGCTCCATTCATGGTAAGTGCCCTATATATGTGTACCAATTTTCATCTTTTATATTGTATTTTTTTGCTGTACCTTCTATATGTTTAGGTATCTTCAGATACATAAATATTTACCATTGTGTTTCAACTACCTACCACATTCAGTAGAGTAACATGCTGCACAGACTTGTAGCATAGGAGCAACAAGCTATACCATGTACCCTAGGTATGCAATAAGGTTTACCATCTAGGTTTGTGTGAGTACACTCTATGCTATTTGCAAAATGATGAAATGCCTACAACACATATCTCAGAACATATCCCCATTGATAAATAACATATGACTGTATATAAAGTCATACAAGAAGACAAAATATTAAATCTTTCCACATTGAAAATCTCTGAATCAAAAGCTTTAAATGATAAATCTTATCAACATCTAATAAAATATTCATGCTAATTCTTCAAAGTAACTTCCGAAAATAGAAGCAACACTTTCCAATTTACTCTATGAGGCCAGAAGTGCCATGACACCAAAGCTGGAAAAAACCAATGCAAGAAGAATATAGAGAAAAATCCCTAATGACTACAGACACAGAAATCCTTATTAAATACTAGGAAACTTATTCCAGGAACATAATAAACATGATTATATACCATAGCCAAATGAGATTTTATTTTCATAAATGCAATATTAGCTTAACATCTAAAAGTCAATTAAGATAATACACAATATTACTTGAATACATGACAAAAAGAACATTTCAATAGACACAGAAAAACATTTGACAAAAATCCAACATACATTGTGATAACAACAACAACAACAAAAACAGAATGCTACTAATAGAAAAAAAAGTGAGTTCTGCTAAAAGCCATCTATAAAAACCTACAACTAGCATTACACTTGATGGTGAAAGACTGAGTACTTTACTGATAACTTTGGGAACACAACTGTAATTTCCACTTTTAACACTCTTTCCAACATTGTACTCCAGCTAGGGAAATTATACTGGAAAGTAAAATAAAATTGTCCAGATTGAATAAAAAAAGTAGAACTGGGTTTCATTGCACACAACATAATCGT
Source organism: Mandrillus leucophaeus (assembly GCF_000951045.1). Taxonomy (NCBI): domain Eukaryota; kingdom Metazoa; phylum Chordata; class Mammalia; order Primates; family Cercopithecidae; genus Mandrillus; species Mandrillus leucophaeus. The sequence continues at coordinate 198,186 of NW_012101363.1, read as the reverse complement.
CTACATAAAAATGTCAGAAATTTACTAAAAACTCACTAGAACTAAGAAATTCATCCATGTCACAAGATACAAGATCAACATGTAAATTGAATTGGATTTTTAAATACTAACAAATAACAATCTGAAAATTGAATTAAGGAAACAATTCCATTTATAATAGATCAAAAAGAAAGAAATATTTATGGATAATTTTTAAAAATTTAAGTTCCAGGACACATGTGCAGGATGTGCAGGTTTGTTGCATAGGTAAATGTGTGCCATGGTGGTTTGCTACACCTCTCAACCCATCACCTAGATATTAAGCCCCACATGCTATTTATCCTGACGCTCTCTCTCTCTCCACACCCCCCAACAGGCCCCAGTGTGTGATGTTAACCTCCCTGTGTGCATGTGTTCTCAGTGGTCAGCTCTGCTTATAAGTGACAAGTGGTGTCTGGTTTTCTGTTCCTGTTTTAGTTTGCTAGACATGGAAAATGGCTTCCAGCTCCATCCACGTCCCTGCCAATGATATAATCTCATTCCTTTTTATGGCTACATAGTATTACATGGTGTATATGTACCACCTTTTCTTTATACAGTCTATCATTGGTGGCCATTTGGTTGACTCTATGTTTTTGCTATTGGGAATAGTGCTGCAAAGAACATATACATGGATGTATCTTTATAATAGAATGATTTATATTTTTTTGGGTATATACCGAGTAATGGGATTGCTAGGTGAAATGGTATCTCTGGTTCTAGATCTTTGAGGAATTGCCACACTCTCTTCCATAACGGTTGAACTAATTTACATTCCCACCAACAGTGTAAAACGGTTCCTATTTTTCCACAGCCTTGCCAGCATCTGTTGTTTCTTGACTTTTTAATAATTGCCATTCTGACTGGCATGACATGGTATCTCACTGTGGTTTTAATTTGCAGTTCTCTAATGATGAGTGATGTTGGAGCTTTTTAAAATGTTTGTTGGCTGAAAAAGTCATCTTTTGAGAAGTATCTTTTCTTGGTTTTGCCCACTTTTTAATGGGATTGTTTTCTTGTAAATTTGTTTAACTTCCTTGTAGATCCTGGCTACTAGACCTTGTCAGATGGATAGATTGCAAAAATTTTCTCCCATTCTGTAGGTTGTCTGTTCACTCTGATGATAGTTTCTTTTGTTGTGCATAAACTCTTTAGTTTAATGAGGTCCCATTTGTCAAGTTTTGCTTTTGTTGCAATTGCTTTTGATATTTTCATCATAAAATCTTTGCCTGTGCCTATGTCCTGAATGGTATTGCCTAGATTTTCTTCTAGGGTTTTTATAATTTGGGGTTCATATTTAAGTCTTTAATCCACCTTGAGTTAATTTTGTAAAGGTGTAAGAGGTCCAGTTTCAATTTTCTGCATATGGCTAGCCAGTTTTCCCGGTACTATTTATTAAATAAGGAATCCTATACCCATTGCTTGTTTTTGTCAGGTTTGTCAAAGATCAGATGGTCGTAGATGTGGGGTCAATTTCTGAGGTCTCTATTCTGTTCCACTGGTCTATATGTCTGTTTTTGTATCAGTACCATGCTGTTTTGGTTTCTGTAACCTTGTTGTATAGTTTTAAATCTGGTAACATGATGACTACAGCTTTGTTTTTTTGCTTAGGATTGTCTTGGCTATACAGGCTCTTTTTTGGTTCCATGTGAATCTTAAAGCAGTTTTTTTTTCTAATTCTGTGAAGAATGTCAATGGTAGTGTAATGGAAATAGCTTTGAATCTATAAATTATTTTGGGTAGAATGGCTTTTTCCACTATATTGATTCTTTCTATCCATGTGCATGGAATGTTTTTCCATTTCCTTGTGTCCTCTCTGATTTCTTTGAGCAGTGGTTTGTAGTTCTCCTTGAAGAGGTCCTTCACTTCCCTTGTTAGCTGTATTCCTAAGTATTTTATTCTCTTTGTAGCAATTGTGAACAGGAGTTAATTAATGATTTGGCTCTCTGCTTGTCTATTGTTGGTGTATAGGAATGCTTGTGATTTTTGCACATTGATTTTGTATCCTGAGACTTTGCTGAAGTTGCTTATCAGCTTAAGAAGTTTTTGGGCTGAGATGATGGGGTTTTCTAGATATAGGATCATGCCATCAGCAAACAGAGATGGATTGACTTCCTCTCTTTTTATTCAAATATGCTTTATTTCCTTATCTTGCCTGATTGCCCTGGCCAGAACTTCCAATACTATGTTGAATAGGAGTGGTCAGAGAGGGCATCCTTGTCTTGTGCGGGTTTTCAAGGGGAATGCTTCCAGCTTTTGCCCATTCAGTATTATCTTAGCTGTGGTTTTGTCATAAATGGCTCTTATTATTTTGAGGTATGCTTCATCAATACCTACTTTACTGAGAGTTTTTGACATGAAAAGATGTTGAATGTTATCAAAGGCCTTTTCTGCATCTACTGAGATAATCATGTGGTTTTTGTCTTTAGTTCTGTTTATGTGATGAATTACATTTATTGATTTGCATATGTTGAACCAGCCTTGCATCCTAGGGATGCAGCCGACTTGATCATGGTGGATACACTTTTTAATTTGTGGGGCTGAATTTGGTTTGCCGTATTTTATTAAGGATTTTTACATCAATAATCATCAGGGATATTGACCTGAAGTTTCTTTTTCTTTCGTTGTATCTCTGCCAGGTTTTGGTCACCAGATGATGCTGGCATCATAAAATGAGTTAGGAAAATATCTATCCTTTTGAAGTTTTTGGAATAGTTTCAGAATAAATGGTATGAGCTCCTTTTTTTTTTTTTTTTAAACTCTGACAGAATTCAGCTGTAAATCCATCTGGTTCTGGGCTTTTTTTGATTGGTAGGTTATTTATTACTGCCTCAATTTCAGAACTTGTTATTCGTCTATTCAGGAATTCAACTTCTACTAGGTTCAGTCTTGGGAAGCTGTATGTATTCAGGAATTTATCTATTTCTTCTAAATTTTCTAGTTTATTTGCATAGAAGTGTTTATAGCATTCTCTGATGGTTGTATTTCTGTGGGGTCCGTGGTAATATCCCCTTTATCATTTTTGATTGTGTCTATTTGATGTTTCTCTTTTTTCTTCATTAGTCTAGTTAGTAGTTTGTCTATTTTTTTAAAAAAAAGAAAAACAGCTCCTGGATTCATTGCTTTTTTAGAGTTTTTCATGTCTCTATTTCCTTCAGATCCACTCTGATCTTGGTTATTTCTTGTCTTCTGCTAGCTTTGGGTTTGTTTGCTCTTGTATCTCTAGATCTTTTTGTCATGATGTTAAGGTGTCGATTTGAGATCTTTCTAGCTTTTTGATGTGGGCATTTAGTGCTATAAAATTTTCTTTTAACACTGTTTTAGCTGCATCCCAGAGATTCTGGTCCCTTGTCTCTTTTTTCCCATTGGTTTCAAAGAACTTGTTGATTTCTGCTTTAACTTCATTATTTACCCAGGAATCATTCAGGAGCAGGTTGTTCAATTTCCATGTAGTTGTGTGATTTTGAGTGAGGTTCTTAATCTTGAGTTCTAATTTGGTTTTGCTGTGGTCTGAGAGACTCTTTGTTGTGATTTCAGTTATTTTGCATTTGATGAGGAGTGTTTTACTTCCAATTATGTAACTGATTTTAGAGTAGGTACCATGTGGCACTGAGAAGAATGTACATTCTATTGTTTTTGGGTGGAAAGTTCTGTAGATATCTATCAGGTCCACTTGATCCAAAGCTGAGTTCAAGTCCTGAATATTCTCATCAATTTTCTGTCTTGATCTGTCTAATATTGACAGAGGGGTGTTAAAGTCTCCAACTATTATAGTGTGGGAGTTTATATCTCTTTTTAGGTCTCTAAGAGCTTATTTTATAACTCTGGGTGCTCCTGTATTGGGTGCATATATATTTTGGATTGTTAGCTCTTCTTACTCAATTGATTCCTTTACTATTATGTGATGTCCTTCTTTGTCTTCTTTGCTCTTTGTTGGTTTAAGGTCTGTTTTGTCAGAAACTAGGATTGCAACCCCTGCTTTTTTCTGCTTTCCATTTGCTTGGTAAATTTTCCTCCATCCCTTTATTTTGAGTCTATATGTGTCTTCACAGGTGAGATGGGTCGCTTGAATACAGCACACCAATGGATCTTGATTGACTGTATCCAGCTTGCCATTCAGCCCATTTACACTTAAGGTTAATGCTGTTATGTGTGAATTTGATCCTGTCAAATGATGTTAGCTGGGTACTTTGCAGACTTGTTGATATAGTTGCTTCTTAGTGCCATTGGTCTTTGTATTTTCATGTGTTTTTGCAGTGGCTAGTAACAGTTTTTCCTTTCCTTATTTAGTGCTTCCTTCAGGAGCTCTTGCAAGGCAGGCCTACTGGTGACAAATTCCCTCAGCATTTGCTTGTCTAAATAAGATTTTATTTCTCCTTTGAATATGAAGCTTAGTTTGGCTGGATATGAAATTCTCAGTTGAAAATTCTTTTCATTAAGAATGTTGAATATTGGCCCCCAATCTCTTATGGGTTGTGGTGTTTCTGCTGAGATGTTTGCATTAGTTCAATGGCCTTCCCTTTGTAGGTGACCTGGCCTTTTTCTCTGGCTGCCCTTAACATTTTTTCCTACATTTTGATCTTGGAAAATCTGATGAGTACGTATCTTGGGATTGATCTCATAAACGATCTTACTGAGGTTCTCTGGATTTCCTGAATTTGAATGTTGGCCTGTCATGTTGAGTTGGGGAAGTTCTCCTGGATGATATCCTGACTTATGTTTTGCAACTTAGTTCCATTCTCCCCGTCTCTTTCAGGTGCCCCAATTAGTCATAGGTTTGTTCTTTTTACATAATCCATAGTTCTTGGAGGTTTTGTTCATTCCTTCTCATTCTTTTTTCTCTAACCTTATCTTATTTTCAGCAAGACAGTTTTCAAGTTCTGAAATTCTTCCCTCTGCCTGGTCTATGTGGTTAGTGATCCTTGTGGTTGCATTTTGACATTCTCGTGTTGTCCATCAGGTCTTTTATGTTCCTCTCTAAACTGGTTGCTCTGGTTAACAGTTTCTTATGTTTTATCATGGTTCTTAGCTTGTTCGCATTGGGCTAGAACATGCTCCTTTATCTCAGCAAAGTTCACTATCACCCGCCTTCTGAAGCCTACTTCTGTCAATTCATCCATCTCAGCGTTCTCCCTCTTGCTGGAGAGGTGTCATGATCATTTGGAGGAGAAGAGGTCCTCTGGCTTTTTGAGTTTTTAGAGCTTTTTCATTGATTCCTTCTCCTCTTCATGAATTTATCTGCCTTCAATCTTTGAAGGTGCTGACCTTTGGATGGGGTTTTTGTGGTGACTTTTTTGTTGATGCTATTGTTGTGGTTGCTTTCTGTTTGTTTTTACCAGTCAGGGCCCTCTTCTATAGGGCTGCTGTGGTTTGCTGGGGGTCCACTCCAGACACTATTTGCCTGGATTCCTCCCACACCTGGAGGTGTCACCAGTGGAGGCTGCAGAACAGCAAAGACAGCTGCCTGCTCCTTCCTCTGGGATCTCTGTCTCAGAGGGACACTGACCTGATGCCAGAAGGAACTCTCCTGTATAAGTTGTCTGGCAATTTCTGTTTGGGGGTGTCTCACCCAGTCAGAAGGTGTGGGATCTGAGACACACTTAATGAACCATTCTGACTGCCCCTTGGCAGAGTCAGTGTGATGCACTGAGAGGAATCTCACTCATCTGGACTGCCCGAATTCCTCAGAGCAAGCCTTCTCAAAATCCACATACATATGCAAAGTAAACCAAAAACATAAACACAATCCTTAAAAGGAATAACAAAATTTACCTGGGTGTAGTGGATCACGCCTGTAATCCCAGCACTTTGGGAGGCCAAGGCGGGCAGATCACCTGAGCTCAGGAGTTCAAGACCAGCCTGACCAACATGAAGAAACCCCATCTCTATTATAAACATAAAATTAGCCAGATGTGGTCACGCATGCCTGTAATCCCAGCTACTTGGGAGGCTGAGGCAAGAGAATTGCTTAAACCTGGGAGGTGGAGGTTGCAGTGAGCCGAGATCATGCCATTGCACTCCAGCCTGGGCAAGAAGAGCAAAACTCCATCTCAAAAAAAAAAAAATAATAAATAACAAAATTCTATAACTTAAACTCGATAAAACAAATTTTTATTCACTACAAAGTAACAATAATCAAGCCTGTGGTGGTAGCACAGGGATAGATCCATATAGAACAATGAAATAGATAGGAAGTTTCATTAATAAACATGCATTTATGGTAAAGTGATTTTAACAAAGGGGCCAAGAAATTTCTGAGGAGAAAAAAGTCTTTTCAACAAAATATACTGGAAAATTGGATATTGGCCTGCAAAATAATGACACTGAACTCCTAATTCAAATCACACATCAAAAAACAAAAAACAAGCCAACCAACCAACAAACAAAAGTTAAAAAGATCATACACTTAAATGTAAGTGCTGAAACTAAAACATTCTTAGGAGGAATATTAAAGTTTTGCAACCTTGCATTAGGCAATGATATTTTAGGTTTTACACCAAAGGACAATCAAAAAGAGAAAACTATACTTCACCAAATTTAAAATGTTTTATTCTTCAAACACCATGAAAATATAAAAATGGAAGTCACTAAATGAGAGAAATCACCCTAGCTGACACTTCAATATGGGATTTTTAGTCTCCAAAATTGAGTACATTTTTGTTTCTAAGGCCACCCAGCACATGGTAATCTGGTAATACCGTATGGGAGCACCAGCAAACTGATAGTCTATTCGAACAAACACAGGATGTCCCCTACAGTATGGCTGAGATAACCACAGAATTGAATCACGTCAATCTTCACCAGCACGGAAAGGTTGCACTACTGTGGGAAACAGCCTCCCTTATGGAATATTATGAAGACAGGTGAGGGCACAGGTTCTGACCTGGCAGGGTTATGATGATATGTTTTATAGGATTAAAAGCTATAGACAAATGTTAGAATAGCCTAAACCCCTCCCTTTCCTATATAAACCACCCAATTTAGAGTGATGGTTAAGAATGGAGGTCTGGAAGAGTAGTGGAGCTGACTGCTACATGGAATACTTGGGGCAAGTTGTTAAAACAATAAAAACAGCAACAACATGCAAAGATACTCCTGGCCTATTGTAAAGTAAAAACAATGCAAAAGTGTTTTCTCTGATATTCCTAGAAGTATGTGAACAGAGACTTTGCACCTAGCCAAGTTGCCACTGAGGACTAATGGAGGCCAGGTTCCTTTGAGAATGCGAATATCAGCCACTAAATTGGCAAAAATATAGGACACAGCCCAGGGGAGTCTGTATACTCAGGTTTAGGCCCTGGGCCCACCCTGGCCATCTCAGGTCCTTGTCTGTGATGGCCCTTCCATGCTCACTCTCATGCTTGCCCAGCAGTGACCATGGTTGGTGATGTGGTGCAACTGTCTTTTGTCCAAGGAGATACAGTTGGACCTGTCAAACAGCTTTTCACTGATCTCCTGCATGGAATTCTGCAAACAGAGTACCCAGCAAATTAATTGAGAGGTGTTAGTGGCCTGCTTGGCTGTTCCCACAAGGAGATACTCTGATTAAAGTTCTGCATCCTAGATCAGGCACAGAGGAGCATCTCCGTGAACTGCCAACCAGGGCAAAAGCCACATGACAGCTTGAGATCTCAAAATTAAATCTGAGTAAACAAACTTAATCCCCAACACTCACCTTCCCATCCTGCCAGCCATGACCTGGGGTATGAACGCAGTAGAGTTCCAGCATCTAAAAACCTGCTCCTTCCCAGGAAGAGCTTCACCTCACCTTCTGCTCCCCACCCTACACACATATATGGTGATGAGGAGAGGGTATGAGGTTGTCCAGATGGCATCTCAAGTGAGGATTGGCCTGGAAAGGGCTACCCTGTGGTTACTTTGGGGTACCTCTTGGCAAATGGCCTGAAGCATGGAGGTTGGGGATTGAGAGCTGAGCCAAATTCTGCATCTTTAGAAAAGGCTCTCACTGAAGCAAGAGGTTTGAACATAGCAGAACATCTTGCTCTCTTGACAGTCTCTGGCTAACTAAACTTGATAGGAGACTGTCTTCAGAAATGTGATTGCCTGGTTACCAAAGTTCTAAGTTCTGTTGGGGTCTTTCACCAAGGAAGGGAAGTCACTTCTTCAAGGTTTCATCATTCTTTTACTAAGGCCTACCCATAGGCTTCTCTAGGATGGTGACTGCTCATCTTCTTTCCCCATGTTATTTTATTACCTGCACACATTTATGCAAACACAGACCCCTCTCCCCCAGACTCTGAGAAGACTCAGTGAAGTCAGGACCACAGGTTGAGGAGAGCTAGGTCAGAACCTCCTTTTAATAAATTTACCAGTTATGCCATCCTAGATATGTCATTGTTTTTCTGGGGGCTCCACAGTCTCCCAACCTGCACAACAGAGATCATGCTAGTTACCCAGTTCTACAAGAACTCATCAGGAGTTACCTAATTCTAAGGGAACTCATCAGGAGCATGTGAAATAATACAATGGTCATGAGTCGGTATCACATGTAGCCAATACAAAAAGACAGAGATGGAAGAATTACATGGGGTAGGACAACTCAAACATGCCTGGGTTTTATCAGCTGCATGTTGGGAAAGTCACTTCCCCTCCTGGTCTCATTTCCCAAGATCCACCATAAGGGAATTGAAGTTAAATAAAATTTCGATAATGTCATCCTGAGGCAATAGACCTTCCAATGTCTTCTCATGCTATTTAGAATCAGGTCCATTTGTCTCACCTTGGCCTCTGTGGTGAGCAGCCTCCATGATGGTTCATGAAGATCCCCACTTCCCAGTATACACATCCTTGTGTAACCAGTAAGTGGTTAGCGACTCACCTCTTGGCAAAAGAATACAACTGAAGCTATGGAAGGTCACTTCCTTACTAAAGTATTGTCATTTATCTTTTACTTTCTCTCTCTGGTGCCCTTAATTCCTTCCTTCCTTCCCCAATCCCCTGTGGTGTAGAAGATTGGTCAGGGTGGCAGGAAAAATTATAAGGAAAGATACAAATCTTCTTGGAAGGCTGGGAGGTTTTGCAAAAGCTTCTAAATAAAATTTGGCTGAAGGCAGCCAAATTCCTTTCTCTGGAGCCTAAGAGCAAAGGGTAGATAAAAAGGGAATGTAAAGAACTTATCTAGATAAATGTGTTTACTCCTGTCTCCAGAAACCAACCTTTGATAATTCATGCACAGGATTGCTCTCTACTCGGGGGTTTGACAATTTTTATTACCCACAAATTGTGTTTGCTCCAAGCCATTGTCATTAAATCTGTGCTAAATAAATGTGAGCATTGACGGCTCATAGGTGGATAAGCAGTCTTGGCTGAGCTGCACTCTCGTCAGTGGTTCTAAGGGGTATACTCCCCCTAGCCGTGCTGTCAGGCAAAATAGCTGTGGCAGCATACTTCTTTCATCCTCGCTCAGTCAGAGTCTGCAGGACAAACTCAGCAGGTGGTGCCCTGTGTGAGGAATGCTGCAATGGATCATGATGGAACCCTCAAAAATGAAGGTGAAGAGATTGCACAGTCAGTAAGTCATTGGTGCCCCCTTGGGATCTCCAAGTTCGAGGGAATTGTTTAGGCTAGGGTTTCATCATGGGACAACAGTTATCAGCTCAACAGCAACAGTATATAAAAGTATTGAAACAGCTGCTTAAAGCTAACAGAACCTCAGTTTTGCAGGTTCAATTAAGGGACCTAATGCAAATTTGTTTCCCATAACCCATGGTTCCTGGAAGAAGGTATGCTACACATAGAGCTCTGGGAACAAGTGGGGGAAAGTTTTAAACAACATCATGAATAAGGGCAAAGGGTCCCAGTAACATCTCTAACATTATGTGCTTTAGTTAGGGCTGCTTTGGTCCTGCTCTACACAGAAGAGCCTAAAAGGTAAGGGAGGGGGAACCATCACCTACCTTACTGCCTCCTTCTCCTCCCTCAGCCCCACCATTAACAGGCAAAAATACCAAAGAGGAAACAGGTTTTGCCTGAGCCCCCTCCTCAAATAAATTGGAAAAAGACAACGGATACGCTACAGCTATGGGACCCTGTCTTGGGCAAGCAGCATTAGAAGGAGAGCTCTTAGCCTGCCCAGTAATGCAATATCAACAGGCAATCAAGTATCTGAACCCATTTCTTTTGACGCTAATAAAGAGATAAGAAACAGCACTAAAGAAAATAAAGCTGCTAGCCCATTTATAAAACGAATAATTGAAGCCATAGCAGACAACTTCTGTATGAGTCCATGGGACTGGTCAGTGCTAGCTAAAAAAGAGTTAGAGCCCAGCCAATATCTCCTCTGGAAGGCAGAATATGATGAGTTATGTGAACAACAAGCCAACCAGAATCAATTGGCCAGGCAAGATAAAACAACTGCTATGATCCAGGGTAGGGGTCCCCATGCCAATGTACAACTACATTTTGATCCCCAAGCCTATGCACAAATGTCTTTGTGTGCTCTCAGGGCTTGGGACCGAATTCCCGAAAGCAGTGTTCAACAGGGATCTTTCATAATTGTTCCACAAGGGCCTCAGGGGCCATTTGTTGAATTTATCAATCAGTTAACCCAGGCAATTAAGAGATAAATTAGTCATGCCCAGGCTGCTGGTATCTTATTGTTGCAATTGGCTTATGAAAATGGTAACACTGACTGCCAGCAAGCAGTGCAGGCAATTAGAGGAAAGGCAGCCACAGGCATTAAGGCCTCCTAAAGTGAAAAGGGAGAAAAACCCAAATTGTTTTCTATGCAGAGAGCCAAGTCATTAAGAGAGAATGCCCCAATAGTAGAGACCAAGGTAACTCAGGAAAAGAATCCCCTTTTATATGTCCCTGATGTAAAAAGGGGAAACATTGGGTAAATCAATGCAGATCCAAATTTGAATGCCAGCAGCTTTCCTTGGTCGATGGAAAGTCCACAGTCCTCTTTCTCAGAGCAGCCACCACTGGGAGCACAGGACTGGACTTACTCTGCCCCAACGAATCAGTGCTAAAAGGAGAAGACCCTAAAAGGGTTGCAACCAAGATCTTGGGTCCACTGCCTCTGGGAACAGTGGGAGTAGTCCTAGGGCGATCAAGCCTATCCAGTAAAGGAATTAATGTGCTCACCAGGGTAACTGATAGTGATTATCAAGGTGAGGTATTAGTTATGATGGAATGTAAAGGTCTGCATATTCTTCCCCCTGGATCAAAGACAGCTCAGTTACTACTCTTACCATACTGGGTCCCCAACGCCCAGGGAAAGGAAAGGAGAAAGGGAAGTTTTGGAAGCATGGGAGCCACAGGAGTATATCAGAACCAATTAATCGCTGATCAGAGACCATGATTACTTTAAAAATTAGAAATAAAAATTTTACTGGCTTATTGAACACAGGGGTGGATATTTCAATCATTAGTGATCAAAACTGGCCAGAAACTTGATCGTGGGTCACTCAGAAATAAAAAATTGTCAGCACAGGGAAGTGGACACAGCCAAGCAGAGCACATGGCCCCTAACATGTTGCGATTCAGAGGGAAGAAAGGCAGTTATACAGCCTCTAATCACACCCATCCCTGTTAATCTTTGGAGATGGGACCTATTAGCCCAATGGGGGGTGGGTCACTCTGCAGACCCCTTTCTAATAATGGCCACTGTTATTATCCCTCCCCTACCCCTGATGTGGCTCTTTCAAGATCCAATGGGATAGAACAGTGGCCTCTAAAGGGAGAGAAATTATGAACCCATGAATTAGTTGAGGAGCAATTAAAAGCCGGCCATATAGAACCATCAGAGAGCTCTTGGAATTCACCCATTTTTGTCATTCCCAAAAGTTCTGGCAAATGAAGACTTTTGGATGGCTTACGGGCTATCAGTGCTAATTTGTAACCTATGGGGCCCCTTCAACAAGGCCTCCCTTTCCCCATGGCAATTCCTCAATATTGACCTATACTCATTATTGACTTAAAATAACTGCTTTTGTAGTATTCCCCTGGTAGAACAGGAAAGGGAAAAATGTGTGTTTACAATAGCAGCTATCAATAATGAAAGGCCAGCTTACCAATTTCATTGGAAACTACTTCCTCAAGGAATGCTGAACAGTCCTACCCTGTGTCAATATCATGTAAATCGGGTTTTATTCTCCAGTAGAAATAAATTTCCTGATTGCAAGGTTATTCATTTTATGGATGATATTTTACTAGCAGCCCCAACGGAGCCAGTTCTTTTAAGTTTATATGCCTCTGTCGTAAAGAATACATAGTTAAGAGGTTTAATCCCTGAAAAGGCACAATTGTCTTCTCCTTGGAAACATCTTGGATACATACTAACTTCAGACCTCACAAGATTAAATTAAATACTAGCAACTTAGCAACTTACACAGCTTAAATGATTATCAAAAATTACTGGGTGATGTTAATTTGCTTCATCCCACCTTGGGCATAACTACTGATAAGTTACAAAGCCTGTTTTCTATCCTAAAGGATAATACAGCCCTAGACTCTCCCAGGTATTTAACTCCTGCAGCAAAAAGGGAAATTGAGGAAATAGAGCAAGCTATTTCTCAGAGGCAACTAAATTGCATAGACCCACAACATTCAGTTAAATTGTTTTTCCTACTAAACATTCCCCAACAGGATGGCCCCAGGGCTATGCTTCCTAGAATGGAATTTTTGCTCACATAGTGGGACTAAAACACTATCTCCCTATATCCAGCTAGTTAGTAAAGTCATCTATACATGCCACAGATGATGCAATCAGTTGCTAGGTTATTACCCTGATATCATAAGAATTCCTTTGAGTAACAAACAATTTGAAGCAGTATTGCCCCTATCTCTAGATCTTCAGATAGCACTCTCTGATTATGCAGGTCATATACAGCATGCCCTTCCTGCTGACAAACTACTTCAGTTCTTATCTCATACTCCAGTAGTTGTGCCTACAAAAGTAGTTAACTCCCCCATAACTAACACTTTAATGCTTTTTACTGACGGCTCTGGTAAAAATGGAAAAACAGCTATTTGGTGGAGACCGCATAATTTCCTCACTCATTCTGGATTTACTAGCACTCAGAGAGCTGAGGTTGGAGCCGTAAAACTGGCCCTGGAGACCTTTTCTGCTCAGCCCATGAATATTGTTACTACTCTGCTTACTCTATTTATTGCAGAACCTTGAAACAGCCCTCATTAAGTCTAGTCTCGAGCCCATCCTGCGTGCACCTTTTCTTCAGCTTCAGCAATTGCTGGATAAATGTACACATCCTATTTTTATCACACATATTCGAGCCCACGGCTCACTGCCTGGCCCACTGGCTTATGGCAATAATCAAGCAGACCTGCAAGTCACGACATCACTGCTTGACCAAGCCACTAAATCGCATCAATTTTTCCAACAAAGTTGGAGGAAGTTAACTAAACAATTTCAACGTACTCAAAGACTAGCTAAACATATTACCCTGATCACAGGATAATTGCCAGCTCACAGACATGTCCTCTCCTTCAACAGGTGTTAACCCTAGAAAACTAGAACCTAATCAGTTATGGCAAACAGATGTTACACACATCCCTGAATTTGGAAAACTAAGATATGTACATGTATCCATTGATACCAATTCTCAGCTAATTGGTGCACATGCTCTTCCTGGAGACTCCACCCGATATGTTATTAAACATCTTCTCTTAGCTTTTGCATTTATGGGGCGGCTCACAAAAATTAAAACTGATAATGGTCTGGCTTATGCCAGCTTACAATTTCAACAATTTTCTCACACACGGAACATCCAACATTCCACAGGCATCTCATATAACCCCCAAGGGCAGGCCATAGTAGAATGTGTCCATTCCACTCTTAAAAATATGCTCAGCAAACAAAAAAAGGGGGAATATGAGTAAAGACCCTGCACCACTACTAGCATAAGCCTTCTTTACCCATATTTTTTAAAATTTAAACAATAAATTTCAATCAGCTATAGAAAAGCTTCCTCTGTTTTAGGATTGAGAATATGACTAAAACTTCACTGAGTCAAAAAAGCTATTATATCTAAAGGAAAACAGTGAAGCATACCATTTGACTTTGAATTTTATCAACATGACACATTAGCCTACCTCCTCTTTTTAATAAATATTTAGAGAGGACAGAAAAATAAATATGAGTAACATACACAAAATAATTTAGTAAATGAAGAATGGTATGAACAAATAGAAATGTGAGGAAGCAGAGCAGTTAGTACATAGTAACCCCTACAGTGTGTTAGGGATTATTCTAAGCCAATTACACACGGACTTAATATCTGAAATGTGGAACACAGAAATTCATGAAAACTGACAAACTAAGCCATTTACAATCCTGTTAGGTAAAATTAAGACCATCACAGAAATAAAATGTTTTGGTATACAGTAACTAAATGAACATAAACATGCTAAATATAGTTTCACTAATTAGGTAGAGACAAATGCATAGCATTTTTCACCAGTAAAGAGAAGATATACATTATATTCTAGTACCAGAGGTGAAAAAAACTGAATGGCAAAGTGCAGGCCTAACAATGACACGAATTTTATGATAGCAGAAATTCAAGAGGTTACTATTTTCAAAGCAACTAAAAGGACACTAGAAATTATAAATTGTAACCAATAACTACTATCTAGCCACACACAAATTTCCCTTGTCTCTTTTAATTTGTTTATAGAATAAGTAGAAATCCAAACAGATTCTTTTGTAAATTCAGGAACATGCTAAAAAGGAAGCAGAGTGATTAAAGCCAAAAGACCTGAATTCAGATACATAGTTTTATCAATATTATTTTAATATTATAGAGAAACAGTAATTCTGGCTGTATCTAGATCAGTTCTGTTCATTGGCATGAAGTATATATTTTCAGAAATGTTCAAAAAACAAAATTTTAAGTATCAAAAAACTACTGTTTACAAATTACTATTATCACATGGTATATTTGAGAGGAATGTTCTGAATGAAGAAACGGGATATCTCATAAGATTCTGCTGTATGCTGCACAATGTCTATTGAAATACTTTATTCATGTACACTGTGGATATTTGTGCTTTTAGCAAAAATGCTGTATATTATTAAATATTTTAATACAGACAACTAAAAAAATCCTCAAGTTACAGTAACCTTTAAGTTGCTGAATGGAGTTAAAGGAAAGTATAAGAACTTCAAAGGAGCAAAATTAAATCAAGATAATGATCCAGAGTAGTCAAACTAAGAAAAAAATGCTCCTTCAGATACTGACTCATCATAAGGATGTCAAATCTATGTGTGTTTTTCATCTTGTTCCCAGGGAAAATGAAAGAAACACTGGAAATAATATGACTATAGACACCCCAAATATAGTATCTCCCAAAAGTGAGAACCAAAGGAAAAACTGAGTGACATAATAAGAAATATCAGAAGAAAAAATATGCAATGGCTTTGCACATTGGAATTATATTTAAAATGTTTAAATGAATACAAGAAAATTAGAAATTCAATGTTTATTTTTGTGGAAAGAACAAGTAACACAAGTTTAAAAGCCACATTTGAATAACAGCCCAATAGAATATGAATAATACAAAATTAAGTTACGAGACAATGTATAGGTTCACCACTAAACTAAACAGAGATAAGAGGACCAGTGAATTAGAATATTGAGAAGAAAGAATATAGCCCAATACAGTAGAAACACAATTTCATAAAATATCATTTTAAAGACTAGAATGAGGAGCAAAACATGCGTAATTGTTTCACCAGAACAATCAGTATGAATTGGCCACAGCAAATAAGGCCAGTCAGATCCAAGGATTGGGTAAACAGAATCTTTCCCTGCATGGCAGTAGCTAAAAACACATTGCAAAGGGCATGGATACAGAGAGGAATGAATTGTTCCCATTACTGCAATCAGTATCATTATGCCTTGTCTTGCGTAACTGTTTCAAGTAACTAGTCTATTAAGAGACTGGGATGGGACTCAGGGTCAACTCTGCCTGACTCCAAAGCCCATGAACTCCATGGGCCCTTGAGGTTCTGCAGAGTGCCACTTCTGTGACAGAAATAGGATTCCTTACACATTCTCATCCATCTATTACTCTTCATTATTGGGAATAATCTCCTTTGGACAATGCTTCTGAAGCAACTTGGAAGGTCTTCAAATAATTTGAGAAAGTGTCTGAGCTAAGGAAATCAAAAGGTCAAACATTATTCATTTCTTATCATCAGAGAAATTGGAAAGCACGTAAGAACACACTCCACGTTTGCAAATTCTCATGTTTGCGAATTCTTTTCATTTTAGTATTTTCAGGTTACTTATGCTTTGAAAACAGATTAAATCAAATTACTGTGCCTGAAATAACCTCTTATTCTAAAAGCAAGTGACATAAAAAATTGATCTGTAGAGAGACATTTCCTCCTGCCACAATTTCCAAGACTCCAAATGCAGGAATGGTCATAGGACAAATACCTGCAGCACACATGGAAATCACACACAGCTAATGCATCCCTCACCCTGAAACAGTGGGTCTCGCCCCTGGCTCCACATCAGTCACATGCAAAGACCCTACAATTCCCAAAACCCAAATTGCAACAGACCAATAAAATCAAAATCCCTGGAGTACGGCCCAGACATCAGTATTATTTAAAGTTCTCCAGGTGATTACAGAGCCAAAGCCCCCAAAGTACTCCTTTAAGTCAAAATTTTTTGGTGTACTTGTTGCAAATTGTCTCTTGAATGAATGTAAAATGTTTACTCCTGAGTTGCAGCCTTTCAGTCATACCTGTATTATCTACTCAACTTTTGCAGGAACTGACCTTTGCTACTCCTTTTGTTCCTGATTAACATGCTCCACATGTACTGAGTGCATGCTATGCCCAGGGTCCTGTGCTAGGTGTCCTGGCTTTCAGAGCATCACTATGGGAAAAAGACTTTGCTGGGAAAAAGACTTTGCTGGGAAAAAGTTTCATCTCAAAAAATCAAAACCACGCCACTTACCAATTGAAGGCAAAAATGGAAAGACCCAAGAGGTGGCCATAAGATTAGGACATTGATACTTCAGAATATTCAAACCCATCTGCTAATGCCATGAAATTGTGTTCCACCTTACGACAAAAGGAAACACTGCCAATATTCTGAGGCAGTGAGTTAGGATTTTGGTGCAAATACATAATATATAATTTTTTATTGATATACAACATTATATACAGAAATATTCATATAAAGCTTTTTGGATTATGACAGATAATTCACATAACTGAGGAATAGAACCAGCTTTACTCCTACCCAGAAAATAAATTTATCCCTCCCTCCCTGTCCAAAGGTAAACAAGATCCTGAGCTAACACTGTAAATGAATATTGTACATTTATACAAATACTATTAAAGACATAAAAATAAAATATATAGACCTGTCACCAAGCTTCAACCACTAATCATGTACCACTTCAGCTTCATCTATACTTCAACCCTTTTCCTACCTCCACCCACTTAATTTTTTTAAGATTTTTGTGAAGATGTACATACACTGCAAGGCATAAACCTTAACTGTACATGTTAGACAAATAAATAGACCCATATAAACTTCACCCCTTTTCAACGCAATATTTTCATCACCCTCAGAAAATTCCCTTGTCTTTGGTCCTTTTTCTCAAGCAGAGATTATCTCTGTGTTGATTTTTTTCACCATAGGATTATTTTGCCTGAAATTAAATACACAAATACATAAAGTACAATTCTGTGTCTGGAAC
Organism: Mandrillus leucophaeus; assembly: GCF_000951045.1. NCBI lineage: Eukaryota > Metazoa > Chordata > Mammalia > Primates > Cercopithecidae > Mandrillus > Mandrillus leucophaeus. The sequence continues at coordinate 180,462 of NW_012101363.1, read as the reverse complement.
TTGTCTCTCATTGAGCAGGTTTATGAATTTTATCCAGGATGTGTGCTTGCTTTTTTGTATTCTTGAGCTGTATTTTGTTCTAAAAGCTATACAGTTAGTTCATTTTCTTATTGATGGACATTTGGTTGTTTCCTGTTTGGGGCTATTGTGACTAAAAGATACATAAATACTGTGCAAACAAATATTTTATATTTAACTCCTTTTTTAGCATTTACATTACACTTCTTTGCATTTTTTAGTGGTTGCTGCAGGGAATACAATATGAATCTTTAACATATCAACCAAATCTACTTCTAGAGTTAATACTATACTGTCTTAAATAAAAAAAAAAAAAACGTGAAAAGTTTGCTACAGAACCGTTCCATTTATCTTCTTATTCCATGTGTTATAAATTTCACAACTATAAATTATAAATCCTACAATACAGTGTTACAATTTGTTTCAAATAGTCACAAGTCTAAGAAATTAAGAAAAAAACTGTATTAATATTAGATGGTAGATACTTAAAATATGCAAATATGCTTTTCTTTTCTGAGATGGAGTTCCACTCTTGTCACCCAGGCTGGAGTGCAACGGCATGATCTCGGCTCACGGCAACTTCTGCCTCCCAGGTTCAAGTGACTCTCCTGATTCAGCCTCTCAAGTAGCTGGGATTATAGGCGCCCACCACCATGCTTGGCTAATTTTTGTATTTTTAGTAGAGACGGGGTTTCACCATGTTGGCTAGGCTGGTCTCGAACTCCTGACCTCAGGTGATCCACCCGCCTAGGCCTCCCAAAGTGCTAGGATTACAGGCATGTGCCACCGAGACTGACCCAAATACACTCTTTAGTGTTTAAGTTTTTCCTGAAATTTTTGAATTCCTCAGGGAATCTTCCCTACAGTAATTATTACTGTGATGCTCTAGTGTTGATTTATTTTGCATTATCCAACTACATTGATTTGTATTTTGAATATTGTAAGATTTCCTTCCTTCTTTCCATATTTATTTAATCTCTTTTATTCACACAGTAGAGATAAGTGAATATTATTTTATTCTCTGGGCCATAATCCAAAGCTATCATAACTTATTGCTCATATTGTTGGAGCTTGGACCATTGGGAGGTCTTTCAGGTTGGCTCCCTTTGAAAAGTCGCCATCATTTTTATTAAGCACTTTTTCCTTTGTGGCTTTACAAGATCCTCTAGCTCAACTTATATTTTCTAACTTCAACCTTTGGGTCCTTTTAATGAATGTTGTTTAGAAACCAAGACTGTAGACCTTGGTGTGTTCATTGATACTAGATGTCTCTGCTTCTTGGCCCTCAAGAGTTTGGAACATTATCGATCTCTGAATCATCTATCTATCTATCTATCTATCTATCTATCTATCTATCTATCTATCTATCTGCCTACCTATCTATCCATCTATCTATCCATCCTTCCATTCATCCATCCTTCCAGATATCTTAGACATGCTTCATCTATCTATCTATCTATCTATCTATCTATCTATCTATCTATCTATCTATCTATCTCTCTATCTGTCTATCTATCTATCTGTCTGTCTTTATATCTATTAATCCATCCATCCACCCATCCATCCATCCATCCAGATATATTAGTGATGGGTTCATCCTGACATTTCCAACTTTGGTCTAGGACCACAAGATTCATGCTAGCATTCACCATTTAACTTTTGTGGACAACACTGAGAAACAGCCTCCATATATTATATAATAACACGTAAAAGTGTTTCAGAATTGCTAACTGATATCCTTGTAGGAAAATAAAATATTACTCAGTAGAACACAGCGCTTGTGTAGTCTTAGAGCATTCAACCAAAATACTGTTTTTCAAAGTGACTTAGATGCAGACATTTTATCCACATCCTCTTCAGTAGGGTTATGTTTATAGGTAGATGACAGATAATTCGTTTGTTTATAGACAAGAGTCTCACTCTGTTACCCAGGCTGGAGTGCAGTGGCACAAACTTGACTCACCGTAACCTTCATCTCCTCAGTTCAAGTGATTCTCCTGCCTTTGCCTCCTAAGTAGCTGGGATTACAGGTGTGTGCCACCACACCCAGCTAATTTTTGTATTTTCAGTAGAGACAAAGTATCACCATGTTGGCCAGGCTGGTCTCAAACTTCTGACCTTAAATGATCCTCCCACCTTAGCCCCCCAAAATGCTTGGATTACAGGTGTGAGCCACTGCACCCAGCCAGATGACAAATAATTTGTAATACAATGAGATTCATTTGTCACTGTCTGCATTATATCTGAATTTCCCCAACATCCTGGTTAATTTTTTAAAATTTGCATTGAGTAAAATTACTCTTTGTGGTGTACAGTTCATTGGGTTTTGACAACTGTGTAGTCATATACCTATTTCCACGGTACCACACTAAACTGTTTCCAAACTTTTCTTGTTGCCCCTTTGTAATCAATGCCTGTCCTCCTCCTATTCTTTGGCAACCACTAATCATTTTCCATCCCTCTAATCATTCATGCAATGTGATAAAATAGAATCACGTAATACACAGCCTTGTTGATCTGACAGCCTTAATTTAGAGAAAAATATTTAAGATTCATACATGTAGTAGTGGAGATCAATAGTTTTTTCCTTTTTGTTAACAACACATTTCTTTTGTGTAGACATATCACAGTTTATTATCCACTCACCTACTGAGGGCCATAAGATTTATTTCTAGCTTTTTGCAAATATGAATATAGTGGCAACCAATATCCACAAACAGGTTTTAATCACTAGTTTTCAGTTTTGTATAATAAATGGTTGGTTAGGGGTGGGACATCTAGTTCAAATAATAAGTATATGACTAACTTTATTTAAAATGGTCAAACTATTTTCCAAAGTTACTATGTCATTTTGCATTCCTAACTTGAGTAGCTCCAAATCCTAACCAGCACTTGGTACTCACATTAAAATTTTTTTTTACCATTCTCATGGGTGTGTGATATCTCACTGTGGCTTGGTTTCATTTTTTAAAGAAATCTGCTGAATACAGAATCTCGTGTTGATAA
>NW_012101363.1:175399-176778 GCF_000951045.1 Mandrillus leucophaeus | reverse complement strand
ATTTGTGAGGTTTCTAGTTTGGTAATAAATAAATAGTTCTCAAATTTCCTGTTGTGATCCATCATTTTCTTTTCCATTTGAAGACAGGTACACATACATGCATTTCTGCCTGTATAGTTCTCTTACACCTTTTTCTTTCTATCTTAATACATCTATATATTCCATTCAATGCAAGTGAAAGCAAAGAAAAATCTCTAAGTATTCAACTGGACCGAAAAAGGGCATGTACAAAGAAAAATATTGAATAAAATTTTATAAACAATGATTCAGGATTTTAAAAGTATGACTTTTAAGTATACCCCCATATAATCTTTATTATAATTGTCATAGTACACCAGTAGCTACAAAAAGCAGGAAATAATACAAAATAGTAACCATGAGAATATTATCAATATTATTAGAAGTTTAAGTCCTCTGGAAAATTGATATAAAGCACATTTACAATCTTTCAGATATGAGTTTTCACTTTCCTCTGATATCTGTGAAGATGTTTTTATTTTTAACACATCAAATAATATTCAAGATTACTACTTCATTGTACTATAAAGGTTTGCCAGTATTTTAAATAACTGACCAGTGTTTTTCTACTTAAGGAACAATTGATGTAATAAATAAATTCAGAATATTCCTCTTTTACTTTAGTATAGAATAATAATGCCCTAAATATGTACTATATGCTTACACACATTACTGTTTTATGATTCAAACACAAAGGGCCTCTTTAAGATTTTCTTCATGTATTTTACATTTGCCATTAAACTTCCATGAAAATGAATTGATATTAATGACGTTCATCTACTATAGAACAACCTCTCATAGCTCTGATGTAGAAAAAATAGACTATATGTTTTTATGTAAACACTAAGCATTAAGGTATAAAAACTAACTTGAGAATTGAATTATAATTTGCTTTATACAAATTTCAAATGTTTTCAATACAAATAATGTGCTCACTGAATAATTACTTGTCCAAACATCAATGCTTTTGCTCATTTGAAACACATAACAAAATAAATAACTGCTTTGGCTTTAGAGTAATCCTCCATAACAAATACTCTTTTTAATTTTAAAGTCTGGGGATGTGTGCTTTAGTCCTTTTTTGTGTAAGTCCTGACACATTCAGATTTGAGTTCTGATTAAATACTTCCTCCCATTTATTCAATCTGTAAGTTGTTTCCCTATAAACTCTATGGTGATTTTTAAGTTCTAAATTTTGGATAAAACTCTTTTCACATTTACTACAACTATAGAAATTCTCTAGTATGAATTCTCTTATGTCGAGTAAGGGTTGAGCATCGATTAAATAATTTGCCACATTCTTTACATTTGTAGGGTTTCTCTCCAGTATGAATCATCTGATGTCGTCTAAGGTTTGAAGA
>NW_012101363.1:171273-175349 GCF_000951045.1 Mandrillus leucophaeus | reverse complement strand
AGATTTTCCTATCTGAAATTTAAAAATGTAATTCCACTGTCATTTGCAATGATTACTTTTCATGACATATTATACTGCACTTATATTATTTATTCCATTTACGTAATTTGTTACTTTGTCTTGGCTGTTTTCAAGATTTTTTATTTATCTTTGGCACTTCTTCAACTAACTGGTCAGAATTTTGTATTGTAACTAAATAGATCACTGTAGAGTTACACATGTATTCAGATTAATTTCTAAGCACCATTAAATCTTTTTTATTTATTTATTTATTTTTTTTGAGATGGAGTCTCACTCTGTCACTCAGGCTGGAAGTGCAGTGGTGTGATCTTGGCTTACTGCAACTTCTGCCTCCCACATTCAAGTGATTCTCCTGCCTCAGTCACCCAAGTAGCTGGGATTACAGACATGGGACATGACGCCCAGCTAATATTTGTATTTTTAGTGTAGACAGGGTTTCACCATGTTGGCTAGGCTTGTCTCAAACTCCTAACCTCAGGTGATCCACCTGCCTCAGCCTCCCAAAATGCTTGGATTACCAGCGTGAGTCACCACACCCAGACAGTACCATTAAATTTTATAAAAACATTCTTAAAATCCATGGGAACTTATAAGCAATATTTTATAAGCTTTGAAATAAGAAAATCATATAATTCTTCTTACATGAATCATAGGCAAGAAAAAAGGATTTGTATGGGATACAGTCTGAACCCAGAAGACTTAGATTTATGAGAGGAAAATTCAGTGTGCAATGAGAAACTAATTTAGCTTTGAGATTTGTGAGGTTTCTAGTTTGGTAATAAATAAATAGTTCTCAAATTTCCTGTTGTGATCCATCATTTTCTTTTCCATTTGAAGACAGGTACACATACATGCATTTCTGCCTGTATAGTTCTCTTACACCTTTTTCTTTCTATCTTAATACATCTATATATTCCATTCAATGCAAGTGAAAGCAAAGAAAAATCTCTAAGTATTCAACTGGACCGAAAAAGGGCATGTACAAAGAAAAATATTGAATAAAATTTTATAAACAATGATTCAGGATTTTAAAAGTATGACTTTTAAGTATACCCCCATATAATCTTTATTATAATTGTCATAGTACACCAGTAGCTACAAAAAGCAGGAAATAATACAAAATAGTAACCATGAGAATATTATCAATATTATTAGAAGTTTAAGTCCTCTGGAAAATTGATATAAAGCAAATTTACAATCTTTCAGATATGAGTTTTCACTTTCCTCTGATATCTGTGAAGATGTTTTTATTTTTAACACATCAAATAATATTCAAGATTACTACTTCATTGTACTATAAAGGTTTGCCAGTATTTTAAATAACTGACCAGTGTTTTTCTACTTAAGGAACAAATGATGTAATAAATAAATTCAGAATATTCCTCTTTTACTTTAGTATAGAATAATAATGCCCTAAATATGTACTATATGCTTACACACATTACTGTTTTATGATTCAAACACAAAGGGCCTCTTTAAGATTTTCTTCATGTATTTTACATTTGCCATTAAACTTCCATGAAAATGAATTGATATTAATGACGTTCATCTACTATAGAACAACCTCTCATAGCTCTGATGTAAAAAAAATAGACTATATGTTTTTATGTAAACACTAAGCATTAAGGTATAAAAACTAACTTGAGAATTGAATTATAATTTGCTTTATACAAATTTCAAATGTTTTCAATACAAATAATGTGCTCACTGAATAATTACTTGTCCAAACATCAATGCTTTTGCTCATTTGAAACACATAACAAAATAAATAACTGCTTTGGCTTTAGAGTAATCCTCCATAACAAATACTCTTTTTAATTTTAAAGTCTGGGGATGTGTGCTTTAGTCCTTTTTTGTGTAAGTCCTGACACATTCAGATTTGAGTTCTGATTAAATACTTCCTCCCATTTATTCAATCTGTAAGTTGTTTCCCTATAAACTCTATGGTGATTTTTAAGTTCTAAATTTTGGATAAAACTCTTTTCACATTTACTACAACTATAGAAATTCTCTAGTATGAATTCTCTTATGTCGAGTAAGGGTTGAGCATCGATTAAATAATTTGCCACATTCTTTACATTTGTAGGGTTTCTCTCCAGTATGAATCATCTGATGTCGTCTAAGGTTTGAAGATCGGTTAAAGGAGATGCCACAATCCTTACATATATATGGTTTCATTCCAGTATGAGTTATCTGATGCACAGAAAGACATGAGGAATGAGAGAAAGATTTGCTACATGCTTTACATTTGTAAAGTTTTACTCCAGTGTGAATTCTCTGATGTTTAGTAAGGGATGAACTACAGTTAAAGGCTTTGCCACATTCTTTACATATGTAGGGTTTCTCTCCAGTATGAATTCTTTGATGTTGAGTTAGGCGTGAGCTACAATTAAAGGCTTTGCCACATTCTTTGCATTTATAGGGTTTTTCTCCAGTATGAATTCTCTGGTGGACAGTAAGACTTGAGGAACGAGAGAAAGATTTACTACATGATTTACATTTGTAAAGTTTTTCTCCGGTATGAATTCTCTGATGTTTAGTTAGGTACGACCTACAGTTAAAGGCTTTGCTGCATTCCTTACATTTGTAGGGTTTCTCTCCCGTATGGATTCTCTCGTGCTGAGTAAGGGCTGAAGACACTTTAAATGATTTACCACATGCTTTACATTTGTAAGGTTTCTCTCCAGTATGAATTCTCCGATGCACAAGAAGATTTGAAGAATGAGTAAAACATTTGCTACATGCTTTACATTTGTAAAGTTTTTCTCCAGTGTGAATTCTCTGATGTCGAGTAAAATATGAACTAGAATTGAAGGCTTTGCCACATTCTTTACATTTGTATGGTTTCTCTCCAGTATGAATTATTTGATGTTGAGTAAGGTGTGAACGATGGTTAAAGGCTTTGTCACATTCTTTACATTTGTAAGGTTTCTCTTCATTATGGATTATCTTATGTTTTCTTAGACTTGACAATTTACTAAGGATTTTCTCACCATTATTACATCTGTGTGACTTTTCTCCAATATGGATTCTCTGAGGCTGAGTATGTTTTGATGACTGCATAAAAGTTTCCACACACTTATTACATTTGGCAGACTTTTCTTGAATAAAGATACTCTGACGGCCATGGTTGGTGCATTCATGAAAGGCTTTCTCACATATTTTACATTTGTAATGGTTCTGTAGAAAATGAGTTTTCTGATGTCTTCTGGGGCTTATTCCTTGGCTTAATGTTGTATCAGATTTATTGTACTGATTTTTCTCTGTAATACAAATATACTGGTAATTATTTAGGGTAGAGTCCTGCTTAAAGGCTGTCAAAGTTTTATTACATGTGTGATGTTTTCCCAAATTATCTATTCCCTGACATTGATTAAGCAACGATGAATGAATGAAGACCTTTCTATATTGATTACAGGCAGAACAAGGTGTTATTTGTTGGTGAAACAAACTTTTAACAAAGGACCCATCAAATTGATCATATTTAGAAATCACCTCCTCATTTTTAAATCTCTCCTTTTCAGAAATATTTGACCCAACATTTACTCCAGTTCTACATTTTAATTGGTTTAAATGATTATTTGAAACATGGACTAAGTCACTATTTGGATTATCCAAATTTTCTTTTAAAGAAAAAGTATGTTTCAAAAATTGATGTCAGCATTTACTTACAGAAACACATGGTTTAGAAAAACCAACTGACACAGATTGAGTTTTTTCATGTTTTTGACCTCCTGTAACAGTGATGTTTTTGTTACAGGTAGTTGTCTTAACATTTTGTATGTCCATCATAATATCTGTTGTGACCTTCACACTTACCCTCACTTTCCCACTCTTTCCTTAAGTTTAAATTCTGAGGGCCACAGCTCCCATATCCATCCAATATCACTTTTTGGAATGATGCTTCTATGAGCTTCTTTCTTAAGAGGCCTTGAGTATCATGAGAAAACATATCTGAAAGATACCAAAAGTTTTAAAAATTCCAATTACTAAATTCAGGTGAAAATACTTTATAAATCTAATACACAAATTATACCGCATAGAGAACACCATGA
>NW_012101363.1:161658-171223 GCF_000951045.1 Mandrillus leucophaeus | reverse complement strand
ACTGATTTTTCTCTGTAATACAAATATACTGGTAATTATTTAGGGTAGAGTCCTGCTTAAAGGCTGTCAAAGTTTTATTACATGTGTGATGTTTTCCCAAATTATCTATTCCCTGACATTGATTAAGCAACGATGAATGAATGAAGACCTTTCTATATTGATTACAGGCAGAACAAGGTGTTATTTGTTGGTGAAACAAACTTTTAACAAAGGACCCATCAAATTGATCATATTTAGAAATCACCTCCTCATTTTTAAATCTCTCCTTTTCAGAAATATTTGACCCTACATTTACTCCAGTTCTACATTTTAATTGGTTTAAATGATTATTTGAAACATGGACTAAGTCACTATTTGGATTATCCAAATTTTCTTTTAAAGAAAAAGTATGTTTCAAAAATTGATGTCAGCATTTACTTACAGAAACACATGGTTTAGAAAAACCAACTGACACAGATTGAGTTTTTTCATGTTTTTGACCTCCTGTAACAGTGATGTTTTTGTTACAGGTAGTTGTCTTAACATTTTGTATGTCCATCATAATATCTGTTGTGACCTTCACACTTACCCTCACTTTCCCACTCTTTCCTTAAGTTTAAATTCTGAGGGCCACAGCTCCCATATCCATCCAATATCACTTTTTGGAATGATGCTTCTATGAGCTTCTTTCTTAAGAGGCCTTGAGTATCATGAGAAAACATATCTGAAAGATACCAAAAGTTTTAAAAATTCCAATTACTAAATTCAGGTGAAAATACTTTATAAATCTAATACACAAATTATACCGCATAGAGAACACCATGATAGTTGAATCAAAAACTTGAGGCCCCTTTGTTTTCTCAATTGATATATGAACTTAAATATAATAGGGTGACTAAAGTCAGTTGAGTTTGCAGCACCTAGGTGAACACAAAGCCAAGAATGGTCGCATTTAGAAGGAAGAAACTTTGTTGTATTTGTGCACCACAGCACAGTGCAGTTACACAAAAACTTTTCGCATTCTGTTTCACTCTCAGGAAAGAAAAACAAAAGGAGTAAAACATATGTCCAAAGTTCTGGATTATTCTGGGGTGATCTAAAGTCTGGCCATTGCTTCCTTTAACATGTGGTGCAGGAGAAAATGGTGACATAGTTGAAATGACAGGTCAACTGAGAACAAAGATGAATGCTTGTTACAACAACAGAGAGATAGTAGTGCCTATGACACTTACCAAAGGGGGAGATTAAAGGCTCCTAAGAGAAAAAGAAAAAAACAAACCTTTCTAATAGGAAAATACACACAGTAGTCTAGAGAAGAAACATCCTGACAACAGTATGAAGAATCTCCCAGAATGACTAGAGTGCCTGATGGGTATCAGTTTTCACCTATACAAATTCATTCCATAATAGACAGAATAGGAAGCTGTTTCTTACTTGATCAAAATATCAACAAAATCACAAAACATCAAAGTAATCAAAACACATGGCTCAATAAAAGGACCAAAATGAAAGTGAATCTAAAGAAGTAGAAATCTATTAACATATTAACATCCAAGTGAAGCTAGAGAAGTAGAAATCTATTAACTAATTTTAAAATAATTTAAAATATCTATCTTTGTCTTATAGACAAGGTCTTGCACTGTCACCAGGCCACAGTGCAATCATAGCTCACTGAAACCTCGAATTCCTGGCCTAAAGCAGTCACCCTACCTCACTTTCCCAAGTGGCTATGACTACAGGAACGCACCATCACATCTGAATAATTTTTTTAATTCTTTGTACAAACAGGGTCTTGCTAGGTCATTCAGGCTAGTCAAAAATTCCTGGCCTCAAGAAATCCTATAGCCTCACACTCTCAAAGTGCTGGGATGAATCCAGCAACTGAACCTGGCATTCTACGTTTTCTTTAAGAAATGAGAATATTAACCCAACAACCATACAAAAGGACAAGGATGTATTACATAATGATAAAGGGTTCAATTCAACAAGAATACTTACATATGCTAAACACCTAAGCACCAAACTTTGGAGCACTGAGATAAAACAAGTGATTCTAGTCCTGAGAAAAGAATTAGCCACATAATAACAGTGAGGTATTTCAACATCCCATGGACATCATTAGATCACTGAGGCAGAAAATTAACAAAGAAATTTTGGACATCAATTCCAAACGATCAACTGGACCTAACAGGCATCTACAGAATAGACCAATTGGACCTAATAGACAATATTCCACCCAACAACCACAGAACACACACATCCTTCATATGCACACAGGACATACTTGAAGATTGACCCTATATGCTCAGCCAGAAAGCAAGTCTCAATAAATTAAAAAGAAAAAAATCATACCAACCATACTCTTGGACTAAAATAGAATAAAAACAGAAAACAACAACAAGAAGATCTCTCAAAACCACAGAAACGCATAAAAATTAAACGATTGGCTCCTCAAGACCTTTTGAGTAAACAATGAAATCAAGGCAGAAATTAAAAAGTTATTTGAAGTTAGTGAAAACAGAGAAAACACATACCAAAATCTTTGGGACACAACTAAAGCCGCAATAAAAGAAGCTTATAACACGAAATGCCTACTTCAAGAAGTCAGATCTCAAATTAATGATATAACATCACTTGTAAAGAAACTAGAAAAAGAAAAATAAGCTGAGCACAAATGTAGAAGAATAGAAATAACTAAAACCAGATAACTGAATTAATTGAGACCACAAATTCCATACAAAGCATCAGCAAAACCAAAAGTTGGTTCTTTGAAAGGGTAAACAAGATTGATAGACCACTAGCTAGGTCAACAAAGAAAAACATTCGATCCAGACAAGCACAATCAGAAACAACAAAGGGGACATTACAATCAACCCCACAGGTATACAAAAGATTCTCAGAGACTTATGAAGACTATGAAGACTTCTATGCACATAAAGTGGAACATCTAGAGGAAATGGATAAATTCCTAGAAACATACAATTTCCAAAGATCGAATATGGAAGAAACTGAAACCCTGAACAAACTAGTATCAAGTTCTGATACTGAATCAGTAATAAAAAATTTACCAACCAAAAAACCCCTGGACAAGATGGATTCACAGCTAAATTATACCAGAAGTACAAGGAAGAGCTAGTATCAATTCTACTGAAACTATTCCAAAAAATAAGGAGTGACTCTTCCCCTCTCATTCTATGGGGCCAACATCACTCTGTTACCAAAATCTGGTAAAGACACAATGAACAAAGAAAACTACAGTACAATATCTCTAATGAACACAGACAGAAAAATCTTCAACAAAATAGTAGCAAGCCAAATCCAGCAGCTCAAAGTTAATTTATCTCAGTTAACTGGGCTTTATTCCTAGAATGCAAGGTTAGTCTAACATATGGAAATTTTAAAATGTGATTCACCACATAGAATTAAAATTCAAAAGCTAGGCGCAGTGGCTCACACCTGTAATCCCAGCACTCTGGAAGGCCAAGGCCAGTGGATCATCTGAGGCCAGGAGTTCGAGACCAGCTTGGCCAACATGGTGAAACCCTGTCTCTACTAGAAATACAAAAATTAGCTGAGTGTGGTGGCACATTCCTGTAGTCACAGGTACTCTGGTGACAGAGGTATGAGAATCATTTGAATCCAGGAGGTGGAGGTTGCAGTGAGCTCTCTAGCCTGGGGGATAAAGTGGGACTCTGTCTCAAAAAAAAAAAAAAAAAAAAAAATCACCATTTCAATATATATGAGGTAAGCTTTTGATAAAACTTAACATCCCTTAATGATTAAAAAAAAAAAAACCCTCGACAAACTAAGCATTAAAGAAACATACCTCAAAACAATGAGAACCATCTGTGAGAAACCCACAGCCAACATACTAACCAGACAAAAGGTGGAGGCATTCCCCTTAAAAACAAGAATGAGAGAAGAACTCCACTCTCACCACTTCCATTCAACATAGTAATGGAAGTACTAGCCTGAAAAATCAGTCAAGAGAATGAAATAAAAGGCATCCAAAGAGGAAATGAAGAAAGTAACATCATCTCTGCTGATAAGATTCTACACCTGGAAAGACTGTGCCAAAAGGCTCCTAAAACTGATAAGGAACAGTAAAGTTTCAAGATACAAAATCAAAGTACAAAATCAGTAGCATTTCTATACACCAATAACATGCAAGCTGAGAGCCAAATCAAGAACATAATTCCATTTACAATCACCACACACACAAAGAAAAAACCAAATACCTGGGAATAGATCTAACCAACAAGGTTAAAGATCTCTACAAGGGGAACTATAAAACACTGTTGAAAAAAATTATAGACAACACAAACAATTGGAAAACACTCCATGCTCAAAGAAGAATCAACATCTTTAAAATGGCCATACTGCCCAAAGCAATCTAGAGATTCCATACTATTCCTATCAAACTACCAATGTCACTTTTCACAGAATTAGAAAAAAACTGTTCTAAAATCCATATGGAACTAAGTAAGAGTCCAAACAGCCTAAGCAATCCTAAACAAAAGAAAAAACCAAAGGCTTCATATTATCCAACTTCAAACTATACTATAAGCCTACAGTCACCAAAACAGCATGGTACTGGCACAAAAATACACACACGGGGTGGGGCCAATATGGCTGACTAGAAGCAGTAGCATTCAGAGGCTCCCATTGAAAAGAACCATAGTAAGTGTGTGAATCCTTCACCAGCAACCAAGGTATCCAGGTTCTCCCATCAGAACTGACTAGGAGGCTGGCATGATCCACAGAGAAAATAACAACAGTGTGGTGCAGCAGCCCACCTGAGAGCCACATAGGGGAGGAGAGCCCTGTCCTGCCAGCCAAAGGAGTCAGTGAGTGAGTGTGCTACCCAACCAGAAAAATCATGCTTTTTCCAGGGAACTGTACAACCCACAGGTCGGAAGATCCCACTCATGAACTCATGCCACTGGGGTTTAGCATCCCAACCCTGCAGCTGCACAGATTCTCAACAGTCTCTCAGCTGGAACCTGCTTAAGCCTACAGAGCACCTGCAGGGAGGGGCGACAAGCACCACAGCTGCATCTGCCTGCTGTCTAAGCCATTTGAGCTCCTTGGCAGAGGGGCAGCAGCCAGCACTGGGACTCACAATTGCATAACACGCTAAGCTCCCAGGGTGAAGGAAGGGCAACATTCACCTCTATAGCTCCAGGCTGTGCTTTTCCCCTCCTGGAGTCAGGGAGGCTGCATGGCTTGGTCCCAAGATGTGTCTCTGACAGCCCAACGCACTGGCTGGGGCAGACCGCAGCCAGAGTGCCTCTTCAGGCCTGACCCTGTCGCATCCTTCCTCACTGGGCAGGGCTTCCCTGCAGGAACTCCAATAACTCCAGCCAGAGGCTCAGGGAAAAAACCCAGATCTCACTGGGCCTGAGTCCCTAGTGGGAGGGGTGACGGCAGTCTCTGCAGATCAACAGACTTAGTCTTTCCTCCTGGTAGTTCTGAGGAATCCAGGCAGCCCAGACAAGTGGGTTTTTCCCCAGCGAAGCACAGCTCCTCCATCAAGGGACAAAGTGCTTCGTTAAACAGGTCCTATTCCATGTGCCACCCAACTAGGTGAGACCCTCCAACAGGGGTTGTCAGACACCCTATACAACAGCAATCTTACTGGCATCAGGTTGGTGCTCCCCAAGTTCAGAGATCCCAGAAGGAGCAAGCACCCATCTTGGCTGTTCTCCAGCCTCCCTCAGTGACATTTCCAGGCACAGGAGTGAACCAGATGAACAGGGCCAAAGTGAACCCCCAGAAAACCGCAGTAGCCCTATAGAAGTGGGACCTGACCACTGAAAGAAAAACCAACAGAAAGCAACACAACAGCATCAACAACAACAAAAAGCCCCCACAAAAACCCCATCTAAGGGTCAGCAGCCTTAAAGATCAAAACTAGACAAACAGAGAGGAGAAAGAATCAACAAAAAAATGCTGAAAACCCAAAAAGTCAGAGTGTCTCTTCTCCAAATGATTGCAACATCTCTCCATCAAGGGCATAGAACCGGACAGAGGATGAGACAGAAGACTTGACAGAAGTAGACCTCACAAGATGGGTAATAAAAAACTACACTGTGCTAAAGGAGCATGTTCTAACCCAATGCAAAGAAACTAAAAACCTTGATAAAAGGTTAGAGGAGCTGCTGACTAAACAGTTTAGAGAGGAACATAAATGACCTGATGGAGCTGAGAAACACAGCATGAGAACTTCATGAAGCACACGCAAGTATCAAAAGCCAAACCAACCAGGCAGAAGAAAGGACATCATTTGAAGACTACCTTGCTGAAATAAGGCATGTAGACAAGACTAGAGGAAAAAAATAATAAAAAGGAATGAACAAAGCCTCCAAGAAATACGTGACTTCACAAAAAGACTGAACCTATGATTGATTGGAGTACCTGAAAAAGATGAGGAGAATGGAAACAAGCTGGAAAACATACTTCACGATATTATCCAGGTAAACTTCCCTAACCTAGAAGGCACGCCAACATGCAAATTCAGGAAATACAGAGACCACTACTAAGATACACCATGAGAACATCAACCCCAAGACACATACTCATCAGATTCTCCAAGGTCGAAATGAAGGAAACAATGTTAAGGGCAGCCAGAAAGAAAGGCCAGGTCACCTAAAAAGGGAAGTCTATCAGACTAACAGTAGGCTTCTCAGCAGAAACTCTATAAGCCAGAAGAGATTGGGGGCCAATATTCAACATCCTTAAAGAAAAGAATTTTCAACCCAGATTTCATATCCGGCCAAACTAAGCTTCATAAACGAAAGAGAAATAAAATCCTTTCCAGACAAGCAAATGCTGAGGCATTCCGTTACCACCATGCCTGCCTTGCAAGAGCTACTGAAAGAAGTACTAAATATGGAAAGGAAAAATTGGTAAAAGCCACTGGAAAAACACAACAGCATAAAGACTAATGACACTATGAAGAAACTGCATCAACTAGTGTGCAAAACAGCCAAATAGCATCATGATGACGGGATCAAATTCACACATAACGATACTAATCTTAAATATATATGGGCTAAACATCTCATTAAAAGACACAGACTTACAAATTGGATAAAGAGTCAAGACCAATTGGTATGCTGTCAGGACACACATCTCATGTGCAAAGACACATATAGGCTCAAAATAAAAGGATAAAGGAAAATTTACCAAGCAAATGGAAAGGAAAAAAAAAAAAAGCAGGGGTTACAATTCTCGTCTCTGATAAAATAGACTTTAAACCAACAAATGTCAAAAAAGGCAAAGAAGAACATTGTATAATGGTAAAGGGAACAACTCAACAAGAAGAGCTAACTATTCTAAATATATATGCACCCAGTACAGGAGCACCCATATTCATAAAACAAGTTCTTAGAGACTTACAAAGAGATGCAGACTCCTACACAATAACAGTGGGAGACTTTAACACTCCACTGTCAATATTAGACAGATCAACGAGACAGAAAATTAGCAAGGATATTCAAGACTTAAACTCAGCCCTGGATCAAGTGGACCTAATAGACATCTACAGAACTCTCCACTCCAGATCAACAGAATATACATTATTCTCGGTGCCAGATGACACTTATTCTAAAATCGACCACATAATTGGAAGTATAACACTCTTCAGCAAATACAAAATAACTTGAATCGTAACAGTCTCGCAGACCACATTGCAACCAAATTAGAACTCACGATTAAGAAACTCACTCAAAACCACAAAATTACACGAAAATTGAAGAACCTGCTCCTGCATGACTCCTGGGAAAATAATGAAATTAAGGCAGAAATCAAGAAGTTATTTGATACCAATGAGAACAAAGAGACAACGTACCAGAATCTCTAGGATGCAGGTAAAGCAGTGTTAAGAGGGAAATTTATAGCACTAAATGCTCACAACAGAAAGCTAGAAAAATCTCAAATCAACACCTAACATTACAATTAAAAGAGCTAGAGAGGCAAGAGCAAACTAATCCAAAAGTTAGCAGAAGACAAGAAATAATCAAGATTGGAGCAGACTTGAACCCTCCAAAAAATAAATGAACCCAGGAGCTAGTTTTTTGAAAAAGTTAACAAAATAGATTGACTGCTAGCTAGATTAACAAATTAGAAAAGAGAAAAGAATCAAATAGACACAATAAAAAATGATAAAGGGGATATCACCACTGACCTCACAGAAATAAAAACTACCACTAGAGAATACCATAAATACCTCTACACGAGTAAACTAGAAAACCCAGAAGAAATGGATAAATTCCTGGACACATACACCCTCTAAGACTAAACCAGGAAAAAGTCAAATCCCTGAATAGACCAATAACAAGTTCTGAAATTGAGGTAACAATAGCCTACCAACCAAAAATTGCCCAGGACCAGATGGATTCACAGCCTAATTCTACCAGAAGTACAATGAGGAGCTGGTACCATTCCTTCTGAAACTATTCCAAACAATTGAAAAGGAGGGATTCCTCAATAACTCAGTTTATGAAGCCAGCATCATCCTGGTACCAAAACTGGGAAGAGAGACAACAAAAAAAGAAAACTTCAGGCTAATATCCCTGATGAACACTCATGTGAAAACCCTCAATAAAATACTAGCCAACTGAATCCAGCAGCACATCAAAGAACTTATCCACCATGATCAAGTTGGCTTCTTCCCTGGGATGGAAGGTTGGTTCAACATAAGCAAATCAATAAACGTAATCCATCATATAAACAGAACCAAAGACAAAAACCACATGATTATCTCAATAGATACAGAAAAGGCCTTTGATAAAATTTAACATTCCTTCATGTTAAAAACTCTCAATAAACTAGGTATTGATGGAACATATCTGAAAATAGCAAGAGCTATTTATGACAAACCCATAGCCAATATCATATTGAATGAGCAAAAGCTGGAAGTATTCCCTTTGAAAATCAGTACCAGACAGGGATGCCGTTTCTCACCACTCCTATTCAACATAGTATTGAAAGTTCTCACCAGCGCAATCAGGAAAGAGAAAGAAATAAAGCATATTCAAATAGGAAGAGAGGAAGTCAATTTGTCTCTGTTTGCAGATGACATAATTTTATATTTAGAAAACCCAGTCATCTCAGCCAAAAAATTCCTTAAACTGATAAGAAACTTCAGAAAAGTCTCAGGATACAAAATCAATTTGCAAAAATCCAAGCATTCCTTTACAACAACAATAGACAAGCAGAGAGTCAAATCATGAATAAACTCCCATTCACAACTGCTACAAAGAGAATAAAATATCTAGGAATACAGCTAACAAGGGATGTGAACGAACTCTTCAAGAAGAACTACAAACCACTGCTCAAGAAAATAAGAGAGGACACAAGCAAATGGAAAAATACTCCATCCTCATGGATAGGAAGAATCAACATTGTGAAAATGGTCATACTGCCCAAAGTAATTTACAGATTAAATACTATTCCCATCAAACTACCATTGACATTCTTCACAGAATTAGAAAAAAAACTACTTTAAATTTCATATGGAATCAAAGAAGACCCCATATAGCCAAGACAATCCTAAGCAAAAAGAACAAAGCTGGAGGCATCA
>NW_012101363.1:159257-160448 GCF_000951045.1 Mandrillus leucophaeus | reverse complement strand
AGGAGAGCAACACACACCAGGGCCTGGTGGGGGTTGGGGTTTGAGGGGAGGGAACATAGAGGATGGGTCAATAGGTGCAGCAAACCACCATGGCACACATATACCTATGTAACAAACCTGCATGTTCTGCAAATGTATCCCCCTTTTTTTTTTTATTTTGAGGAAATAAAGAAAAACAAATTTTTTTTAAAAAAATGACACATAGACCAATGGAACAGAATAGAGTACCCAGAAATAAATAGAGGCACACACTTACAATCATCTGATGTTCCACAAAGTCAACAAAAACAAGCAATAGTGAAAGGACTCCCTATTTAATAAATGGTTCTGGGATGACTGACTAACCACATGCAGACAAATGAACATAGACTCCTACATTTCACCATATATAAAAATTAACTCAAGATGATTAAAGATTTAAATTCAGAACCTAAAAAATCTAAAAATACTAGAAGAAAATCTGGCAAATACCATTCTAGACATTGACTTTGGCAAATAATTTACGGCTAAGTCTTTAAAAGCAATTGTAACAAAAACAAAAATTGACAAATGGGACCTAATTAAAGAGTTTCTGCACAGCAAAAGAAACTGTGAACAGAATCGACAACCTACAGAATGGGAGAAGACATTCAAAAACTATGTACCTGACAAAGGCCTAATTCCAGAATCCATATGAAATTTAAATTAACAAGAAAAAAACCCATTAAAAAGTGGGTAAAGGGCAAGAGCAGACACTTCTCAAAAGAAGACATACAAGCAGCCAATAAGCATATGAAAAAATGTTACACATCACTACCCATAAGAAAAATGCAAATCAAAACCACACTGAGATACCATCTACACCACTCAGAATAGTGATTATTGAAAAGTCAAAAAACAGATGCTGGCAAGTGCCAGCAGTAAAGATAATACTTATACACTGCTGATGGGAATGTAAGTAAATTAGCTCAGTCACTGTGAAAAACAGTCTGAAGATTTCTGAAAGAACTCAGAACTACCATTTGACCCAACAATTCTATTACTCAGTATACACTCAATGGAAAATGAATTGTTCTACCAAAAAGTCAATGCACTCCTATATTCATCGCAGCACTATTCACAATAGTAAAAACATGAAATCAGCCTAGGTGTCCATCAATGATGGAGTGGTTAAAGAAAATGTGGTACGTATACACCATGGAATACTATGCA
>NW_012101363.1:157472-159207 GCF_000951045.1 Mandrillus leucophaeus | reverse complement strand
GATGGAAGGTTGGTTCAACATAAGCAAATCAATAAACGTAATCCATCATATAAACAGAACCAAAGACAAAAACCACATGATTATCTCAATAGATACAGAAAAGGCCTTTGATAAAATTTAACATTCCTTCACGTTAAAAACTCTCAATAAACTAGGTATTGATGGAACATATCTCAAAATAGTAAGAGCTATTTATGACAAACCCATAGCCAATATCATATTGAATGAGCAAAAGCTGGAAGTATTTCCTTTGAAAATCAGTACCAGATAGGGATGCCGTTTCTCACCACTCCTATTCAACATAGTATTGAAAGTTCTCGCCAGCGCAATCAGGAAAGAGAAAGAAATAAAGCATATTCAAATAGGAAGAGAGGAAGTCAATTTGTCTCTGTGTGCAGATGACATAATTTTATATTTAGAAAACCCAGTCATCTCAGCCAAAAAATTCCTTAAACTGATAAGAAACTTCAGAAAAGTCTCAGGATACAAAATCAATTTGCAAAAATCCAAGCATTCCTTTACAACAACAATAGACAAGCAGACAGTCAAATCATGAATAAACTCCCATTCACAACTGCTACAAAGAGAATAAAATATCTAGGAATACAGCTAACAAGGGATGTGAAGGAACTCTTCAAGAAGAACTACAAACCACTGCTCAAGAAAATAAGAGAGGACACAAGCAAATGGAAAAATATTCCATCCTCATGGATAGGAAGAATCAACATTGTGAAAATGGTCATACTGCCCAAAGTAATTTACAGATGAAATACTATTCCCATCAAACTACCATTGACAATCTTCACAGAATTAGAAAAAAAACTACTTTAAATTTCATATGGAATCAAAGAAGACCCCATATAGCCAAGACAATCCTAAGCAAAAAGAACAAAGCTGGAGGCATCATGCTACCTGACTTCAAATTATACTAAAAGGCCACAGTAACCAAAACAGCATGGTACTGGTACCAAAACAGACATATAGACCAATGAAACAGAATAGAGACCTCAGAAATAACACCACACATCTACAACCATCTGATTTTCAACAAACCTGACAAAAACAAGCAATGGGGAAAGGATTCCCTATTTAATAAATTGTGCTGGGAAAACTGACTAGCCATATGCAGAAAACAGAAACTGAACCCTTTTCTTACACCTTATACAAAAACTAACTCAAGATGGACTAAAGACTTAAATGTGAAACCCAAAACTATAAAAACCCTAGAAGATCTTGTCAATACTATTGAGGACAGACATGGGCAAAGACTTCATGACTCAAACACCAAAAGCAATGGCAACAAAAACAAAATTGACAAATGGGATCTAATTAAACTAAAAGGCTGGTTACCTACAGAATGGGAGAAAATGTTTACAATCCATCTACCTGACAAAGGTCTAATATCCAGAATTTACAAGAGACTTAAACAAATTTACAAGAAAAAAACAAACGACCCCATTAAAAAGTGGGCAAAGAATATGAGCAGACACTTCTTAAAAAAAGGCATTTACGCAGCCAACAAACATGTGAAAAACATCTCAACATCACTGATCATCAGATAAATGCAAATCAAAACCATAATGAGACACCACCTCATGCCAGTCAGAATGACAATCGTTAAAAAGTCAAAAACAACAGATGCTGGCCAGGCTGTGGAGAAATGGAAATGTTTTTACACTGTTAGTTGGAATGTAAATTAGTTCAACCACTGTGGAAGACAGTGTGGTGATTCTTC
>NW_012101363.1:153009-155932 GCF_000951045.1 Mandrillus leucophaeus | reverse complement strand
AATGTGGTACGTATACACCATGGAATACTATGCAGTCATAAAAAAACAAAAAATCATGTCCTTTGCAGCAACATGGATGCAGCTATTATCCTAAGAAAATTAACACAAGAATAGAAAACCAAAGACCATGTTCTTATAAGTGGGAACTAAACATTGGGTACGTATGGACATAAAGATGGGGAAAAGACATAATGGGGACTCATAGGGGGCAGTAAAGGGAGGAAGCAAGGGCTGGAAAACTATCTATTGGGCACTATGCTCATGATCTGGGTGACGGGATCATTCAGACATCAACCAGCGTCTTGCAATATATCCACGTAATGAACAAACACATGTATACCTTGAATCTAAAATAAAAGTCAAAAATATATTAAAAAAAAAAAAAAGAAACAGAAAAAAATGGGGTCTTACTCTGTCACTCAGACTGGAGTACACTGGTACAATCATAGCTCAATGTAGCCTAGCCTCAAATTCCTGGGGTAAAGCAATCCTCCTGACACAGCCTCCTGAGTCACTGAGACTACAGACACATGCCACAACAACTAATTAAAAACAAAACAAAACAAAAAAACCTTAGACACAGGGTCTTGCAATACTGCCCAGGCTGGCTTCAAGCGATCCACCTGCCTTAGCCTCCAAAGTAGCTGGGATTAAATGCACATGCCACTGTGCCTAGCAAAATATCTATTTTAAAGATGCTCAACGAGGTAAGAAGAACACAAACAAAAGAAGACAAAAATGCATGAAGAAAATGAGCTTATGAACAAAGATTAAAACTATAAAAAGACAAAGTATGGAGCTGAAAAATAACTAAATTTAAGGATTCACTAGAGGGTTTAACCACAGACTTGATCTAAGAGAAAAATAACCCAACAAGCTTGATAATAGGTCATTTGAAAGTATATGGTCAGGACAGCAAAAAGAAAAAAACAGAGTGTCTAAGAGACTAATGAGATACTATCAAGTAGACCAATGCTGAGACCAGCTCGGTCGTGGCGACCCTAACCCAGCAGTGCTAGAGGAATTAAAGATACAGACACAAAAATATAGCATGTGGAGGGGGAAATCAAGGGTCTCACAGCCTTCAGAGCTGAGAGCCCCGAACAGAGATTTACCCACATATTTACTGACAGCAAGCCAGTGATAAGCATTGTTTCTATAGATTATAGACTAACTAAAAGTATTCCTTACAGGAAACAAACGGATGGGCTGAGATAAAGGGATGGGCTATGGCTAGTTATCTGCAGCAGGAGCGTGTCCTTAAGGCACAGATCGCTCATGCTATTGTTTGTGGTTTAAGAATGCCTTTAAAGCAGTTTTCTGCCCTGGGTGGGCCAGGTGTTCCTTGCCCCGATTCCGGTAAACCCACAACCTTCAGCGTGGGCATCATGGCCATCACAAACATGTCACAGTGCTGCAGAGATTTTGTTTATGGTCAGTTTTGGAGCCAGTTTATGGCCAGATTTGGAGGCCTGTTCCCAAAAGGCCAATTTACTCATAATGGGAATTCTAAAACACAAAGAGAGAGAAAAGAGTAGAAACTTTATTTGAAGAAACGATGGCTGAGAATTTTCCAAATTTGAGGGAGAAAATGGCCTAAAATTTCATGAAACTCTACCAACTCTAACTAGTAGCAACACAAAGAGACCCACAACAAGACACATTATAATCAGAGATTCAAAAGTTACAAACAAAGAGAATTTAGAAGCCAGAAAAAAAAAAAACAAAAAACCAAAAAAAACTGTGACTTGGCATATGCAAGGCCTATTCCTAGGATGACCAGCGAATGTCTCAGCAAACAATCTCACAGGTCAGAAAGTTGAAGAATGATATAGTCAAAGTGCTGAAAAATGACAACTACCAATCAAGAAAATGTTTTCTGCCAAAATTATCCTTTAAAAATTTTGAAATAAGGAATATTCAAAATCAACAAAAGCTGAATGAATTCATATCCACTAGATCTTTTCTAAAAGAACTGCTAAATAGAGGCAGTTTTTCACACTGAAAAATAAAACGACGGTGAGTAGTAACACAAAATTATATAAAAATATAAAGTGTTCTGATAACAGTAATTATATACACAAATAAAATATTCTGTATTATAATGATGGTGCATAGAATACTTTTAATTCTGCTATCAATTTGAAAAGTCAAACACTTTAAAATAACCATAAATCTGTTCTAATGGATTCACAATATAAAGTGATATAATTTGTGATATCAATAAAATACAATGGAGAGTTCATAAAGAGGCAGGATTTTTATATACAATTAAGGTTGGCAGCTTGAGGTAAACTGTTAAAACTTATAGATGTTTCACATAGTATCTATGGTAACCATAAAGCAAATACCTATAATAGATACACAGGGAGAAGTGGGAAAGGAATTAAAACATGTCACTACAAAAATCAACAAAACACTAAGGAAGATAGCAAGAGAGGAAAACAGGACTAAAATAGATACAAGACCTAAAACAAAAAAGTGAACAAAATGCAATAGTGAGTCATTCCCTTTCAGTAATTACTTTCTATATAAATGAATAAATTCAAAAGACATAATTTGGCTGAATAAATTCAAGAAAAAAGATCCAACTCAATGCTTTCTACTGAAGGCCAACTTTAGATCTAAGAACGTACATAAGCTGAACATGAAAGAATGGAAAAAAAAAATGCCAAAAGTAAAATACTGTCATATTAGTTAAAATACATGTTACATCAAAACATGTTACAAGAGACAAGAAAGAGCATTATGTAATTATAAAAGGGTTCATTGTCCAGGAAGCTATAATAAATATTAACATATATGCACCTAACATCACACCGCTCAAATATATACAGCAACTAGCAAACTTTTACAGAATTGAAGCAATAAATAGCCAGCAGTACAATAGCAGTAGGAGACTTTCATACTCCACTTTCAGTAA
>NW_012101363.1:149366-152959 GCF_000951045.1 Mandrillus leucophaeus | reverse complement strand
TATCCTTTAAAAATTTTGAAATAAGGAATATTCAAAATCAACAAAAGCTGAATGAATTCATATCCACTAGATCTTTTCTAAAAGAACTGCTAAATAGAGGCAGTTTTTCACACTGAAAAATAAAACGACGGTGAGTAGTAACACAAAATTATATAAAAATATAAAGTGTTCTGATAACAGTAATTATATACACAAATAAAATATTCTGTATTATAATGATGGTGCATAGAATACTTTTAATTCTGCTATCGATTTGAAAAGTCAAACACTTTAAAATAACCATAAATCTGTTCTAATGGATTCACAATATAAAGTGATATAATTTGTGATATCAATAAAATACAATGGAGAGTTCATAAAGAGGCAGGATTTTTATATACAATTAAGGTTGGCAGCTTGAGGTAAACTGTTAAAACTTATAGATGTTTCACATAGTATCTATGGTAACCATAAAGCAAATACCTATAATAGATACACAGGGAGAAGTGGGAAAGGAATTAAAACATGTCACTACAAAAATCAACAAAACACTAAGGAAGATAGCAAGAGAGGAAAACAGGACTAAAATAGATACAAGACCTAAAACAAAAAAGTGAACAAAATGCAATAGTGAGTCATTCCCTTTCAGTAATTACTTTCTATATAAATGAATAAATTCAAAAGACATAATTTGGCTGAATAAATTCAAGAAAAAAGATCCAACTCAATGCTTTCTACTGAAGGCCAACTTTAGATCTAAGAACGTACATAAGCTGAACATGAAAGAATGGAAAAAAAAAATGCCAAAAGTAAAATACTGCCATATTAGTTAAAATACATGTTACATCAAAACATGTTACAAGAGACAAGAAAGAGCATTATGTAATTATAAAAGGGTTCATTGTCCAGGAAGCTATAATAAATATTAACATATATGCACCTAACATCACACCGCTCAAATATATACAGCAACTAGCAAACTTTTACAGAATTGAAGCAATAAATAGCCAGCAGTACAATAGCAGTAGGAGACTTTCATACTCCACTTTCAGTAACGGAAAGAATAAAAGAGACGAAAGATCAGTAAGGAAATAGAGGACTTGAACAACACTATAGACCATTAGACCTAACAGTCATATACAGAACTAACCATTCAACAGCAGAATACACAATATCCGTAATCATACATGGCACATTATCACTGATAGACAACCTGTTAAGCTACAAAAAAAGTCTTACCAAATTTAAGCAGATGACAATAACACAAAGCATCACTTCTTACTACATAACAGAATAAAACTAGAAGAACAGAAAGAAAAATGGCATGTCCAAGAATATGTGGAAACTAAACTCTCAAACATACTCTTGTTCAAAATTTTGAAGACAACACTGTTGAGATGTCAATACTATCTAAAGTGATCTACAGATTCAATGTACTCTCCATCAAAATATTAATGGAACTTTTTGCACAGTATTAAAATAATCTGAAATGTCTATGGAATCTCAAGAGACCACAGATGGATAAACAATCTTCCACAGATGGATAAACAATCTTGGGAAAGAAAAACAAAGAGGCATCATACTTTCGGATTTCAAAATATACTACAAAGCTATTGTACTCAAAACAGTGTGCTACTGACATAAAGATAAATAAAAGATGAAACAGATTGAAGAATCCAGAAATAAATGTTCGTGTATATAGTAAACTTGTATTCAACAAAGGTTCCAAGAATTCACAATGAGAAAAGGGACAGTCTCTTCAGCAAATAGGATTGGGAATACTGGAAATCCACAGGGGAAAAAATAAAGTTGGACCTTACCTTGCACATTTACAAACATGAACTCAAAATGGACTGACTTATTTTTCATAGCTACTGTAACTCGCATTTTCTATTTTCTTTTTCAGATGGTTTTCCATCAGCACACAGAGATGCCACTGATATTTCTATGTTGATTTCGTATCCTGCGATTTTACAGAACTTGTTTATTAGTTCTAACAGCTGTTTGGTGTCATGTTTATGTTTTTATTATATACAAGGTCATATTGTCTGTAAACAAGGACGATTTCATTTTTCCATTCCAATTTGGATGCCTTTTATTTCTTTCTCTTGACTAATTACTCTGGCTAGGACTTCTGGTACTATCTTGAATAGGAGTGGTGAAAATGGGTATCCTTATCATGTTACAGATCTCAGAGAAAAAGCTTTCATCTTTTCCCTGTTTGGTATATTAACACTGGTTTGTTATATTTATTGTGTTGAGATACATACCTTTTATACATAATTTGCATAGCGTTTTCACTATAAAGAAAGTTAAAGTTTGTTAAATACTTTTTTGTGCATACAAATAACTACAAAAAATTAAATACCCAGCAATAAACTTAAATAAAAAAGTGAAAAATCTCTATACTGAAAATCATAAAACATGGATGAAAAAATGAAATACACGTGAATAGATGAAAATATACTGTTTATATATTGGAAGAATATTATTAAAATGGGCCGGGCACAGTGGCTCACACCTGTAATCCCAGCACTTTGGGAAGCTGAGACGGGTGGATCACCTGAGGTCAGAAGTTCAAGACCAGCCTGGCCAACATGGTGAAACCCCGTCTCTACCAAAAAACTATAAAAATTAGCTGGGTGTGGTGGTGGGTGCCTGTAATCCCAGCTACTTGGGAGGCTGAGGCAGGAGAATCATTTGAATCCAGGAGGCAGAGGTTGCAGTGAGCCAAAATCGCGCCATTGCACTCCAACCTGGATGACAAGAGCAAGACTTGGTCTTAAAAAAAAAAAAAGAATATTATTAAAAGGGGCATGCTACCCAAAGTGACCTATAGATTTAATGCAATTTCTATCAGAATACCAATGACATTCTTCAAAAAAATAGGGAAAAAAAAAACAACTAAATGTACATGGAACCACAAAATACCCTGAATAGCCAAAGCAATGCTGAGCGAAAGGAGCAAGGCTCAAGGCATCGCACTACCTGACTTCAAAATTTACTACAAAGCTATAGTACCCCAAACAGCATTATACTGGCATGAAAACAAACACATAGACCAATATGCCCAATGAGTCCATAAATAAATTCATACACCTAAAGCTGACTGATTTTCAACAAAGATGTCAAGAACACACTTTGCGGAAAAGATAATCTCTTTAATAAATGGTACAGGAAATATTGAGTATCCATATGCAGAAGAGTAAGACTAGACCCGTAACTCTCATCACATACAAAAACCAACTCAAAATGGATTATAGACTTAAACGTAATGCCCTAAACTATGAAACTATTAGATGAAAGCAGGGCAAATACTCTACAACATTGGACTCAGAAAGACTTCAAAGCCAAGGCAACCTAAGCAAAAATAGGCAAACGAGATTACATCAACCTAAAAGACTTTTGCATATGAAATGACATAACATAGTGAAGAGACAATGTAGACAATAGGAGAAAATATTCGCAAACGATACATAATGACAAGAGGTTAATATCAAGTATATAAGAAATTTGAACTCTGAAAATAAAACAAACATACAATTCAATTTAAAAACGTGCCACAGACCTTCATAGACATTAGTGAAAAGAAGACATACAAATGCCCAAAAGGT
>NW_012101363.1:148201-149316 GCF_000951045.1 Mandrillus leucophaeus | reverse complement strand
CCAAAGTGACCTATAGATTTAATGCAATTTCTATCAGAATACCAATGACATTCTTCAAAAAAATAGGAAAAAAAAAAAAAACTAAATGTACATGGAACCACAAAATACCCTGAATAGCCAAAGCAATGCTGAGCAAAAGGAACAAGGCTCAAGGCATCACACTACCTGACTTCAAAATTTACTACAAAGCTACAGTACCCCAAACAGCATTATACTGGCATGAAAACAAACACATAGACCAATATGCCCAATGAGTCCGTAAATAAATTCATGCACCCAAAGCTGACTGATTTTCAACAAAGATGTCAAGAACACACTTTGCGGAAAAGATAATCTCTTTAATAAATGGTACAGGAAATACTGAGTATCCATATGCAGAAGAGTAAGACTAGACTCCTAACTCTCATCACATACAAAAACCAACTCAAAATGGATTATACACTTAAACGTAATGCCCTAAACTATGAAACTATTAGATGAAAGCAGGGCAAATACTCTACAACATTGGACTCAGAAAGACTTCAAAGCCAAGGCAACCTAAGCAAAAATAGGCAAATGAGATTACATCAACCTAAAAGACTTTTGCATATGAAATGACATAACATAGTGAAGAGACAATGTAGACAATAGGAGAAAATATTCACAAACGATACATAATGACAAGAGGTTAATATCAAGTATATAAGAAATTTGAACTCTGAAAATAAAACAAACATACAATTCAATTTAAAAACGTGCCACAGACCTTCATAGACATTAGTGAAAAGAAGACATACAAATGCCCAAAAGGTACAGAAAAAGATGCTCAACATCACTAATCATCAAGGGAATGCAAATATAAACCACAATGAGATACCACCACACTCTAGTTAAAATGACTATAATCAAAAAGACAAAAAATATAACTTAAACAAGTATTGGAGAGGATGTGAAGAAAAAGGAACACATATACACTGTTGATGGGACTGTAAAGTAGTAGGGCCACTATAGAAGAGTATGGAGGTTCCTGAAAAATTAAAAAGAGCTGTCACATGATTTAGCAATTCTACTATTGGGTAATATACCCAAAAGAAAGGAAATCAATGTGTCAAAAACACAGCTGCTTTCCCATGTTT
>NW_012101363.1:145312-146801 GCF_000951045.1 Mandrillus leucophaeus | reverse complement strand
GATGATTTTAGTTCAAGAGTTCAAGACCAGCCTGGCCAATATGGTGAAACCCCGTCTCTACTAAAAATACAAAAACTTAGCTGGGCATGGTGGCACGTGCCTGTAATCCCAGCTACTCGGGAGGCTGAGGCAGGAGAATAGCTTGAACCCAGGAGGCAGAGGTTGCAGTCAGCTGAGATCACGCCACTGCACTCCATCCTGGGTGACAGAGCTAGACTCTGTCTAAATGGAAAAAAAGTTGATATAAGCAGAGAGTGTAACAGTGGTTACCAGAGACCGAAGGGGGAGGAATAGAAAGAGGTTAACAGGTATAAAGTTACAATTACATAGGAGAAATAAGTTCTGGTGTTCTATTACACAGTATGATAACAATGGTTAATAGAAGGGTATTGCATATTACAAAATAGCTAGAAAAGGCCAGTCACAGTGTTACATTTCTACAATCTCTGCACTTTGGAAGGCTGAAGCAGGAGGACCACTTAAGGTCAGGAGTTCAAGGCCAGCCTAGACAATGTAGTGAGACCCTATCTCTGCAAAAATTTTTAAAAATTAGCCAGCCATGTTGGTACATGCCTGTAGTCCTAGCTACTTGGGGAGCTGAGGCAGGAGGATCACTTGAACCCAAGAGTTTGAAGTTATGGTGAACTACAATTGTGCCACTGTACTTCAGTCTGGGTGACAGAGTGAGATCCTGTCTCTACAAACATTAAAATTTAAACAAACAAACAAAAAAAAAACAGCTAGAAGAGAAACTTGAATGTTCTCACCACAAAGAATTACCAAATACATGAGGTTATGCACTAAACACTCTGATATGATCATTATATAACACACACATATATATAAAATTGTACCCCATAAATATGTACAATTAACATTGTATCAATTGAAAAAGTGAACTAAAACTTATATAAAACCTATAAATATAAAACTCCTAGAAGAATACAAAAGGGGAAAGCTTGGGCATGAAAATTGGTCTTGGTAATGATTTTTTGGATATAATATCAAAGGGTGAGGCAACAAAACGCAAGAACATACACATGGTACTATATCCGTTTATCCAAAACATTCCAAACATATTCAAAACAGAACATGGAATAGATGTTTGCGCACCCATGTACCCTGCAGCATTACTCCCAAAAGACAATACCTGGAAGCAATCAAAATGTCCCTTATTGGATGAGCCGATTAAACAAATGTGGCACACGTACACAACAGAACATTACTGAGCCTTAAAAATCAGAGACATTTTGACAAGTATTATAATACGGACAAACTTTGAGGACATTACGTCAGGTGAAATAAGATAGTTCAAAAGAAAGAGACGCTGTTTGATTACACCTATATAAAGTATCTACAGTAGCCAAACTCATAGAAACATTAAGCAGAATGGTGCTCTTCAGGAGCTGGAGAGAAGTGTGGAAAGGACAATTTGTAGTTTAATGGGTATTCACTTTGACTTCTGTAAGATAAAAATGATCTACAAACC
>NW_012101363.1:139319-141067 GCF_000951045.1 Mandrillus leucophaeus | reverse complement strand
TTAAAATTCCCCAAATCTGGAAAAGGATATGAACAACCAGTTTCATAAAGCTCAAAATAACTGCGGCAAGAAGAACCTAATGAAGATTCCTTTGGGATATATTATAATTAAATTCAAAGACAAAGGCAAAATTCAAAGGCAAAGCAAGAATCATGAAAGCAGCATGAGATAAGAGATTATTCACATACAAGGGAAACTTTATGATGTTATCAGTAGATTTTTCAGCAGAAACCTTACAGGTCAAATAGGAGTTATACCATATATTCAAAGTGCTGAAAGAAGGAAAATTTAAAAAACAGACAACTAAGAAGGCTATATACAACAAAGCATCTTTTAGAAATAAGAGAGATGAAGACATTTCAAGACCCCTCCCCCCAAAAAAATGTTAAGGGAATTCATCACCACTAGACCTGTCTAGAAATGCTAAAGGACTAAAGGGAATTACTCAAGTTGAAATGATGAAATGCTAACTAAATATGAAAGCATTAAAACTACTAATATCACTGGAAATGGTAAATAATGAAATTCAGAATATTCAAATATTGTAATGGTGGGTACATTTATGACTTTTAATTCTAGTATAAGAACTATAAAACAAAAGTATTTTTAAGAAGTATAGCTTTGATAATTTAATGAATACACAATATGAGAAGTTTTAAAATGTGTGAAGGAGAGGAAAACTGTAGAGTTTTCTATGTATAAAAGCTGAATTATTATCATCTTAAATTAGACTGTTATATGATGTTTATGTAAGTCTTATAACCACTGGGGAAAAAAACTGTAGTAGATACATATAATAAAAAGAGAAAGTAATCAAAGTATATAAAAACAACAAAAATAAGACAAAAAATTAACAAAACCAAAGGGAAGACAGCATAAGACGAGAAAAGAAACAAATGAAGTATAAAATAGAAAACAAAATTACAATAGTTACCTATCAATAATTACATATAAAGAGATTAAATTATCCAATAAACAGACACTGATATAGACTGAAGGTCACTTGCAAAATTTAGGTTAAAATTTAATAGCCACTGTGACAGAATTAAGAAGTGGGACTTTTAAGAAGTGATTAGGCCATGAAAGCTCTGCCTGTAATGAATGTATTAATGTCCTTATCACAGCAGTGGGTTAGTCATCACAAGTGTGCATTTGTTATATGCTCTCTCCCCGTCATGCCTTTGGCTATGTTATTATGTAGCATAAAGGTCTTCACCAGATGCCAGTGTCATGCTCTCTGCCTTCCCTGCCTTCAGAATCATAAGCTAAATTAACTTGTATTCTTTATAAATCACCCATTTCCTTATAAAATATCCTGTGATATTCTGATACAGCAGTCACAAAACAAATTTAAAACAGATAAGAGAGTGGCTGAATGGATTTTTAAAAATCCAGTGACAAGATGCTTACAAGAGACTCACTTTTGATTTAAGGACACACGTAGGCTAAAAGTGAAAGAACTGGAAAGGATATTCCATACAAATGATAAACAAAAGAGTGCAGGCAGGAGTAGTTACATTTACATTAGATAAAACAGACTGACAAAATCTGTCACAAGAGACAAAGGAGTTAACTATATAATAATAGAGCGGTTAATTTGTCCAGAGGATAGAACAATTAAATAGATATATGCACAGAAAACCAAACACCGCATGTTCTCACTCATAGGTGGGAACTGAACAATGAGATCACTTGGACTCGGGAAGGGGAATATCACACACCAGGGCCTATCATGGGGAGCGGGGAGG
>NW_012101363.1:118531-133025 GCF_000951045.1 Mandrillus leucophaeus | reverse complement strand
CAATAAAGCTGTTTTCTTCTACCACTACCTTGCATTTGAATTCTTCCTGAGTGAAGCTATGAACCTTCCCAGGATAAGCCCCAATCTGGGGGCTCACCTGCCCTGCAACAAGAGCAATTACGTAAGAAAAAGAAATAAAAGGCACCCACATCAGCAACAAAGAATTATAATTCCCTCCGCTTGCAGATTAGGTGATTTTATATACAGAAAATCCTGAAGAGTATACAAAAAGAGTTAGAGCTAATAAACTCATTCAGTAAAGCTGAGGTCACAAAATTAACATACAAAAATTAGTAGCATTTCTATATACTAACAATAAACGATCTGAGAAAAAAAGTTAAGCAAACAATCCAATTTGTAATAGCATCAAAAAGTGTAAAATTATTATGACTCCATTTAATAAAGGAGGTAAAAGATCTGCTTATTAAAATCCGTAAGACGCTGATGAATGTAATTGAAAAAGACACAAATAAATGGAAAGATAGCCCTTGTTCATGGACTGGAAAAATTAATACTGATAAAATGTCCACACTCCACAAAGTGATATACAGATACAAAGTAATCCCTATTAAAATTCCAACGTCAGTTTTCACAGAAATAAAAACAAATTCTAAAATTTATTTTATTTTATATATATTTTTTGAGATAGAGTCTCGCTGTTGCTCAGGCTGGAGTGCAGTGGCGTGCTCTTGGCTCACTGCAACCTCCACCTCCTGGGTTCAAGCAATTCTCTTGCCTCAGCCTCCTCAACAGCTGAGATTACAGGTATGCGCCACCACACCTGGCTAATTTTCGTATTTTTAGTAGAGACAGGGTTTCGCCATGTTGGCCAGGCTGGTCTTAAACTCCTGGCCTCAAGTGATC
The DNA here is from genome assembly GCF_000951045.1 of Mandrillus leucophaeus. Lineage (NCBI taxonomy): Eukaryota > Metazoa > Chordata > Mammalia > Primates > Cercopithecidae > Mandrillus > Mandrillus leucophaeus. The sequence goes on along the minus strand of NW_012101363.1, from coordinate 132,161 downwards.
CACCTGCTTCGGTCTCCCAAAGTGCTGGGATTACAGGTGTGAGCCACCACATCTGGCCTTCAAATTTCTATAAAACCACAAATGACCCCAAATAGCCAACACAATCATAAGAAATAAGAATGAAGGTAAAGGCATCACACGTCTTCATTCCAAGCTATTACAAAGCTATACTAATAGTGAGTATTATATTGACCTAAAAAGACACATAGACCAATGGAACAGAACAAGGAAACTAAAAATAACCCCATGTGTATACAGTTAGCAATCTTTGACAAGGGCACCAAGATACACAAAGGGAAAAGTATGGTCTCTTCAATAAATGATGCTGGAAAAGGTGGATATTTATGAGCAAAAGGACGAAATTGAACATTTATACCATATACAAAAATGAACTCAAAAAGAATTAACACTTAAATGTAAAACCAGAAATTGTGTAACTTTTAGAAGAAACACAGGGAACAAACTCTTCGACATCAGCCTTGGTACTGAATTTTTAGATTTCACACCAAAAAAGGACAACCAACAAAATCAAAAAACAAAAACAAGTGGGCCTACATCAAACTAAAAAGTTTCTGCACAGCAAAGGAAACAAAGAACAACATGAAAAGGCAACCTAAGGACTGGCCTAAGGACTGGGAGAAAATATATCTGATGAGAGTTTCATATCCAAAAGATGTAAGAATCTCACACAACTCAATTGCCAGTAAAAGTAAATCTGACTTAAAACTATTCAAAGGACCTGACTAGAAATTTTTCCAGGGATGACATAAAAGTAGTAAATAGGTTTAAGAAAAGGTGCTCAACATAATTAATCATCAGGGAAATGCACATCAAACCTCAATGAGCCATCACCTCACATTTACAGAGAGATACCACAATGAGATATCACATCATGAGATATCACCTCATACTGTTAGAATGGCTACTATCAAAGAGACAAGAGATCACAAATGCTGGTGACAGTGTGGAGAAAAGGAAACGTTGTACACCGTTGGTGGAAATGTAAATTGATCCAGCCATTATGGGAAAAAGCATGGAGGCTCCTCAAAAAATTAAAAATAGAAGTACCATATGAACCTCTAATCCTATTTCTAAGTATATACCTAAAAGAAATACAATCTGGCAGGAGCAGTGGCTCACGCCTGTAATCACAGCACTTTGGGAGGCCAAGGCAGGCAGATCACTTGAGGCCAGGAATTCAAGACCAAACTGGCCAACATGGCGAAACCTCGTCTCTACTAAATATACAAAAAAATTAGCCAGGCGGGGTGGCACAAGCAGGTAATCCCAGCTATTCGGGTGGCTGAGGCAGCAAAATCGCTTCAACCTGGGAAGTGGAGGTTGTAGTGAGCCAAGATGGCACCACTGCACTCCAGCCTGGGCAACAAAGTGAGACTCCATCTCAAAAATAAATAAATAAATAAATAAAATAAAATCAGTTAAAGAGATATCTGCACCCCTATGTTCATAGCTGATTATTCACAATATATAGTGGAATATTATTCAGCATAATGAAGAAGGTAATCCTGCCATTTCTGACAACACGGATGAATGAACCAGGTAGACACTATGGTAACTGAGTAAGAGAAATACAGATACTGTATAATATCAGTTATTTGTGGAATCTAAAAAAAGTTGAGCTCATAGAAGTAAAGTATAGAATGGGTCCCAACAGCTGACAGGTGGTAAAACTGGGGAGATACTGGTCAAAGAGTACAAACTTTCATTTAAAAGATAAATTCTGGGGATCTAATGTACAGCATTGTGAATATAGTTTACAATACTCATATATACTTAAGATTTGCTAACACAGTAGATCTTTAATGTTCTCTCCACAAAAAACCTGGCAACTGTGAGATGATTAATATGTTAATTAATTTCATTGTATTAATCAATACACACTGTATACATAGATAAAATCAAATGATCAGGATGCACCTCTCAAATATATATAATTTACAAGTGTGGGGAAAAAATCCACATGAAAGAAGGAAGGAAAAGAAAAAAGAAAAGGAAGAGAAAGAAAACGAACATAAAGAACACATTCTCATTAAGCTTGCCGCTTAACCAGACAAAATTATAAAATGTTATGAATATATAAGGTAAGAGTTGAAGGTTTACTATATACTGAACAATGTTCTCAGCTCCCCATAGATATTTATTTAGTTAAGAATTCTACATAGTATTATATTAAATTATTTTAAATCTGTGGAATTTGTGCATACAGATATTATATTTCTAATCTTAGTTTAGACTAGGAAAGATGAAAAATTGAAGTGAAATACAGGATCAGATTTTTTTTTATATTTAGGAAGATGTTTTGCACTGTGATGAATTACTGAGTCTCAATTTTTGTAGGATCATCTTGGAAACAACCATAGGATTAGAAATTAATATACCAGAAAATATGTGACATCTATCCACAGAATTCCTGGGACTTTTGAAAAAAATCCTACTGTCCATCACTCATCTCACACATTTCTGACATGACGCAAAACCAGAACTTTAAAAGGGGTTCCACATAGAGGTAGAAACATGCCCAGACTTTCCCAGAGCCCCCAAATCAATGCAAGGGCAGTCAGATCACACAGGCCCTCATAGGCCAAGGGGAGCACTTTGGCTGTCACTGTGAATTTGATGGTGGATCACAGAAGGGGAAGGAGAATCATCAGATAATTTAAGAACATGAGACAGAAGATGTCCCTCTGTGACAGCAAGAGAAAGAAATAAACCCAAGTGTCTCAAAAATCATTTCCATTGGAGAACTTCCCAATTCACACTCCAAGGTCTGGTTCTTTCTTGACTGCTGGACCTCTCACCCATGTCATCTACTTCATCTGCTCCCACCTACCTGGCTGGATGGCTACTGTCTCCTCACTCTTCACATTCCAGGGCTCTTTCCTTTGCTCCAAAAAGGTGATCAGGTCCGGCTTAGAGACAGCGAGACCTGTTTTATCAGAAAAAGTCACATGACTCTTGCTGGGAGTTCTTTAATTGCCAGCTCAGTAGGATACTCAGTAAAGAGGGAACATTATAGAGGATCCTAGAAAATTACTTCCCCAAACACTGTTTCCTGTCAGCTTCTTTACAATACTTAGGAAACATTTTAAACACAGGAATCCTGAGCTTCACTTCCAAGTATGACTAAATCAAAAATAAGGAGAAGGAATTGGATTTTAAAGTGTGGGCAATCATAGTTTATGTCACTCCATTTCTAGAATCACCACTAAACTACAGTGAAGCTTCGACATCATCTCAAGAAAGAAGGCAAATGTCAAGATCAAACATTAGGAAGTCTTTTTTACAACAAACCCACAATTTTTTTTTTTCCTGGAAGCAGGAACCTGAATTCATTCATATAAAGCATAAGCTCCCAAGTGACATTCTACAAAGGACAGAAATAAAACCCTTAGTTATTAGATGTTAGATATTCCAAAGGCAAGTTATCCTCACCCAGAGAGACCAGGTTTCTGTAGTTCTCTAACATCACATCCCCATATAAAAGCTTCTGATCTGAGTCCAGGTGTTCCCACTCCTCCTGAGAGAATTCTATGGCAACATCCCTGAATGTCAACAGTCCCTGAAATAAAAATAAATAGCACATTGACCATGTGGCCATGGGCAGAGTTCATCATTTGGCAAACCAAGATGAAATAAGAGAGCTAAGAAAACTGACTCTGATTTATATGAGTGACCTGAAATATTCAATAAGATACTTTCAAACACAATAATATTTTCTAATGTATTCTCTAACTCTATGGAAAGAGAATGATATAAGATCCACAAAACCAGTGTAGATACTATGCCTATATAGAATATAAAGTATAAAACTAAGGCATCAAGGCCAGGGGCTGTGGCTCATACCTGTAATCTCAGCACTTTGGGATGCTGAGGTGGGTGGATCACCTGAAGTTCGAGACTAGCCTGGTCAACATGATGAAACCCCATCTCTACTAAAAATACAAAAAATTAGCTGGGCGTGGTGGCACAAGCCTGTAATCCCAGCTACTCAGGAACCTGAGGCAGGAGAATCGCTTGAACCAGGAGGTGGAGGTTGCAGTGAGCCTAGATTGCGCCATTGAACTCCAGCCTGAGCAACAAGAGCAAAATTCCGTCTCAAAAAACAAAAACAAACAAAAAACTAAGGCATCAACATAGGAGTATACACTTTTGAGTCTATATTTACATCATCCACAATCAGTTGTGTATAATTCTTAGGTGGAAAAGTCATGGTGACTTAGAGGCATACTTCTCAAATTGTATTGTATTCAACAATAAACTGCAGAACTGGTTCAAATGCAGATTCTGATTCCGGAGATTTGGGGCTGGGGCTGGGGCTGCGTTTCTGCATTTTTAACAAGCTCATCAGTGATGCCAATGCCTCAGGTCCAGAGGCCACACTTTTGAACAGCAGAGAGGTAGAACACTGAGGGAAGAATGCAGGGATGATGTGGAATTGAGAGTTTTATGAAATTTACGGGTTATAACATAATAGCAAGAATAGAAGAATCCTTTTTGAACATTTACTATTTCCTAGATGTCATCCTAGCAGTTTTTCATCTATTGATAAAACCATAAAAATAATCTATGTGAGAAATAATACTATTCTTCCTCTTTAATAAAAATGTTTTGCTAATGCTTCCCCTGTCTCAAGCCTGAAAAAAAAATTTTTGCCAAATATCTAGTATATAATAGAGCTTACTTTATTTTTTATTTATTTATATTTATTTATATTTATTTATTATTTTACCCCAGTATCTAACTTAGAATTCATTTCAAAGGGACATAACAGGCCAATATGCAGAGATAAGTATAAAAGAATGTTCAGAGCAGATGTCACAACTGAGAAGATGATGAAAACAGGAAGGCAGCAACACAAAACTAATCAAATGATGTTTATGTCATACACACACACACACATAGAAATGGTAACTATACATACATGAAAAGTGACAGAACATTTCTTAATTAAGAAATATTTTAAGTTGTGTTAAAACTATAAAACTCTTTATGGATGATGCCTTTTTCTGTTTTTTAACAAACTATGAAGACTAATATATACAATGATATAAACTAAAATAAAGAGCTTCTGTTTCTGAGTCTAGTTTTTTTCCCCCAAGTTTTTGTTTTATTTATTCTAAGTGCTGTGTTATATTTTAGAATATTAAGACAGTAGATATATTAATTATATGTTAATTGTTGTTATCTTTCTCTGAAAATACAGAGAATAAAGGAGTGTGTGCTTGTGAAATTAGTAAATTAAAAAGGAAACCTACAGAAGTGAGGCTTGTTTCAGAACTTCCAGTTTCAAAAACCAGTATTTACAGTCAACAAATGCGAGAGCCTTCACTCTCCAAAGCAACCCACAAGCAAAAGGAAACTAGAAAGCAATGGGAGTCTCTGGATTAAATGAGATGGTTTATACGCATCACTCAGTAAATCCTCCCTCCTAGATACTCATTAACAACAAAGAGAAAAATAACTAGTGAAGGAATCCGGCAGAGAGCACCCGAACCAGAGGAATGAAGTTAGCATCGGCTGTAATGAGATGAACCGGTATCAGTGCTGACGCACAGATGGACCCATAATCATTATTGTGATATCAGTGGGGGAAGAAAGTAAATCATGATCCGAGTATAATAATAAAATCTGTGGAGGAACATACAGGTGGCCATATTTCTTCAAACTGGCCATGTGACCCTACTTAGAAGCCTGGGCTGAGAACCACTTAGCTAAGCATTCCTCTCAAGCTTCAATATGCATACACATCATTTGGTATTCTGGGGCCTGTGCTAAGTACTGCGATTCTGCAGGTTTGGAAAAGTTCCATGAATCGGCTTAAGACCCATTATCATTAGCACACAGCTAGAGGAAGCGGGCACAGCACACAGAGTCCCTTACACTCAATAAAGTATAATACAAATACTTTTCATTCACAGCGAGGACCACCAACCACTGTCTTGAAAAATCACATCCTTTGCCAGCCATTTAAAGTCTGCAGAGGCTGGAGAGAACAGTAACATCTAAGTCAGCATTTGGAAAACAGCATGGATACATGCATGAAAGCACTGTTTACTGAGCTTGTACTATGTGCTCACAATATGCACGGTGCTGGCAACATCACATGATGTGGGTTAAGCCACATAAACCCCTGGGATGTGGGTCCTGAGCATCCCATAATTCCCTGCAAGATTTAGATGACGGCCCAGCCTTTCTCTCTCTTCTTCTGTTTCCCTGTCACTACAAAAGCTAACTACAGACTGATGGGAGGGATACGGAAAAGAAGGGTAAAGTTTAGTTCATAAGGATTTCTCATTGTAGTCTTTACATTGACTTTGTTACTACTTGCGGAGCAACTACTGGACCTGCAGGAATGGAAAAAAGGTTGCCAGGTGGGATGTCTCTAGAAGCACTGTTTCAAAGAAGAAAAAAATTCAGGCCCCCATATTGTCCTTTGCTCCCATTTAACTGCTTTTGGGTTTGGGGAAATTGTGAGCACTGGCTCTGGAGAACCAGCAAGAGCAACCACTCAGAAGTCTGATCTCCAACAAACAGTTCTGTGAAGGTAGGCTCCCAGGTGGAGCCAGACCTGAACCAAGCTCAGAAGAGGGTGGATTTGGGCAGGGTTAGGGCAGACCAAGGCAAGGGGCACGTGGCAGGCCCTAGGCTTCCCATCTCTATCTTGCTGATGTAAGTCCTGTCTTTCCTAAGCCTGACCACAAGAACTTGACTCCCAGAGTTTTTCTGATTTTAACTATTTGTTTCATCCTTAACTATTTTGTAAATCCATTAACAAGCAATTTAGTCAAAACATGTAGGGCCTTCTGGGAAATTATGTTAAAAACCAAATCAAGAGAAAATCGATAGAAATAATAACAACTCTTCTGTCCATGGGTGGCACTTCGGGTGGTGACATCAGAACTCACAATGTCAACATAAGGGCAGTGTCCCAAATCAAGCCCAAGTTCCCCATATACCTCCGTGCTTGCACAGGACCACATGATGCTGAATTTGGCCATTATTCATCTGCTCTAGACTGAAGGTTCCTGGATGGTAGGGACTATGGCTGCTACAAGTGTTGATCTAATGGCCACATGAAATGGAAGCAATTGGTTTACCTATCAGTATGAGACTCCAGAACTCCTCTTTGTTCTTCGTCCACGTAGTAGAAAACTGGAGCAAATCCCATTTGGATACCAAATAAACAGATTCCTTCTGAGAGCGGAGGAACAAATCCTGGATAATGCATTCCTTTCCCTCTGAGATGAAAAGAAATTAGACCCTGTTGTCAGCCTGACCTCAGTCTGCACAGGACATCACCAAATGTCTCAAGGTGCTGGTGAGGGAGTCCCTGGTGATCTTGTGCTCAGGCCCCAATAGTGATTTGGGCAGGACAGACTCAGGCTGACTCTGTGGGGCCGGGATAGAAAGTGGAACCGCCCCAGTGGAGCCACAGATTCTGGAGCCAGGCATAATATTACCTATACCTGATCAGCCAACTCTTGGGTACAAGAAAGGGCAAGATTACCCTACTCCAGTAACGCAGCTCACAGGTAGGTGTCGTTTTATTCATGGCTCTGGACAGTGGTGGCCCTGCCCTCCCTTCGCTAAGATGCTGCTTTACACTTACAGATTCTGCCACCATATTCTGCTTAGACCAGAAGGCCCTCACATAACTGCAGCAGCTCACTGGACAAGATCTGGAAAACTTGAAGGACCCCACACAAAAAGTAGGGCTTTACAAGGTCTACATCAATCTCTCATAATGCAGAAACTGTCCCCTGGATTTTCTATACATCCTCAGTCCAAAGTCTGGCCCTGTCTTGTGGATCCCAGGTGGAGATCAGCCTTTATGTGCAGACCCCAGACGGAATCAACCTGGCTCTGCATTCTTGGGTGTTGCTGTGAAGAGAGGAAAACTAGAGGAGACAGCCCCTCAGGAAGGCTGCTCTCACACATCCTGGAGAACCCCAGGACCTGGGTTCAACTTTTGGGGCTGCAGATTTAGGTGTTGGAGGGGCAGGGAAGTGGCATGCACCCTCCGCACATTCATGGGCATTTGGGCAAGAGGATGAAGGGAATGTTGAGATTCTCAGGCCTACTCCATGTATGTGTGTGTGCCTGGTTGGTTTCCAGTCCCCATGGTCTCTAAATCAGTTTCAGGTCTGAAGATGCCAGGGGCATGACAGAGCCGGAATGGCTAACTGATGCCCTGTGAACTTACTTCTGTAGAAATCTGGCCAACTGTTCTAGAAGGGATTGAAGATTCCAAATAAGCAGAGAGACCATTCTGCCTGCAGATTTTCGGGGCAATGGGCACTTTGCTGCACAACTGTGGGTTGTGACGGGAAGTCTTCGAGGGAACGTCGCCTCTAGAGTGAGGCCTGCGGCACCTTACATGTCTCAGTGTTTGGGAAATACAATTAAAAACAGAATCATCAGAAAAACAATGCACAATGGTAGAAAAGAAAGAAAACTGTTTTATGACACAATCAGACCAAATGTGAAGGACATTACATGCAATCTGCTAAGAGACTGGAAAAACAGTCACTCATGACTCACCATTAGTCCTCAATAGAAGACCTGACAGCACCATTTGTCAGATAGAGTGCATCCTAAATTCACCTGGGAACTGGGAGGCCATCTGTGTTTTTTAATTGGCCTTATTTTTCCTTAAATAAGGACAAATAAACTTCATGTCTTCGTGACAGGTAGATTTGCAACGTGGAGCCAGGGGCCTGAAGGCAGATGCCTGCTCTCCTAGAGAAACTGTGAGATATGGCTCTCTCTTCTTTGTTACCTATATTTCAAATCAATGATTCCCAGTTCCTAGAGAAAGAATGTCCCCAATCAAAAAGACTGATGGCCAGGCACAGTGGCTCAAGCCTGTAATCCCAGCACTTTGGGAGGCTGAGGCAGGCAGATTACCTGAAGTCAGGAGTTTGAGACCAGCCTGGACAACATGGTAAAACCCCATCTCTACTAAAAACACAAAAACTAGCCCTGCGTGGTGGCAGGCACCTATAATCCCAGCTACTTGGGAGGCTAGGCAGGAGAATCACTTGAATCCAAGAGGCACCACTGCACTCCAGCCTGGTCGACACAGCAAGACTCCAAAAACAACAACAACAACAACAACAACAAAGATTGACAAGAGACAAAAGATCTGTTTAGCTGTTACAATGATTTAGATATACGTCCAAAAGGCAGAAAAAAATTTACATATAAAAATTCTCTAAAGTAAATGATTCAAGAAAAGGAAGGAGAGAAACATGTCTTCCCTTATTTTCAAGAAGGGTTAAGTCATATATTTTTAATTTGTACTTGTTCTCACAACTGCAAGATCTAGGGCCACAATCTTGAATTCATGGACATCTGAATTCCAGCAGGCGCTGGATTCAGGCACCTGAGGATTGGGCTTGGACACGCTGCGTGCACGTAAAAAAGGGGTTTGTGGATCAGGCATGGTGGCTCACACCTGTAATCCCAGCACTTTGGGAGGCGGGTGGATCACTTGAGCCCAGGAGTTTGTGACAAGCCTGGGCAACATAGTGAGACTCTCCCTGTCTCTACAAAAATTACAAAAATTAGCCAGGTGTCGGGGGGCACATGCCTCTAGTCCCAGCGATTTGGGAGTCTGAGGTGGGAGGATCACCTGAACCCAGGGAAGTCAAGGTTGCATGATCCTGCCACTGCACTCCAGCCTGGGCAACAGAGTGAGACCCTGTCAGGGTCTGTGGGGAAGTTAAAGGGCAGAAGGGAAGGTGCTACTAAGAACTCTCAAGTAGGGGGCAGTGCAGAATTGGTGGAAGGACTGGTTTGTGCTACAGATACTGGCCTAGTCGGGGCTCTGACTTATTCCTGTGTCCATGCAGGCAGATGAGACTATGATCGGGTAGTCCACAAGCCTAGGTTGATGGAGGGACTAGGTTGCTGCTGCAGTTTCAGGGTCTGGGGACAAGGATGAGCCAGGAGTCCTCTAGGCACTTGTATGGGAATTTTGGCAGGAAACTCTGGGAGCAAAGGTGCTACGGGCACAATTCCTGAGGGTCAAGTCTTGTCCTGAAAGGGGTGTGGCCACGTCAGTGCCTAGTGGGTGTGTTCAGAGTGGGTGGGAATTATATGGTAGCAGCACAGTGGGGGCAGGGGTCTGTTCTCAGAACTTCTTCCCTTTCTATCCTCAGTCGCCTCTCTCCCTGGGAGGAGATGTGCAATAACAGGACAATGTGTAGGGTGACACCCTGTGTGCAGGAGAATAGAGCCTCCCTTCCTGGAGACACCCAGAGTCTCTCTCCAGTCCAGGTCCCTGTGCTATCTTCTTTCCGACAATAAATGTGTGGAGTTTGCTGAACACCAGCCAATTCTCCAACACCAACTGGTTGTCCAACAACTCAGTTCTGACACCACCCAGAGGCAGCACAGACCCCACAAGTTCATTCAGACTTCAGTGCCACAACATTGCCCCCTCTACAGATGTCAGTCACAATTCCCCAGGGTCCATCTATACTTCTGAGCTACTGCCTGAAAGTTAGGGCCTCCCATAATACGCTACTCAAGTTCATTAATTTTATAGAAGGACTCACAGAACTCAGCAAAGACTGTAATTGCACTGGCCAGTTTATTATAAAAGATACAACTCAGCCTAATGGAAGGGATGTGTAGGGCAAGAGAAAGGAATGGGGAAAAGATGGGGTTGGTGGTTAACCCTGGGAAGCAGCTGTGATGAAAGAAATCCCCCTTTCTTTGTGTTCTGCAAGAGCAGCTTACTGCAAAGAATCCTCTTCCCGTTATGACTTAGATGATGCTCCCTGTTTTAGGTATCACAAAGCCACAGACTCTCCTATTTCATTTTTCCCCCAAAATAAGCAATTAAATAAAGAGTTTTGTCTTCCGTGGTCAAAACAAAATATGTGTTAACCAAGCTTGCTGAAGTTTCTCCCCTTCTCCAGGTCCCTGAGCTTTGTCCCACCCACAGCCTGAGCCAACATTCAACCCCTCTTTATGCCCCTCCCAAGAACAGGCTGACTTCAGGGTGAAACATTCTCTGATCAGGGATCTGATTTTGCCCCAGAGTCGTGCCCTTCCCCTCCCACCTTTAATCATGTGTGCTCCTCCCTATGAAAGAAAGGCCTTTTCTGCTTCAACTGTGAGATCCACAAATATCTTACAGCTGGTGCTTTCCTCCTCTTGCAATACTCCTTTAGAATTAAGGAACTTCTTACCTATATCCAGATGTTTTATTTGACAAAGTCAAGAAACAGCTCCAGGACACTAACAATTCCACCCTCAGAAAGAGGTTCCCAGTCTCCCTTCCAGCCCAACCTCCACCACATCGCCTGTGAATCCCCTGCTTTCCAGAACTCTGCAGCTTCTCCCAGTACAAAGGGCTCCCTCCATGGCTGCTGTAAACCTCAGGGACACCTGAAGGGGGCGCTCCCCAAGAAGAACTAACTGGGCCTTCAATGACCTCCTTTTGCAGGCTCAAGTAAGACTGAGGTCTTCTATGCCTTGTCAGGGTTATTCCACAGGCCCGCTTCTCACTTCGCAGGCTCTGTCTCTCAGGTCCATCAAGGTGGGATGCCTTCTTCTCATCTCATCAGCTCTCCACAAGCATCGAGCGAGCTCTAAAACCTACCCCAGGATAGCAAACGTCAGACCTTCTTCCACTCTCCTGGCACTGCACGCCTTCTGGGGAGTGATGCCAATCCTACTTCAACTGAAGGGACAGGGGCAGGTGCCCCGCCAGTTAGATGTTCAGTGACCTAACAGGTTCCAGGAAAACAGCATAAATCACTCAAACACCGTTTTTATAGAAAGGAAGGAAACGGTAAGGCACTTATACTTTATACTTCAACAGGTAAGGCCACAATACCTCTTTCGGGCAAGAAACATGTCATTTAATTATTTCCATAACAGCAGATAATTTAGTATATGTGAACACTTCTAGGAGGTGCCAAGTTCTGTCTCATAAAATCTGGCATTAAACTCGGACATCCAGATAGCAGTAGAATATGGAACAGAGATATCCACTGTCACAAATCCTCCACTGCAAGAGAGGCCCTGACGTTTTAATGAATGTTTCTAATTGACCAATTAATCCAGCACACCTTCTGTGGAAATGTATTCGTTTTCGACAGCCATAGTGGAAGAGAGATTGCCCGTTTCTTTTCCCCAGCATTTCCAAGCTAAGCCCTGGGATTTTGAAATCGCCGCTCCAGAGGACCCTAAACCACAAACCACGGCGGCAGGCTTCCCATTTCACCAATCGCTGTTTGCCCAAATAAACCCTTCCACGCTTTAAGGGTGAGTCCCTTTAATTTGTAAGAGGAAAAAGGAGACTGGGACACCATGGGGCACAGTATCTTCCCACACACGAATCACACACCGACCCGGGGTTTCCCCTGAGACCCTCACGTTTTCATCGCACAATCTGAGGAGACGCGGGGCTGCAGCACAGAGCTGCCCAAAGACGGCTCCTGCCAGGGCCAGGTGTCGCTCTGCGGCGTCGGGACCGGACCGGACGCGCGGGGGCCCGGCTGCCGACCCGGCCGCCATCTGTCTCTTATACACATCTAGATGTGTATAAGAGAGCTGCCCAAAGACGGCTCCTGCCAGGGCCAGGTGTCGCTCTGCGGCGTCGGGACCGGACCGGACGCGCGGGGGCCCGGCTGCCGACCCGGCCGCCATCTTGCGGCGGAGGAAACCAAGGGCCGAGTTGCGCCCGCGGGGACCCGGGGACCACACCACGGAGCTGACCCTGGGGAGGCCCGGGTGCCCCCAAAGCGGGTTCCCGCCGCTTCCGACCGCCCCTCTCCCTCCTCTGGGGACCCCCGACCTGGCACATTCACCATTTCCCAGCTTCCGGGATGTCCTGGAGTCTTAGCTACGGAGCTCCCAGTGCCTGCAGGTCACAGAGCAACAGAGGTTCCGTCTATTCTCAGAACGCGAAGCCGCCTGGGCCTCCCAGGTGGAAGGACTCGGAACCCTGGTGAAGAGACCCAGCTCTCACTGCAGTCAACAAAGGCCCCCGCCAAATCCCAGAAGCAGCCCCTGCTCTCCGGCTGCTCCCGATTGGACGATTTCCACTCCAACGCCACTGATTGGGTAAAGCTCCAGGCCTCGCCCCCTCATTAGTTCTGTTTTTGAATGGGAGACAGGCTCATTGAGGTGGGGCCGCCTGCTGAGAGTATTACAGCTAATTTAAGGGGTGAGCTGGGGCTTGAAATGCACTTGCTTTCCCGTACCTGGTTTTGCTTGTATAAGGCATCTTATTATCTAATTAGGTTTAAGAAGGAGGGCATTTGGACACCTTTAAAACAACTTTTTAACCGTTCTAATAACACAAGAAAGACCTTCATCCCATCCCTTAGCCCCTCTCATCACACGGTACCCCACTGCTCAGGACATAACTGTGGGACTGCAGAGGGAACTGCTGGGGGTTTTGGGGAGCACGCAGGAGGCTTCAATGGCCAAGGTAATGGAGGCTTCCCTTGGGTGTCACTTAAAATCTCTGGGTCAGGGAAACTAATGGACATAATCCCCTGCTTTCCAGAACTCTGCAGCTTCTCCCAGTACAAAGGGCTCCCTCCATGGCTGCTGTAAACCTCAGGGACACCTGAAGGGGGCGCTC
>NW_012101363.1:100942-118481 GCF_000951045.1 Mandrillus leucophaeus | reverse complement strand
CAGAGGGAACTGCTGGGGGTTTTGGGGAGCACGCAGGAGGCTTCAATGGCCAAGGTAATGGAGGCTTCCCTTGGGTGTCACTTAAAATCTCGGGGTCAGGGAAACTAATGGACATGAGGATTGTAATTTTTTTTTTCTCTGAATTTGCAAGAAATAAAGGACGATCCAAGCGTCCCAGAAGGCATTCAATTATACATGAGGCCGAGGGCCTCCCTCCTCTGGAGAGGGACGGCCTGGCATCAGCCACCAGCTGCAGTGAGCTGAAATGGTGCCACTGCAATGAGCCTTAAACTTCCCTCTTGTAGACAGGCCGCCTCCACACACCCGCTTCTCACATAGCAGGCTCTATCCCTACGGTCCATCGAGGCGGGCTGCCTTCTTCCCATGTCATTAGCTCTCCACAAGCGTCTAGTGAGCTCTAAAACCTACCACAGGATGGCAAACGTCAGACCCTCCTCCAGTCTCCCAGCACTGCATGCCTTCTGGGGAGTGCTGCCAACCTCACTTCAACTGAAGGGACAGGAGCAGGTGCCCAGATGCTCAGTGACCTAACAGGTCCACCATGCCCAGGGCCTGACCCCACAGCCTAGCGCCCATCCCCCACCTGCCCTGCACTCCAGCCTTTTTCCTCCAATGACAGGGGATGTTCACCTGAGCCACAATCCCATGAGTCTAGTGAGTGGGCCAGGCAAATCCCAGCTGAGTGCCTGTGACTCCACCCTCTTACCTTCCACTCAGGTGACATTACAAGCATAACCTTGAATTTGAGCTAATTTATACATATGCCTCTCCTGGTAACCTGCGGGACAACAGCCCTCACAATCCAGAGGCTGGGGAAGCAGGTTTCAAAACCTCACTTTATTCCAATGTGAAATGAAGACATGATGGTTTAAAAATGAGGAAAAGTTCCTGAGAAGCTGTGGGGGTGCTTCACTTGCCAGCGCATGCCCACTCCCTCTGAAACAAGGTGTCTGGTGACACCATATCCATAAGCAGCTCTCTGCAAAGCCCCATGTAGTGGTCACAGCCAGACAGCCTCCCTCAGGCTCACAGGGCAGCAATGTCCTCCCCCAGTCCAGGCTCCCACAGCAGGCACAGACAGGGGCAGAGAGGCAACAGCCATGGCCCGTGGGGTCCCCTGCCACCCTCAGAGCTAGTCTCTGCAGAAGGTGCTGTGTGGGAAGCAGCGGGGCTCCACAGAGCGGTGACAAGCCCTCCTGTGTCTGTAACCTTTCCCCAGGATCCATGTCAACCCTGGTTCCCCACGCTCCTTACCAACCCCACCCTCCCTGTGTCAGGCAGCTCGGGTTAAAATGGGGAGAATGATACATTCCAACTGTAGATCCCAAGGTTCTGTCCATCTGGGGTACAGGGAGTAGGGAGGCCAGTCAGAGCCTCTGGCAGCACCGCCTGCTGGGCCTGACGGCAGACATGCCAGGGCTGGGCACAGGGACATCTGGGGGACCACCACTGACAAACCTGTCCCTCTCAGCCTGGAGCTATGGCCAGGCCAATCATGACTAATAAAACCACTGCAGCCTTCATCCTGCCACAAAACTAAAGTGCACCCCAACCCCCAGCCCTGCCACAAAGCTCTGGCTCCCCATCCTTTTTGGCTTAAAACTTAGACATTAAGCCAGGTTGGGCCTGAGAGTTGTGGCAGTAAAAGCAGCAGCCACAACGTCAACCATGCAAATGAGCTGAGGAATCCCATCCGCATGTCATCCACTCTGAACTGCCTCAGGGTGATGTACAGGCTGGGAGGGAGAGATCAATACTCGTGGCCATGGACACACTCCACACCCCTGACGTAAGATGGGGAGGCTGAGGGGAATATGGGGAGCCTGAGGGGCCCCACAGCTGGGAACTGAGGACCGTACATGCCATTCACAGGTCTTCAATTAGGCCTTTGCATCGTATATTCACCGAATCAGTGCAAAAGAATCTTTTAGGGGGGTGTGCAGGCTGGGGTCCCAGGAGGATGGTGGGGGTGGAACACGGAAGAGGGGCTCACTTCCTCTAATCTGCGAGCATGCCCCCTTCTCCTGGAGTCTGCATCTCTAACATCAGGGTCCCTGACTATCTCTCTCTCGATCCCTGCAAGCTCGAGGAAAAAGGATCCTTGGCAGCCACAGGGTTGGGAGCTCAGTTCCTCTGGCCCCGCTGGCTCAGACTCAGTGGCCATAGGGTCCCCAGCCCTAGCTCTGTTTTTTTTGTGTTTTTTTTTTTGAGGCAGGATCTCATTCTATCACCCAGGCTGGAGTGCAGTGGCACAATCATGGCTCACTGAAGCCTGGACCTCTCAGGCCCAAGCGATCCCCCCACCTCAGCCTACTAAGTAGCTGGGACTACAGGTCGTGCCACCACAGCAGGCTAATTTTTGCTTTTTGTAAATGGGGTTTCGTCATGTTTCCTAGGCTGGTCTCCAACTCTTGAGCTCAAGTGATCCACCTACCTCGACCTCCCAGAATGCCCTTTCCCTGTTTTTCTGGACTCCTGGAACTAGTGGTGCTGCACCACCTCTGCTTTCAGATTCTCCTAGTCTTCTGGGGGAGTAGAAGGTGGGAGAGGAGGTAGGTGTCAGACTGGGCCAGGGCCCTGGGCTCCCCTCTAGGCTGGTTAAACTCCCACTTGGGACAGATCAAGCTCCGTGCCATATTCGGTGAGACGCGTGGAACAAGTACTTCCCTCCTAAAAGCAGAAAGATCCCTGATTGCTGACAGTCAGGATTCCATGCACTTGATTCGGCCTGGGGCCCAGCTGCCTCTCACCCTAACACCAGGTTCCAGTTGCTGTACTCTGTGGCCTCCCTGCCACCAGATTAGGTGTAGACAATGGGCATGGGACAGGGTTGCTGACACCCCTGGCTGACCAAACCCCTTTCCCACACTGAGGGGAGAAAAGGCAGGAGGTTAGGGGCTCCTGAAGGCAGCACTGCTTGTGACAGCATGGCGGGAGTCCTTAGGGCCTGCTCCTAAGGCACACTTTGCACTGGAACCAGAGGCAGCCGGGGAAGGAATAAAGCCACTCCTTAGGAACTGAAATGCAAGATCACCAAGATACATTGTTAAATGAAGTAAACAATAATAACCTTCATCCGTGGCATGCCACAATTCCAAAGAAAAAAAAGAGGGGGAAAAAGATCACATGGAGTATTTCTGGAAGGATTCACAAAGAACTTCTCATCACTGGCTATACTTTTCAATTTTGAGCCATGTCAGCCTATTACATTTCTTAAAAAACTAAAGGCCAACTTCTAAGTAGGGAGCCATGGAGGGGCCTCAGCTGACAAGAATGAAGAGGACAACACTGATGACCTGGAGCTGCTCCAAGACGCTGGCCATGCTGGGGGCTGTGAACTGAGGGGCCGTGGGGGGATGAGCTGTGAGTGAGGCTCATCCTACCCAGGCCGAGTAGGGGCCCAGCTCCACCCAGGGATATACCTGGAGGGGCACGATGCTGGCGCTGCAGCCCACCGGTATATCCCATTCACGGTGCGCTGCTGGGCCACAGCCTGCTGGGCCGGGCACTTGAGGTTCTCGGAGCTTTGCTTCTTGTGGTTCTCACCCAAAATCAGGGGAGAGAGCAGAGGCAAGAAAGGACTAGCTGCCCACAACCTACAGGCGCATCTCAACCCGCCAGCCCGGCCACAGCCCACCTGGGCCTTATAGATGGCATCAGATTCCTTCTCCTGCTGCAAGCCTGACCAGAACTCAGCTTTGCTCTCACAGACCCAAGCAGCAAGGTGGTGGCTGCCAGATCCCCCCAGACAGGAAGAAGACAGCCAGAGTATGGAGGTGGAGGAGAAGAGGTCCACATTCAGACCAGGACTGTCAACAGAGACAGGAATGCCACTGGCTTCTGGAAAAGAGTTACTTGTGGCGCGGGAAATTTAACATGGTCAACTCCTAAGCACTAAAAACCAGCAGCACTAACACTCAGGGACTCTGACCTTCACAACCCACCCAGCAACTTCCAAACCCTCCTTAGGAGAACAGCACAGCTCAGCTGGGTGGCTGGTTTCACGGCTCACTAACTTACAACCAACACAAAGCTCCAGATTCTGCATCTGGGAGCCTGATAGCAGGTGGGTGGGGGATGGGAAAGGGGCTCTAGTGAGTGTGGCCAGAACAAGCTCTTCTTCACTGTCCAGAGCTTCTCTCTTCAACGACCCAGCCCTAGAACAACCCGGGCTGCCCATTGCCTGCAGCAGGGTGCAGCTGGCTGTAGCCCCAGCCTCAAAGGGCTGCTCCTCAACTATGCTCCACGAAGGCGTCCACCAGCTCCTGGCACAGGCGACAGAACCTATGCCTATGGGTGCAGGGGAAGCTGGCATGGGAGCACTCCTCTGGCAGCTCCTTGTGGGGCACAGGCAGGGAGCTGAGGTCGGGGCAGTGGGCTCAGCAGGTAGAGACTATAGTGGCACCTGTCGTTGCCGGTGATGCCCTTGCCCTCAACCGAGAAGAGCTCCGCCTCTGCGTCGCAGTGGTTGAGCGTGCAGTGGCGCAGGGTCTTGAGCAGTCAACTCATGCTCCAGCAGATCCAGGCAACACGGGGGCCACACCATTGTCTTGCAAAGTCAGTGGAGCCACAGATGACACTCTGCTCCTGGTCCCACTCCAGGATGCCAGGGATGAGGACTGGAACCTGACCTAGTAGCTGCGGTCATCCACCTCTGCCATGTCCAGCGTGTACAGACCCTCCATGTCCACTGCATTGTGCCAGTGCTAACCGTTCAGGTCATTGGTGAACGCTATGGAGGCTGCCACGTCCCCAGCAAAGTCCTTGTAGTGGCCACTAACAACAAAGCCCAGGCTGAAGATGACGTGGCTCCACGTGAACATCTGCAGCGTGGTCTCCTCACTGGGGCTGATGGCCATGACGATGCCTCCCTGACCGACGCCCCATGTGGCTGCCACTCTGAAGTTGCTGGGTACCCGGGAGGGACCAAGGCTGGGAGGGCGAGAGGCCACGCCCACAAAAGCCTCAGGCTACATCCACCTGGCCCAGCTCACCAAGATGGGGGAGGCCAGTTTCCCTCACGTCCCTGCTGTACAGAAGAAAACATTCCAGCAGGAGACAGGTGGGCCTCAGGCTGTGAGGCTGTCACTCACTCACCAGAGGCTTCAGAACCTTAAACATGGCTTTTTCTTGAAGCAGCTGCTCAGGTTGGTTCCTGTAGGGCAGGTCCCTCATCATCTGCAGCTCCACGTTCCAGTACTGGGGCTGCAGAGGGACCAGGGAGGGAGACATGGGCTCAGCCTGTGCACTGCAACCTGCCCTGGGAAGTCCCTTCTCCTCTCTCCCCAGAGACAGCCCCAGACTTCCCAATGAACAGACCCGCGGGGAGCCTCAGGGAAGTGCAGAGAACCCCACCTGGCACCCAGGAAGGAAGGGGGTTCCCAGTGAGGACCGGGCCAGGTCACAGGCCCCTGTGCAGGAATGTGCTCCTCACAGCCCAGCCTCGAGGTGCAGGTGCCTCTCCACACGTGCAGTCCACAGTGTGCTCCGTCACAGGGGCCATCCAGCTGCACACCTGGAATGAGGTGGCCCCTCTCGAACGGGCATACTGGACCCCGTGGCAGGCAGGGGAAAGGCAGATGGGGCCGCCCACCAATCTCAGGACCCTGCCACAGGCTCCTTCTTCATCAAGGTCCTCACCTGCTCCGGGTTTTTCCTGGCCCTGAGATGCTGCCCCGAAAGGCGAGTCAGAAGCACATGGGCGCCGCTCCCAGGGCTGCTCTCGCCAGAGCTGGCTCACAGCTCCCTAGAGGGAGACCTGGAGTCTCTTGCAGTTCCCAGGGGACAGGTGCCAGCCGCTCAAGGCGAGCACTTTCAGGGGCTGCAGGAATGGCCAAGCGTGAATGGGCCAGGCCTCCTGGTGTGTGGCCCTCCACCCGCCCGGGGACCCTCTTCCTTGTTCCTCCCTGGAGTCCCACCTTTTAGTCACCATTCTGGGGCTGCAGGGCACACGGTGGCTGTTCCAGGTTTCCGAGCAGGATGTGCTTGGGTGGTGTGCAGTCGGTGGGGTCCATCTCCAAGCCTTTCTGCTCCTGCCATCTGTGGGACCCGAGGCTGGTGGTCGGCACACGAGCACCCAGGGCCAGCTGCCTCTAACTGTGGCCCTGGTTTGGGTTCCTCAGGCCCAGGCTCCTCCAGGTGGAAAGGCCTGGCCTTGAGCCCCCTTCATCAGCCTCTGACCTCCTTGCTTCTGCCCCTCTGCCCCCTGCCCAATCTCTGGCCCCAATGCCTCTGCACCTCCCAGGCCACTGTCAGTGAAGACGCTCAGGAAGGACAAGGAGCTGCATCAGCTGGATCCAGGCTCCTGAGCAGTCTCAGATGTGGCACTCGTCACCTCAGGCCTCGTGCACTGTGCAGGGCTCTGTCAGAAACAGGAGAGGGGCAGGTGCTCCCAGGCCCCTGCATCCTAGAACAACCCACCCAGCTCAGAAAATAGTTGGCAAGGAAGCTTCATGGATGATTTTAATTTTCAGCTTTAGGCTTCCATTTTCAAATTCCGCTATGGACACATAAGCTATATTTTGGTTTCAATACACACATGTGTTCGCACGCGTACCTACACACACACACAAACACACACACACCCCCTGGCTGGCTGAGGGCAAGAATCCTCGCTTGCAAAGCACCTCCTGCCAGTTGCTTCTGAAGCACACACAGGCCTTGGAGAGCCCACAAAGCCTCCTGCTTTTTGTGTGCTAGTGTGTCGGGTGGGCAGGGCTTTTGGCACTGTGGGGCTTCTGCAGCCTCGCCCAGCTCTCCTGGGGCAGCTTTCACGCAGGGGTGGCCTGAGAACTTTCTAGGGCTGCCAAATTCAACGCCCCCACTGAGTTTCATGGGATTTTAATGGTCATTGTTTTGGGGGAGGGGAGAGGTTGTGATGAACTGTGGGCCCCCTTGAGGTACAGACCTTTTCCACAGTTGCTCTTAATAATCAGGCCCCGGGAACCTGAGTGCTTCCCCAGGGAACTTGAGTCTATGGAAGCTTTTATTTGGCAACCAAGCCAGGCTCACCACACCAGCCGATGGTGCTGCTTGGAGCCGACTTCCCCGCTCAAGGACTGTAAAACTTTTTAGTTTCTTTAGGAGACTAAGCGCTCATCTTTTCAGAATTTAATCGGGCCGATTCCAAGCCCTAGCTTCGTACTGCCTGGCTTTCTTTTCAGAATTTCAACTGTTTTTTCACCCCAGGCCATGAAGTTAGAGATGCAGGTATGATGCCCTGAAGAGCAGACCTGTGCTCCAGTCCCACCTCCACAAGCTCGTCTGTGACACACAGGCCCCAGCTGGGGCAGTGAAGTGTTGCCTGGCCCTGCTCACAGGGGCCCTCCCTGGGCAGGCAGCCCAGCTTCCGGGCCAACCTTCCACCATGTGGAGCACCAAGCCCGCCTGCGGCCCCGCCATGCTGCGCAGCTCTGAGAGGTGGTCCAGCGTGCTGCCACCCGGGTGCAGTGAGAAGTGAGGCGGGGACATGGGTATTCATGGTCCATGAACACCCGGTGGATCTCCAGCACCATCTCCTGCGGGGACACCTGCCAGGGAGAAGGCCCGGACCACCCTGGTGAGAGGCCACATGGTAGGGAGCAGGGTCATACCCCTTTCCCCAGCCCCAAACACCTGGGTCCTGAGAATAAATGTCTGAAATACTCAGTTTCCCACTTTTTGGCTTTTACATTCCAGGCTCTGTCCATATACAGCCTGCCCATTGGCACCTGTGTGCCCAAGTGCAGGACAGAGCCTGGCCCCACTGACTCTTCCTGCAGCCTAAGAGCAACCCCCGAGCAGAGGCGAGGGAGTTGGAAGAAAGGGAAGAAAGACAGGCTTGCTCTTGCCCTTGCCTAGTGCCAAGGGCTGAGCGCCCCAGGGCAAATGGCCTTTTCCTTCCTGAAGGGGTGCTCCAGGGCCCAAGCCTGTGAGCAGAGAGGACATGAGAGGGCCTTGCCCGGCTCCCCACCAAGTTACCAGCCTGCAAGTCCTCCAGGTTTGCTCTGTCCTTGGAGAACACCCAATACCACCCCCCAGGCCCCGGTGACAGATGGTAAAGTCATGGCCCAGAGAGAGGTGACTTGCCTGAGGGCACAGAGCAAGAGGCTGGGGCACCCTGGACCTGACATTACCCACCCGCTCCCACTCCTCTCCCTAAACAGGGCTGCTAGGCCCAGCTGGTAGCTGTCCTCTAGCAATAAGGCAATAACTGAACCCGTACTCCATTCCCAAGTCCACTATGTTAGCAGAGTGACCCCAGGCAGGGCCCAGGGCCCTCCATTTCCTGCCTACAGCACAGGGCCAGGAGGAGCCAGGGCAAGGTTGGGTTTTCCAGCCTCATCCTCCCCAGCAGGCTCAAGCCCTGGCCCCCAGCTCTCCTCCTCCATGGTACCTGCAGGGAGAAGGGTTCGATCTCGGGGCCAGGATCTCCACAGAAAAGCCCAAATCCTGAATAGTGACTTCTATTCAGTGGTGTCATCTCCTGGCTTGGCCTCATCCAGCCCATGTTCCCGGGATGGCGCAGCCTCCTCCTTCCTCCTTCAGGCTCCTCCTTCTTCAGGCTTTCCAGGCAGTTCCCATTCAAGAACATGAGTGATGGTGGCTCTGGGGGTGACAAGAAACGCACCGAGTCGGATGGGCATTGCTGGTGAGGGAGGACTGTCTGCCTCACCCCACCTGGGTGGGCACAAGTCGTATGGAACTGTGTCCACGTGCCCTCCCGAGCCTTGGCTCCACAGTCCCAGCTCACCCTCAGTGCACCTGCAGGCTGCTGCCTTCTCCCTTTCACATCCTGTGCCTCCCTCCTCGACTGCTCCTCCGCCCACCACAGTGTGGCTTCCACCTGAGCTCACTGTCCAAACCACTTGCCCCATATCACCAAGGCCACCTTCAGGGCCAAGCCCCAGGGGCTTCTCCAGCCCAGGTGCATCGATCCACTCAGCAGCACCCAGACCACTTCTCATTTCCTCTCCTCCTCCCTGACCAATGCCATACCCTCGTCCCTCCCTCTCCAGCTCCATCCTCTTCCTCCAGTCCTGAGCTGGGAGTGTTGGACCCCCGAGCCTCTCCTCATTCTTACTTCACCCTCTCCCATGACTTCAAAGGAGCTCCCATTTCCCAGCTCTCATAGCCAATCCTGGCCTCGATCAGGCCTTTCAGACCAAGGAGACAGCTGTCTCCCGGGCATTAACATGTGGCTCTCCCTTCAGTATCATGGAAGGCCCATCCTGCAGGGATGAAATTCATCTTCCTCCACAAACTGATCTCTGCTCTGCGAAGGACCCCACCACTTATCTAGTCACCCAACCTCAATCTCCCTTCTCCTATTTCAAGAATGCCACCTGGAACCCTTCTAAGAAGCACACTGCTCACAAAACCAAGCTGCTTTTTTTTTTTTAAACGGAGTCTTGCTCTGTCGCCTAGGCTGGAGTGTAGTGGTGCAATCTCGGCTCACTGAAACCTCCGCCTCCTGGGTTCAAGAGATTCTCCTGTCTCAGCCTTCCAAGTAGCTGGGATAGGTGCGTGCCACCACGCCTAGCTAATTTTTGTATTTTTAGTAGAGACAGGGTCATGTTGGCCAGGCTGGTCCTGAGCTCAGGTGATCCGCCTGCCTAGGCCTACCAAAGTGCTGGGATCACAGGCGTGAGGCACCACGCCCAGCTAAAATCAAGCTTCTTAAGCCAGTTCTCTCAGGCACCAGCCTAATGGCAACCGCAGCTCCTGCCAGCTCCTCCACTGAGGTCTACATTCCCCAAACTACAGAAGCCTGAGAATACCTGAAACCTGCCCTCCCACCTCTGTGCTTTTCTGTGCTGCCCCTGACATCTCAGTCTGTCCGGCAAATGCTGACTCATCCTTCAAGGCCTAAGTGAAAGTGTCTACAGGTAGACTATTGCTGCCCACCTGCTGACCATCCTCCTTCCCAGAGATCAGTGAATGAAGGATGTGGAGCCCCAGGAGGAGGGAACTACATCTTCTGATCTGTCCATAGCCTTGACCTCCAAAGTTTAGATGTGGATGGAGTAGAATAAAGGCAAACTTCTTTTTTTGCAATTTGGCCTTGACCCTAATTCAGTCAGGCTGCATCTGCTTGAAATCTACAATAAAGAGCAAATGGTTGATAACGTTGTGAATTGCAGAGGGGAAGCTGGCAGCTGAGAATCAGGGGAAGGAAGTGAAAATTTAGAATTTTACTGCAACCCTTAGAAGTATTAGGCTGGGAGAACAGGGTGGTGGATTTGAGACCCTGCTTGCCATACATTTGGAAAATGCAGGGAAAATCAGTCCCCCTGTGGAGTGTTAAAATAATTAAATGGGAGGCAATTGACTGAAGTGGTTGTAGGGCCCTGGGTTTCTACCTAAGAAAACCAAAACGTAACTCATGCATTTCTTAGAAATAATTTAAAGGAAAACAAAACAGTCTTAACGAACCACAAACCACCGATTAACCTTTGATTACATAATCAGGGAATTTCCGCCTGGACAGTTCAAATAAGGGGACTACATAACTGTAGCCAATCAATTACTGAATTGGCTTTGCCTCCTCATGCACCTTATAAAACCCTTTCGTTCAAGCCCCTCCGGTGGACCCCAAACCACAATCCATGGTTGTGGCTTCCTGATTCACGAGTCGTTATTTGCTCAAATAAAATATTTAACGTTTTAACCAACCCTCAGTTTAATTTTTAACTAAAGAAAGGACTACGGACCCCACGGACCACAGCTCCTCCCACGCCCGAACCCTGAGCCGGGGTTCTCCCGTAAGGCCCCTCCCGTCATCACCGCACAACGCCGGGAGACACGCGGCTGCCGGCGCGGAACTGTCCAGAGAGGGCTCAGGGCAGGGCCAAGGTCGCCGCGCAGGGACGGGACGAGACGAGACGCTCGGGGTTCCAGCTGCCGGCCGAGCTGCACCGTGCGACCGAGGAGACTCCGGACCCCGACTCCGGAGCCGCCAAGGGGAGGCCTGGGTTCCAGCCGACCCCTGCCGCGTCTCGGGAAGCTAGGCAGACTCACCATCTCGCGGCTTCAGGAGCGTCCCGGTATCCTCTCTAGGGACCTTCCAGTACCTGCAGGTCACAGGGCAAAGGAGGCTGCGGAATGAAGGAGAAAGAGCAGAAACACAGATCAAGCAGGGAAGCGCACCTGGGAGAGGAAAAAGCCAGCCCAGAACTCAAGAAGTGCGCCCCCTTTTTCGGTTGCCCCGCTGATTGGACAGGCTCAACAATGACGCCGCTGATTGGATAGGGCTCCAGGTCCCGCCCCCTTACCCCCTGAGTGACAGGAGATGCGACCATAGGTGCGGCTGAATGAGGCCTGAATGAATGATTGTCTGCAGCCCTTTTCAGGCAGGGCTGACTCCCTGTGCTGGGACCTGGGGCCGCCCTGGACGTTGGCATTTAACTTTGCTCTTAAGGTTATATCAATTTATGAGTAATATATGTAATATGTAAAATTGAAGATTATATAATAACGATTCTTTTAAAATTTCAGATTTCATAACCTTTATGGCCTCTGGTCCCTTGAGGAGGCAGCATGAGATTTGAAAATGGAGGGAGTCCTCTAAGTCGGAAATGTCCAATAGGAATAAAATTGAGCCGCATGTGTCATTTACAGTAGTCTAGTGGCATCATGAAAGGAAAACAGGTGAAATTAATGGTAATACCTTAACCTGATGTATCCAAAATATTATCACTCATATATGTGAGCAATATGAAATTATTAATGAAGACAATCAGAAAATGCTTCTTAAATTTGGGGTACTAAATCTTGTAAAGTCACTCTGTATTTAAACTTCTAGCACATCTCAGTTTCAACCAGCCCCATGCAAAGAGCTCAGCAGGCCCACGTAGGCAGTGGCTTCAGCACTGAAGAGCAGCTCTGAGGGCACTTGCGCGTCTAACCTCTGGGAAGTCGAGGTTCTGGACCCCCTTTCCTGCCAGATGAGAGCGAACGCCCTCATCCTGCCCATCTCTTTCCTCACGCCCAAAGGTGGGAGAAGCAGTACCCAGTGACAGAGCCAGGGCTGCAGGCAAGAGGTGTCCACAGGTGGACCACTGCTGCCCACCTGCTTCTGGGCAGGGCTCCCTCACCCTTCCAAAGGTCAGACAGTGAACCAAGAGCGTCGGGCTTCAGGAGGAAACCCCGGACTTCAGATCTGTCAACAGCTTCTTGACCTCCAAAGTTTGGATGTGGAGGGAATAAAGGCAAACTTTTTATTTTGCAATTTGCCCTTGGCCCTGATGATTAGGCTATGGCCGGCTATGAGCGTGGGGACTGTGTGAGTTTAAGCACCAAGCATGTCAACATGCATTTCTATGTAATTTATCCCTATCCAACAAGAGGCCCCCCTTTAAATAAAGGGAAAAGCAAATCAATACCTTACACAGTGCCTTCTGTTTGCCAGGTAACAACAAGTAGTAACCAACCTGTCATTTGAATCCTGGCATCCTGACTGCATGGGTGTATGTATCAGTTAGCTAATGCTGCATAATAAACCACCCTAAACCTTATTAGCTCATAATTGGGATGGTCAGTCATTTAGGATGGACTCAACTGGGCCATTTTTCTGGTCTCAGCTGGGCTCCTTCAGGCATGTGTGGTCAGCTGCTGGTTGACTAAGGGGCTCTGCTTCTGGGTGTGGGCTGGCTGTCAGCTGGGGCACCTTGGTTTTCCTCCCCAATGGGATCTCATCCTCCAGCAGGCTAACGTGTGCTTGTTGTCATGGAGATGGCAGGGTTATAAAAGAAAAAGTAGAAGCATTCAAGGCTTTTTGTCCCTAGACCGCAAACTTTCACACTGCCATATTCATAGCTTTCTATTGCCCAGAGT
The DNA here is from genome assembly GCF_000951045.1 of Mandrillus leucophaeus. Lineage (NCBI taxonomy): Eukaryota > Metazoa > Chordata > Mammalia > Primates > Cercopithecidae > Mandrillus > Mandrillus leucophaeus. The sequence continues at coordinate 105,647 of NW_012101363.1, read as the reverse complement.
AAATAATGCCAGCCCACATCCAAGCATCAGGAAACAGATTCTGCCTGTCTGTTGGAGCAGCTATAAAAGCATATTCCAAAGGGCCTGGAAACGAGAGGGGATGCAGAATTGCTGCAATTTTGGCAATCAGTATCATTCTGCCTCTTCTTACAACAAGGTTTACATAACTGTTCCAAGTCAAGGAACTTATCCAAAGCGCTACAGCTATTAAGTGGCTGGACTGGGACTCAGGATCAACTTTGCCTGACTCCAAAGCCCATGTACCTCCATAGACCTTACAACTCAAGCAGCTTCCCTAGGCCTTTGAGATCCTGGAGACTGACTCTTCTGCAATAGAATAAAGGTTCTTTTGAGATGCTCATCCTTCTAGTAGGATTCTTCACAATTAGGAGTAATCCCCACCAGAGAATGCTTCTGAAATGTCTTGGAAACATTTAGATTAACTTGGGGAAATGGCTGATGGCTGAGTTTTAAAAATCAAGGCATAACTTTTTCATTTAAATTAATTTGGGAAAATAGCTGACTGCTGAGTTTAAAAAATCAAGGCATAACTTTTTAATTTATCATAGGAGAGATCTGAAAACCCATATAATACCGGAACATGTGTGCAAATTTTTTTTATCCCCATTCAGTATTTGTAGGCTGTTTATGATTTTTAGCACAAACTAAATCAAACTACTGTGCCTGAAACAACCTTTTACTCTGAAAGCAAGAGACACAAAGGTAGATCTGCCGAGAAGACATTTTCTCCTGCCTCAATTTAGCCAAACAGCTGAATACGTATTAAAGTCAGCCTTCGATTTCTAACAAGTCAAGCTGTTTGCCAAGACTTCAATCAGATCATATGAGTGCTTCAGCTACTTCATCATCCTAGGACCAGACAGATCGAAGCTCTAGGGGTGGAGTGGTGAGAGGACCTGCACTAGCAGGTAGGCAACCATAGGTCCATAGGTGAGAGTCATCCATTAAGTGGGGTGTTTTGGGGTCCTGACATTTATGACACAATTAACTTCTATATTACTAAATGTAAAGCATAGAACATTACAAATAAAAAATCTACATATAAACTGAACATGTCAGCAATTACTATTATTGTTATTCATCATTATTCTAAGTGTGATCATTATTATCACAAGTAGAAATAGTGGTTGTGATTGTTGTTGCTGCTGCTGCTGTTGCTGTAGGGATTGTGATAAAAACACCAAGTAAGGCTCTGCTGCCTCCTCCACCTGTGGCATCGGGCTCTGCTGGGTCACTAGTTTGGTGCACCCTCTGGACCTCTTTCGTGAAGCTACAGCTGAAGAGCCTTCAGGCTCTGCTATGGCAGAGAAAGAGCCCCAGTTAAGGCTGAGAGCAGAATCCTATGAATTTGAAGGTGGCAGGTAGGATGGTCCCAGAGTGCAGTTGATGGTGAAGAGGTTAGTGAATGAGTGGAAGCCTTTGGTGAAAGGCAGAGTTTGTCCATGACCCAGATCAGATTGGACTTTGGGGCCAATCAGTGAAACAGACACATCTGCAGAACTGGAAATGGAGGACAAAGATTCAGTCGATGTGTTCCAGAAGCAGACGGGAGTGTCTACTGAGAACACACTCACTGTTTTACCCCAGAACTCTGTTCCTACACACCAAGCAGACATTCTCATGTGGAAAACTGCAATATGGTTCCACCACGTCTGACTGGTCCAGTATCCGTTTCTCTATTCTTCACTTTCTCCTTCCTCATTCCTTTACTGTACATAAATTACCAAGTGCAGCTGCACAAGCATATGGATGATTTTGTTTGCTTGCTTGTTTGATTGTACCGAATCACCAGCAATTTGTGTTGAGTGATTTCCAGTGGAAACAAGGCGAGGGAAAACACTGATTCTGGAAAAAGACTCCCTTTCTCCACCAGGGGATGCTCACTTACCTCTTATCTCTATGTTCCAGGACTTCAACAACAGAACAAACATGATGATCCTTAACGCTTGTGCAGGGAGAAGAAAAAAACATAATAATCTTTGCATATATTGTTTGATTGGATAATTTTGTTTTTGAAATATTCCATTGTGAAACTAAGGACAATTTCATAACTTTTAAATGTAGCTGTTACACATAGGGCAAATCTGTCCTTACACAGGACTAAGTGACACTTACAAGAACAGAATGAATCCCAGATATGTTCCTCTTGAAATCTGGCATCTGGTTGTTTAAACATACATCTTGTGTAAAATATGTATATTTAAAAATGTATATAAATAGAAACATGAAGTTTCTCCAGCCACCAAGTAGGTTGGTTGGACTCAAAATGAGGTAGAAGGAGTTTCCATCTGCAATACATTTGAAGTCCTCCCAGGAACCAGGGAACTGTCCACACCCTCTGAGGCTACCCCCTCCTCTTCTGCCTGGGGCTGGGTGCCTGTAAGATTCCCACGTCCTGGCCCAGGAGGTATATGGAGGGTGGGAGGTTGTCTGTCTCACACCCACGCAGATATCCCTAGCGCAGGACTCTCTGGAAGGTATTCCCAGAGTCCCCATAAGCTGCCAGGCTGACACCCTTCCAGAAAAGTTATACAGGTGAATTGCTCTTGGGACTCATTCCATGGGTGATACCAAGCCACACTGCACACTGGGTAGAGGGCAACACATCTAATGCAACTGCAAACTACAGTAAAGCTGGGTGTGTGTGTGTGTGTGTGTGTGTGTGTGTGTGTGTGTCAGAGTCTCCCTCTGCTGCCCAGACTGGAGTGCAGTGGTGTGATCTCAGCTCACTCCAACCTCCACCTCCCAGGTTTAAGCGATTTTCCTGCCTCAACCTCCCAAATAGCTGGGATTACAGGTGCCCACCATGATGTCCAGCTAATTTTTGTATTTTTAGTAGAGACAGGATTTCACCATGTTGGCCAGGCTGGTGTTGAACTCCTGACCTCAGGTGATCCACCAACCTTGGCCTCCCAAAGTGCTGGGATTACAGGCATGAGCTACTGTGCCCGGCCCAAACTACAGTAAAGCTCTATCTGCTGACAAAATCCGAGAGCCAGGAAATGGAACGTCCTCTTTATTCTTCGAAGGAAACAAGAACAGGCTAGAAGTGGTTGGCACATATGTTCATGACTGCCACTGTCTGGGAGAGCTGAGAAGTGCATGAGCTCAGAAAAGGACTGTGCCACATGACAAGCTGGAGAGGTGGGACAGGGGAAGACTATAAACAAAATGTGTAAAGTAAAATGGAAGTTCCACTCGTGGAAACATGGAACATTCTTTCTTCACGGTGAAGAAAACAGAAAGAAAAAAGAAACCTGAAAACTGGCTTTAAGAAGAAAAAAATCTCCAACCAAACCCTAATTATGCTGTGGACGGCATATCTCTGCTTTCATGCAATGATTGGATGAAACCTGCTATGAGTACATCGTCCCAATTGGCTACAGCAAGCTTGTCCAACCCACAGCCCATGGACCACATGGGACCCAGGATGGCTTTCAGTGTAGCCCAATACAAATTCGTAAACTTTCTTAAAACATTGAGATTTTTTTTTTGCAATTTTTATTTTTAGCTCATTAGCTATTATCGGTGTTAGTATATTTTACGTGTGGCTCAAGACAATTCTTTTTCTTCCAATGTGACCCAGGGAAACCAAAGATTAGATACCTCTGCACTACAGGGTTCTAGAAAAATAAGTGATATGGTTTGGCTCTGTGTCCCTACTCAATCTCATCTTGAATTGTAATCCCCACTTGTCAAGGGAAGGACCTGGTGGGAGGTGATTGGATCATGGGGGCATTTTCCCCCATGCTGTTCTCACGATAGTGAGTGAGTTCTCACCAGAGCTGATAGTTTTAAAGTGTGGTGCTTCCTGTCTCTCTCTCTCTCCTGCTGCCTTGTAAAGGTGCTTGCTTCTCCTTCACCTTCCGCCATGATAGTAAGTTTCCTGAGGCCTTCCCAGGAAACAGTTAATTGAACTGTGAGTCAATTAAACCTCTTTTATTTATAAATTACCCAGTCTCAGGTAGTATCTTTGTAGCAGTGTGGAAATGGACGAATAAAATTTAAAAAATACGTAGTGTGTACTCTTGCCAGACATATGAAACTCAGTTTCCATGAATTACCATGAGAAAGAAACAAATTAACTAGATTGAATCAGGGAATGGGACTGATCACTCCTGGGATGAAATACACTCAAATAGATTAAAATGTTGCTTGCAGTGTGTGTGTGTGTGTGTGCGTGCGCATGTGTGCATGTCTGTGTGTGTGGTGTGCGTGTGTGTTGTGTGCGTGTGTGTGTGCATGCATGTGTGTATAGTGTGTATGTAGTGTGTGTGTTTTTTGTGTGGTGCATGTGATGTGTGTACTCTGGTGTGTGTGATGTTTGTGGTGTGTCTGCATGTGTGGTGTGTGCGTAGTGTAGGGTTGTGTGCTGTGTGTGCACGCGTGGTGTGTGTGTGGTGTGCATGCATGCACGTGTGGTGTGTGTAGTGTGTTTGTTGTGTATGTGTGTCATGTGTGTGGTGTGCGTGTGTACTGTGGTGTATGTGGTTTGTGTGTTTTGTGCATGTGTGTGTGTGGTGTGTGTGCATGTGTGCATAGTGTAAGTGTGTAGTATATGTGTAACATGTGTATGTAGTGTGTGGTATACGTGTGTGGTGTGTACGTATGTGGGGTGTGTGTGTGTGTGCATGTGTGTTTTAAGTCAGAGTCTTGCCCTGTCGCCCAGGTTGGAGTACAATGG
>NW_012101363.1:97695-99399 GCF_000951045.1 Mandrillus leucophaeus | reverse complement strand
AAAAAAAAAAAAAAAAAAGTTTGTACCCTTCCATAAACATCTTCTTTTTGCATATTCCTCCCGTCCCCCTGACCCAGCCTCTGGTCGCCACCTCTCTCGTCTCTGTTCTCTGTTTCTGTGAGATCAACATTTTTGATTCCACATATAGGTGAGATTATACAGTATTTGTCTTTCTATGCCTGGTTTACTTCACATAGCAGAATATCCTCTGGTTAAATCCAAGATGTCACAAATGACATAATTTCCCTCTTTTTTATGGAAAAATAGTTCTCCATTATGTATATACACCACATTTTCTTTTCTATTCTTTCTTTCTTTCTTTCTTTCTTTTTTTGAGACAGAGTCTTGCTCTGTTGCCCAGGCTGGAGTGCAATGGCATGATCTCAGCTCACTGCAACCTCCTCCTCCTGAGTTCAAGCAATTCTTCTGCCTCAGCCTCCTGGGTAGCTGGGATTACAGGTCCGCATCACCATGCCCAGCCAATTTTTGTATTTTTAGTAGAGACAGGTATGTTGGCCAGGCTGGTCCTGAACTCGGGACTTCAAGCCATCCGCCTGCCTTGGCCTCCCAAAGTGTGGGATTACAGGTGTGAGCCACGTTGCTCAGCCCATATTTTCTTTATCCTTTCATCCATTAATGGACGCTTAGGTTCCTTCCATATCTTGATTATTGTCAGTAATGCGAAAATAACCATGACGGTAAATATCTCTTCAATATACTCATTTAAATTCTTTTTGATATATACCCAAAAGTGGAATTGCTAAATCATAGGATACTTTTATTTCTAGTTTTTTGAAGAACATCCATAACGTTTTCAGAATGGCTGTACTACTTTACATTCCCACCAACAGGGTACATCCTTGCCAACACTTGAAATCATTAGTCTTTTTTATAAGAGCCAGTCTGACAGGCCTGAGGTGATATAATTAAAATTGCTTTCCTTTTTGCTCAACTAAGTGGTCAGAGTTTTGTATTTAATGTCTTTAAATGGTCTCACGCCTGTAATCCCAGCACTTTGGGAGACTGAGGCAGGCAGATCACCTGAGGTCAAGAGTTCGAGACCAGCCTCACCAACATGGTGAAACCCAGTCTCTACTAAAAATATAAAATTAGTTGGGCATGGTGACACTCACCTGTAATCCCAGCTACTCGGGAGACTGAGGCAGGAGAATCACTTGAACCTGGGAGGTGGAGGTTGCAGTAAGCCAAGATCACACCATTGCACTTCCAACCTGGGCGACAGGGCAAGACTCTGTCTCAGAAAAAAAAAAAAGAAAAGGCCTCAAATTCCCACTGAAAATGATTTCTCATGGCATTAGCATAATTTCAGACTACTCATCAGAATGATAAAGTCCCATGTGAGATGACCTGGAGTGGGGAGGGCAGGGAGAAAGCTGCAGCCAGAACAGACAAAGGAGAAGGACTGGGATGCCTGTAGAGCTGGTGGTGAAACTTGTGAACCCCAAGTACCTGAGATGGGTCTCAGTCAATTTAGAAAGTTAATTTTGCCAAGGTTAAGGATGCGTGTCTGTGCTCCAGCTTCAGGAGGTCCTGATGACATGTGCTCAAGGTGGTCAGGGCAGAGCTTGGTTTTATACATTTTCAGGGAGAAATGAGATATCAATCAATCTATGTAAGATGAACATTGGTTCAGTTCTGAAACGCAGGACAACTCAAAGCAAAGGCATGACAAACGATTGCATT
>NW_012101363.1:94940-96495 GCF_000951045.1 Mandrillus leucophaeus | reverse complement strand
AGTATATGTGTAACATGTGTATGTAGTGTGTGGTATACGTGTGTGGTGTGTACGTATGTGGGGTGTGTGTGTGTGTGCATGTGTGTTTTAAGTCAGAGTCTTGCCCTGTCGCCCAGGTTGGAGTACAATGGCACAATCTTGGCTCACTGCAACCTCTGGCTCCCGGGTTCAAATGATTCTCCTGCCTCAGCCTCCCGAGTCGCTGGGATTACAGGCATCCACCACCATGCCCAGCTAATTTTTGTATTTTTAATAGAGATGAGGGTTCACCACGTTGGCCAGGCTGGTCTCGAACTCCTGACCTCATGATCCACCGTCCTTGGCCTCCCAAAGTGCTGGGATTACAGGCGTGAGGTACGTGGTGTTTTTGAGTGTGTGATGTGTGTGTAGTGTGTGTGTGTGGTGTGTGTGGTGTGCGTGTGTTTGTGCATGTATGTGTGGTGTGTGTGTGTGGTGTGTATGTGGTGTGTGTGTATGTGGGCATGTGTGTGTAGTGTGTTTGTGTGCATATGTGTGTAGTGTGTGTGGTGTGTGGTTTGTGTGGAGGGTGTGTGGGGGTGTGCATGCGTGTGTGTGGAGTGTGTGTATGGTGTTTGTGTATGTGTAATGTGTGTGTATGGTGTTTGTGTATGTGTAACGTGTGTGTATGGTGTTTGTGTATGCGTAATGTGTGTGTGTGTGTGTCCTGTGGTGTGTTTGCCACTGAGTACCAGAAACGCTGCCTGCTTGAACTAAAGAAAACGCTCTGAGTTTTTTAAAAAAGTACCACCCTAAGGAACCCAGAATCCTCCCACCTAGTAGGTGACTCTTCAACCTCAGGTTTTCAGTCTCAGTTCCCTTGAGAGCAGCCATGCAGCAGACCAAGTGCAGTCGGTGGGGAACTTGGTGGGGGATGCCAAGGTTTTCCTAGAGGGCCAGGCCCTAATTTAGGGAGAATTCTGTGAAAGAACGCATTCCCACCCACAGCCAGGAGCTAAGTCCTCATTTGGGCTCCAAAGGCAAAGTGATAGCTTCTCACCCCTCTGCTTTCTTCCTCACTCTGAAGGTGATCACCAGGTGGCGGCTGAAGATCAAAGATAAATATCTCTAGACAGAACAGGCTGTCTTTTCTTTTCAATTGAAAACAATTATTATATATTTATGAGATACAATGTGATGTTTGATGTATGTATACATTATGGAAAGATTCAATCAAGTCAATTAACATAACCATCCAGTCACCAATGTGGCATTTTTTTTTTGTTGTGAGAATATTAAAATTTAATATTGCGATTTTGAAATGTACAGTTCATTATTAACTGTGTTCACCATGCAATGCAATAGAACACACTTATTCCTCCAGTCTAAATAAAAGTTTGTAATCCCAGCACTTTGGGAGGCCGAGACGGGCGGATCACGAGTTCAGGAGATCGAGACCATCCTGGCTAACACGGTGAAACCCCGTCTCTACTAAAATACAAAAAAAACTAGCCGGGCGAGGTGGCGGGCGCCTGTACTCCCAGCTACTCGGGAGGCTGAGGCAGGAGAATGGCGTGAACCCGGGAGGCGGGGCTTG
>NW_012101363.1:80481-93270 GCF_000951045.1 Mandrillus leucophaeus | reverse complement strand
ACGAAGTCTTGCTCTTGTCACCCAGACTGGAGTGCAGAGGCACCATCTCAGCTCATTACAACCTCCACCTCCCGGGTTCAAGCCATTCTGCCTCAGCCTCCCAAGTAGCTGGGATTACAGATGCTTGCCACCACACCCAGCTAATTTTCGTAGTTTTAATAGAGATGGGGCTTCACCATGTTGGCCAGGTTGGCCTCGAATGCCTGACCTCAGGTGATCCGCCCACTTTGGCCTCCCAAAGTGCTGAGATTACAGGCGTGAGCCACTGCGCCCGACCAAGGTTGCATTCTTTTGTTTCTAATTAACTTTTCCAAAAGAGGCAACCAGATACGCATTTTTCTCAGTGAGCAGAGGGATGACTTTGAATAGAATGGAAGGCAAGTTTGTCCTAAGCAGTTCCCACCTTGACTTTTCCCTTTAGATGATGAGTGATTTTGGGGGTCCCAATATTTATTTACCTTTCACAAACTTAACAGACAGAGAGGAACTGAAGAGAAATGGAAAATGAAGCCAGCAGAATTCTTGCACCACAGAATCAGTGTTGCAGCCTGGGAACAGGCGTCCTCTCTCCACATGTAGAAGCAATGCCACTTCTTCACCTGGATGATACAGTCTCTTGCCTATAGATACAATTTCACTCTAACAGACCATTTCTTAGCCCCACCCCAACCTCTGAAGAGGGAGAGAGGCTGAAAGTTAAGTCAATCACCAATAACCAATGATTTAGTCAATCATGCTTATATAGTGAAGCTTGCAGGGAAGCCCAAAACAAAGGTGTTCCTAGAACTTCTGGATAGCTGGATACATGGCATTTCCTGGAAGGCGGGGTGCCCACACCAACAGAGGGCCCTAAAGCTCCTGGTAGATGGTATCAGAATAGAATTGAATTATACAGGCCAGGCATGGTAGCTCACGCCTGTAATCCCAGCACTGTGGGAAGCTGAGGTGGGAGGATCACGAGGTTAGCAGTTCGAGACCAGCCTGGCCAACAGCCTGTCTCTACTAAAAATACAAAAATTAGCAGAGCGTGGTGGTGGGTGCCTATAATCCCAGCTAGTCAGGAGACTGAGGCAGGAGAATGACTTGAACCCGGGAGGCTGAGGTTGCAGTGAGCCAAGACAGCACCATTGCACTCCAGCCTGGGCAACAGAGGGAGACTCCATCTTAAAAAAAAAGAAAAGAAAAGAAAAGAAAAGAAAAAAGAACTGAATTATACAATTCTCAGGCTGTTGATGCAGAGAAATCTCCATACATTTTGGTGACAGAGGTCACAGAACTATTTTGTATTAACTGTCGAGTGAGGAAAAGGAAATACGCTTTGGTTGATTTATTTTTTCTATATCTCTCTGAGTTAAAAAAGTGAAAAATAAGGTGGGGATGTGTATATATTAATGACAAAAGTTGTTCAAGAGAAAGATGTGTCAAACTGGCATCTACAAAGGAGAAGCAGAATGGTTTTGATAAACCTATCCCAAGAAATGTGGAGAAACAGGTCTAAGAAACACATTCTATTGGAGCAGACCATCGTGTTTGTGAAAATCTCCCTGGGCAGTTCTCACATGCAGCCTGGGTTGAAATCTGCAGCCCTAGAAGAACAGGGTTATCTTTGTCATGTGCTGTTCTGAGGAGAGGGGTGACCTTTGTACTTCCTCATCTTGTTTTTTTTTGAGACAGAGTCTCGCTTTGTCGCCCAAACTGGGGTGCAGTGGCATGACCTCGGCTCACTGCAACCTCTGCCTCCTTGATTCAAGTGATTCTCCTGCCTCAGCCTCCTGAGTCACTGGGATTACAGGCGCACACCACCACAGCCGGCTAAGTTTTGTAGTTTTAGTAGAGACGGGGTTTCATCATGTTGGCCAGGCGGGTCTCCAACTCCTGACCTCGTGATCCTCCCGCCTCAGCCTTCCAAAGTGCTCGGATTACAGGCATGAGCCACCACACCCGGCCTGTCCTTCCTCATCTTAATGTGCCACAGGGAGGCGAAAACTTAAGTGACTGGGAGTCACACCCAGGTGAAGATTAAAATTCTCTGCAGATGGTTTTACCATTCTGTGAGGTCTCATCCCAGAGATTCTGATAGGATGATCTAGCTTAGGGCCCCGGCATCGGCAGGCCTGAAGCTCCCAGGGGGCCCCGGTGCACTGCCAGGGCTGGGAAGCTGACCCGCCCGAGGGCCCCAATGCCCAGGGAACTTTTTCCCCTGAGATAATGAGAAGAGCTTTATGGACATCTTGGGGCCTGGGACAGAGGACTAGGGTGTGACCAAGGAGCTCTTCTTGAGATAGACTCTGGAGGGGTGTGTGGGTTCTATACTAATGTGTTTTTCAAATCTGTTTAAGGCTGTTTCTCTTCTTGAGGATATGTCAGGAAATGCTTGTGCTCAGCTTTGGAGCTTAGGGAAACTCGTCAAACCTAAGGAAAATTGTTTCCATAATTTTTGGGTAAATGAAAATAATTTCTTTTTTTGTTTTTGTTTTTGTTTTTGTTGAGATGGAGTCTCGCTCAGTCGCCCAGGCTGGAGTGCAGCGCCACGATCTCAGCTCACTGCAAGCTCCGCCTCCCGGGTTCACGCCATTCTCCTACCTCAGCCTCCCAAGTAGCTGGGACTACAGGCGCCCGCCACCTCGCCCGGCTAGTTTTTGGTTTTTTTTTTTTTTTTTTTTTTTTTGCGTTTTTAGTAGAGACAGGGTTTCACCGTGTTAGCCAGGATGGTCTCGATCTCCTGACCTCGTGATCCGCCCGCCTCGTCCTCCCAAAGTGCTGGGATTTCTGATCCCATGATACGAAGCTTCATGAAGTCTGTACTTTCATCTGACTGATAGAAATACAAAAACATTTTATTTTTGCCTTCTTTTTGGTGGGTACAAATTTCCTTGGTGATAAATGAGAAAAAGAGAGGAAAGAAAATATCTGGGCTGTGATGGGGACTGGTCTCTACCTGTTTTTCTGAGGGTGTGGCTTCAAAAGCGTTAAATCACTCACACCACTACAACAATTAGCATTAGCGATCCCTTTCTTTTAAGATAATAAAATGGAAAATACCCAATGGACATAAACATGTTCAAAAGGTTTTACTTTTTCCTCTCAAGCCAATTTCCACACTCATAAAAAGAGACAAATGATTATTATGATTGGATGCTAACTCCATCGGACATTCTATTACTCACTCAGCCACTCGTCCCCCATAGAGGTGACAGGAACAGGCAGTAGGTTTTTTAGTCACGTTATAGTAGTAAACAGATGTTTTAATGACAGCTTATTTGATTTCCATTGATCCTTTGAATCCATATGAAAAAGCATGGCTGTCATTTCCTGCCTGCCCATAGCTAACCACATTCAGCTGCACTGGGAACCACAAAGAAAGAAAAAAAATTATTTACTCCAGTGTTCATTAATTGGGATTTTAAATTGATGTGTCTTCCAGAGAGCCTCAGGGTGGTGAAAATGTGACAGGGGCTGCTGTGGTTTCCAGAACGAGCTCCTATCCTCTGGGGTTCCTGAGATGGATTGATCCTGGAGTCCAACACAGGATCCAACAAAGTGGATTGATCTTGGAGTCCTCTTGAAAGACAATGGTCCCATTGGATGGAACATGGGTGGCTGAAATACTGGGGGTAGCAGCAGGAGACACCAGGGGCTGGTGGCTGGGCAATGCTCACCACAGCTGGAGGAGCACATGGGGGTAGGTTGCTGTGATTGGCAGATATATCTGCTGCTACTGCAGGAGAAGGAAGAGTTCCTGTTCCTGGAAGTGCTGGAATAGGCGTTAGCTGGATCCCAGCCTGTGGTTCTATCCTTTTTCTTTTCCTCTGGCTGCTTGGGATCCTCTCCATTTTACACTGAGTTTGCAGCCCTTGGCAATCAACTTACTAAAGGATTTCTCTGCAGCCACTTCTGCAGCCTGCCCTGTGGAAACCTGGATGAAAGCCCTCTACTGTCTGGTCTGCACAATAGTGATCATTCAGATCTTCAAAAAACTAGAAATGATTTTCTAGATCTGTCTCAGTAATAGCATCACCCAGTGGTGGTGATAACCTTGTCCTCTGGTGAATCCAGACAAGGCATGGCGAAGCCTGCTTTAGAAGCTTATCTGCTCCAGGGTCATTGATTGCATATCAGTCTTTAATATTCTTATCAGCAAGGGGGTCATCCGGATCTGCAGGCTTCTCATGTCTGTATGGGCCATCCTCTTCTCCCTCACACTCTTCTTTCACCCAGAAGGAGCAAATGTGCTTATTCCTCTGGTAGTAGGGTGTGGTCTGTGCCAGTTTGTACAGCACATCACTGGTGTATGTGACTCTCCCCAGCCGGCCAACTGGCTGTGTTCTGTCTATTATATTCTGCATGTAGTACTCTTCACTGTTGTCTGACTTTGCCAAGTCATCTTTTAAAGACAATTCTGTATCATGAACCTGAATGGACAGGCCATAGTCTAGGACTAACAGGCAGACCTGGCAGATGTTGCTCAATGTCCTGCAGGCTTGGCACACTTCAGTCTTCTTGAAATGCATGTGGATCCCAGGGTACCAGCAAAACACTGTGTATGGCCTGGAATCGATTTTCCATTTTGTCTCATACTTTTCTTTGGTCATTCAGATATATGGGTTTTCTCCAAGACATGTCTGGCACAGAATAGAGAAGTTTGCGTCTTCCTAGTTTTGGTTACTTTAGGTATTGGAACCAAGAAATGTCACCATTTTAGAGGGTCTAGAGGCAGTTGTAGCATTCGAGGTGGTAGCCAGGACCACCACACTCCCGTCAGCCCAGTTCTTCTTCATGCCCCTGTTCTTGAGACCCTGGGCAATTGTCTTTGACACTATGGTTCCTCTTTTTTGTCCCAAGGTGAAACTCTCTTCCAAGGAATCCCCATTCTTGTAGGAAGCTCTGGATTTCCTGATCTCTCCAAGGACTGGCCTGGAAGGGACAGAGAAATGTGAATGCCCCTTGAAACTATTCACAGTGTACAGTTGAATGGTTTTCAAAGACCCCCTCTATGCTGCCAAGCCCTAAGCATGCTCTCATATCTGTTGGTGGGAGATGATAAAACCTTAAATGAGAAGAGCAAGAACCAGGATCGCTGGGAGAAGTAACATCAAATCCTTAAACTCATGGACATGTCAGGAAGCACCCGTCTGGATATTTATCATTCTCAATAATGGATAAAGACACCTGAAAAGTAAATGAATGAAAGGATTTTCAGGCTACGTATTTCTGCCCTGAAAGTGTTCTTCTTTTGTTTCAGGCATAGTGATCTGCCCTGAGAAGAGAACTTGGGTCACCTTCTGGTCACCAGGGGTTGCTTGGCAAGAGCCCCACATATAATGAACCATAGACTCATCATCTATGGAGCTGCCTTTGTTGCCCAGAATAAAAACTCAGCGCTACGAAGAGTGACTGAGGCTAGAACAGAAAGATTGTGGGTTGGTGGGGGAAGAGAGCTAATTCAAAAAGTTAAAGAAAAAGGTATTCTAACATAAGATAATCTCTACTCATGCCTTGCCTATGAGTTGAGTAAATATGGGAAATCACAGTACTGAAAATAATTATCTAAAATTCTAACCACCAGAAACTAAGCTACAATATTTGTGTCATGGTAAAGTAATAGAGAATTTATCTCAGTTCAAAATTAATAACAAATAATTTCAAAATCAACTTAGAGCTTTGCTTTCTGTGTATGTGAAGGAACAAGGTCCAGACTCCCTCCAGCATCAAACAAACAGAAAGCCAGATCCACTGTGTGACCCAAATGTGTCCAGACCCTGGAAAGTATCTGACAGGAGCACAGCACAGTGGCCTGGAGGCTGAATCTAAGGGAGGGAACCCCCTGGCTGCCCCAGCTCAGAGCCTGCAGAGAACATCCAGGAGGCAGTGCAGGCAGGCAGGATCCAGGCAGAGCAAGGAAATCCCTGAGTTAAGGTAACAGGATTGAGGATATAAGGAGAAAGGTGGCTGCAAGACACAGGGCTGAGTGTAGGAGTGAGTGGTTGAACTGGAGGTGAGACTGGAAAGTAGAAGATGGGGGGTCATTGAACCATTGGCAGATACAAGGGTAATCACCAACTAAACAAACTTATCTTAGTGTAAAAGGGAAAAGGAACCCTGCTTTTTTCTTTGAGAGGATTTTTAAAAGAAAACTTGTCCTTATGAGTTTCTTCTCTGTCCCTTTGTGATATATGGAAGTCTCTTCAAAAGCTAAGTAGCCTCTTGCCAGCTTCCAACCAAGACTATCTTTCTCAAGGGCCTGGGAGCCATCTCTCTGAAATGGAATCATTAAGGGACAGAGTTCCCATGAGAGGGTAGGAACCCAACTTCTGCCAGTGCCTGGCTCTAACTTACTAACCTACTCCTGCCAGAAACTATGAGACACTGATCTTTCCTTGTCATAAATCTGATTAGTGAACATAGTGGCTACCCTTGAGGGACATGTAAAAACAGAGCTGTCAAGTTCCTTCCTTGAGGACTGGTTACTGTTTATCTCGGGAACACGCATGCACTGGCTGTGACTGCCTGGCTAAGCATGAGAGTGAGATTTCCTTCTTTCTTGCAATGTGCTAAGTTATTGTCTGTTTTGTGCATCACAATGCGGTTTAATGATTCTTCCATGAAACTGTTTTCTTTCTCTTCTGTCTCTCTAGAGAGATGTCCTGGGTTTGCAGGAGACTTTGTTGTTAATCATATTCCCCACCACAGACAGTGACATCACTGTGCTAGAGGGGAGCCCAAGACCTGGGTGACAGCATCTCTCCCTGCTGCCGCAGCCAAGGTCCCAGTGCCCAGGACAGGATGCCACCACCTGGAGTAGGGGCTCAGATGGGGACTAATATCAGTAACTTGATATTGCTGCTTGAATAATGGACAAACTAGAGATAGCTCCGTTTAATCCATTCACAACCAAGCATTTCTGCTCTGGAGAAGGCAAGACTAGGCATACAAGTCTCTATTCTTCCCTATAAGTACAACTAAAATCACTGGACGTTGTCAGTAAAACAAAATGGAGAAAGCTCTAAAAGGTACGGTACTGGCCCTTCCAGGTGAAGAAAAAGAGGTCCTACGACTTTGGGTCTAAGGGTATGCTGCAGAACATTTTACTAAATTCAGGACAGTATGACATGGCCCTGAACAAGTAGTCAGTTTTTCAAATATTTGAGCCATATTTGGGATGACAGCACCTATGGCCGGAGTCACCCTATTCAGTTCCTGATAATCAACTTTCATTCTCCAGTTCCCTTCATGTTTTGGCACCAACCACACCAGGCCATTTTTTGGGCTCTGTGCAGACACACAAATCCCACCCTCTCCCGTTTCTGAATAGTAGCTCTTATCTCGTGTGCCCTCCTGGGAGGCAATATTGTTTGATACACACCAACCTTCTTGGGTGGGATAACATCACCAGCTTCCATTTGGCTTCCCCTCAGAGCATCCTCACCTGGAGACAGAACTTGCCTAAGGCTGCTTCAAGGGCAACTCCCAGGAGAGTTTCAATATCCAACATGTGCTCTGGGATTGGGGCTCACCAGAGCCAAATTCCAAGCAGTTCCAAAGCAGACAAATGAATCGTTCTTCCCACATGGGCCTCTAATCTCCCTCAGTGGCCTTACATTGAGGAGAACCTTGGACTTTATGTCACATCTGAGGCTGCAGTGCTCTTTTAACTCTCTGTCTCTTTGCTTCCACATGTTGGAACCCAGAGCCCCTGCTGCCCAAAGTTTCCAGTGCCAGGACTGGACGCCATGGGCTCCCCACATGCCTCTCCACAGAGTCCCTCTTTTTGCACCTTGCCCTCTACATGGGCAGTTAACAGAGTGGCCCACAGTGGAAGAGTATAGGTCTCTCTGTAGTTGCAATTCCTTCTGTAACTCAGTACCTTGCTCTCAGCCACCAGCTAAACAGGCTGCCCACGGCACAGAACAGCCTATTCCTTTCCTCCCCACCAACCACTGGGCTTCCTTACTGCTGACCCATTGCAAACCCTCCATGAGGCTCCCTCAAGCCTGTAGAGCTTTGCGGCATCTTGGCCCTCCCAGGGCAGCCCGCAGGCATCAGGAAGGTGGGTGACAGAGCCCCACATAGTCCTTTGTAGGCACTCTGAGATCTTTCTGGTAGGATTCTGTTTTCCCCAGCTGATTTCTTGGAATCCTATTGACCACATCAAGGCTCAAATTTCCTCCAAAGTGGTAGCAGAGTTCCTACAGGGACTGCCCCAAACCATCCTGAAATGGGGCCAGTTGGTGTTCCAAAGAAAGAAGCACTAAATCTCAGGGTGATAAGTTCAAAGTATGTATTAGAACATACAACAGGGGTGCTATGGCGTATCCTCCTGAGGGATAATGAGCTGGAGATGTTTTTCCTGGGTATGTCCACAGTGAGGAGTCTGGTTATGGAGTTTGTATGAGGGCTTAAGAAATTTGGCTTAGGACCAGGGCTGGTATCTTTGAGAGTTTTCAGCAACCTTTATCAGTGCCTAAACACCTTTATCAGTGCCTGAGAATGTTCAAGGCCCCAGCTTGGGTTTAAACCATCAGGGGGAAAGAGGCAGCTGGCTACCTCACAGAGCGGTCAAGTTACTCTGTAGTTCTCAATTGGAACAGAGGAAAAATGAGGGAAAATGGGGGAATCAATGTCATCCTTGGTAGTAAGAATTAATCTTGAGAAGTGTGAGTCATTCAATTTCACTTTTCTTTTTTAAGACTGTTTTGTGTATTTGGTTTCCTGTGAATATCCACATTGTTTTGTTTTATTTTGGTTTTGGAGAGGGGACTTGTCAATTTTTACAAAAAAGAAACATAGCTGGGAATTGGAAGGTCTTACATTGAACCTGTAGATTAATCTGTAAAGTATTGTTATCTTAGTATTAAGTATTTTTATCCTTGAAAATTGGATGTCTTTTAATTATTTCAGATCTTCTGTGACTTATTTCAGCATTTTAAAAAGTGAGTGTAAAATCTTTGCACTTCTATTGTTAACTTTTTCTGAATATTTATTTATTTTGATGCTATTAAAAAAGAAATTATATTCTTCATTTTATTATATTTTCATTGTTGGTTGCATTCATTCAAAGTACAATTGAATTTTGTATGTGGCTCTTGTATCTTGTGACATGGATCAATTTGTTTATTAATTCTAGTGGTATTTTAGTGAATACCTTACACATTTTTATATAGAAGATTCTGTCATCTGTAATAAATACTTTTCGTTTTCCAATCTGGAAGATGTTATTTATTTCTATTGTATTATTTCTCTGGCTAATACCTCTAGTACAATGCTGAATAGAGTGGTAAAAGTGGAATTCTTGTCTCGTTCCTAATCTTAAAGGTAAAGCATCCAGCCTTTCACTATTAAGTGTGATATTAGCTGTAGGTTTTTCATAGATGTCTTTTAGCAAGTCTCACAAGTTCCCTTCTATTAGTAGTTTGCTGGAGGTTTTGTCATAAATGGGTGTTTGATTTTTGACATTTTGTGTATTTAAACTATCACTTTTTGTCCTTTATTTTAGTAATATTGGGCATTAGCCTGTTTGACTTTTGGATATTAAGTCACAATTGCATTTGCAAACAAACAATTATTCTCGGTCTTGGTGTATATTCATTTATTATGTTGCTGGATTTAGTTTTCTAGTGTTTTCTGAGGGTTTATGAGCCTATATTTATATGGCATGTTGGTCCATAGTTTTCTTTCCCTGTCAGGCTTTTATCTGGCTCTGGTATCATGGTAATACTGGCTTCATGAAATAAACACAAAAAAGTTCCTTCCTCTTCAATTGTTGAAAGGTTTTGTGAAGGATTGCTATTAATTATTCATTAAACACTGATAGAATTTTTCATTTTTTTACCTTGTAATTTTCTTTGTAAAAGTATTTTAACCAATTTTTTACTTGTTATATGATCACTCACATATTATATATATTCATATATTACTATATTCTTATATATTTCTTATGTTTGCTTTTATAATTTGTACCTACCAAAATATTAATTTTCCATTTATACTTTTTCATATGTGGTGGATTCAATAGTTAGTTAATATGAGATGATAATATAGAATGAGGCCTTAACCCAATTAACGAATGACCCAAATGTGCTTCTATTGTAGGATAGAGACTATGAATATAACTGTTATCCTTAATAGTAATCTTTATATTGTGAGGCAAATGAGCCTCTGAATATAAGGAAATTAGTGAAACTTCCGTTTAGTTTGGCTTTTATTAAGAAGACAAGCTGAGAATAACTATTTTTAATCAATATTTAGATAAGTCAGAAAAATACTTTTATTAAGAACAAATATAAAATATCTTGTATTTGAAGAAGCACGTGAAAAGATAATTTGATGAATCAGATTGGTTAGTACTTACTTAGCACATACAATACATTAGGCAAGATTCTGACTAATTATGCATTTATAGACATTACTTAAGAGTTAAAAATGAGAAACCCAAAGATTCATTGGCAATGACAAATTGGCATTTTCTATCGTATGAGGTGAAATAAAAACTATCATTAAAATTCACTGTTTTGGTTTAAGACAACTAAATGAACATAAAAAATACTGAATAACTTTATCAGAAAGTTTGACTAGGCATAGAGATCAATGAGTAGCATTTTTGAACAGTGAGCAAAAAGCACACTTTATCAAATATCAGACAAAAATGTTTTACGTGGAAAAATATCAGGCCTATAAAATTTCATTGACTTTATGAGGTCAGAAATAAAACAGATTACATTTTTAGGCACTATGACATGGTAACAGAAATGATGAATGAATGTGTAACCAGAG
Organism: Mandrillus leucophaeus; assembly: GCF_000951045.1. Lineage (NCBI taxonomy): Eukaryota > Metazoa > Chordata > Mammalia > Primates > Cercopithecidae > Mandrillus > Mandrillus leucophaeus. The sequence continues at coordinate 82,500 of NW_012101363.1, read as the reverse complement.
TCAAGTGTGCTCATTATTACGCCCCCAAATTGTTAGAACTAATAAACTAATGCAGTGAAGTTGGAGGATAGACAATCAACCTAAAAAATCAGTTGTGCTTCTATATGCTAATAATGAACTCTGAAAAAGAAATCAAGAAAACAATTTTATTTACCATAGTATCAAAAATGAAAACATTAATCAAACCAAGGAGGTGAACTATTTGTACACTGAAAACTATAAAATATTGATGAAAGCAGTTATAGAAGAAAATTTTTAAATGAAAAAATGCCCCAGGTTTATGGATCAGAAGAATCAATATTGTTAAAATGTTCATACTGCCAAATGTGATGTGCAGATTCAAAGCAATATCTATCAAGATACCAATAGCATGTTTCATAGAAATAGAAGAAAATCTAAATTTAGTATGGAACCACAAAAGACCTCAAATAGACAACACAGTCTTGAGCAAGAAGGAAAAAGCTAGAGGCATCAAACTTTTTGGTTTTAAACTATATTACAAAGCATAATCATCAAAACAGCATGATAATGGCATATAAACACATAGTTCAATGAGAGAACCATGAGAGAGTCCAGAAATATATGCATGCATATACAGCCAACTAATTTTCACAGTGGGAAAGAAATAAACTCATCAATATATGGTGGGAAAATGGAAAATCCACCAGAAAAAAAAAAAAAAAAACCATAAAATTGGAACCATCTCTTACACTATACACAAAATTCAACTTAAAATGGATTAAAGGGTTGCAGGGAGAGCCAAGATGGCCAGCTAGACACAGCCAGGAAGAGCTTCTCCACTGAGAGAAATGAGATCATCAAGTAGATTGGCACACTCTGAACAGATCTTTAGAAATAAGGCATTGAATGTGGATGAAGGGAGGATGCAGACCATGGGCTGAAAAGCGAGAAACCTGGGAACCCTGCACAGGGTTGTCGAGCACCAGGACTCATTCCTGGCCCTGAGTAGCTCCTGGAAAAGGAGTGAGTTAAATAAACACAGAGTGGCCCACTCTCACCATGAACCTCAAGAATCCTAGCTGCAGGAAACCCCATGACCCCATGGACATTTGAATTGGTAGAGAGAACTTCCCAGTGAGTTGGCAGATACAGAACTCCAGCCTGCATGGAACCTAGAGGATTTGGTGCAGGAATGGCTGCAGTGGAGCAACGCTAGGGGTGCCCTTCACCCAAGGCTCACCATGCTCTTCTAGGTGGCTTTAGCCTCTGGTGGCAGCCTATCTTGCCCACAGGATGGGGCCAGTCTGATCTGAGCATGAGCTTGTCTGCCTATCCCAGGGTCCCAGCCTGGCTGCACCTGCTTGTAGCGCAGCCTTGGTGGCCTAGCCAAGGTGCTTGCCAGCAGCCACCACCATAAATCTTTCACCAGCAAACCCTGCCTAATAGTCACAGAACTTCTGCAGGCAGGTCTCCAACAGCATACACTCACCCACAGTCCTCCCTGATAGGCACACACTTGTCTTCCAACTGCTTAGCTGACACACACTCACCCACAGCCTCTCCCTGCTGTTTTGCTGCCATGCATGTGCATGCAGGACCTGCCACTACTCACTGCTACTGGTGCACATGCACATGGGGACCCAGATGCTCACTGCCATCTTGCCAAAGTGCTTTCACCAGCCCATGATCACAATGTTGTTGCCAGTCCACTGCAGCTCCAAAAACAAATGCAACAAAAATTAAAATAAACAAATGGAACCTGATTAAATTAAAAAGCTTCTGCACAGCAAAAGAAATAATCACCAGAGTAAACAGACAACCCACAAAATGACAGAAAATATTTGCAAACCATGCATCCAACAAAGGACTAGTATCCAGGACTTACAAGGAATTCAAACAAATCAGCAAGGAAACAAACCAAATAATCCCATCAAAAAGTAGGCAAATGACATGAATAGACATTTCTCAAAAGAAGATATATAAATGGCCAAAAATCATATGAAAAAGGGCCGGGCGCAGTGGCTCAAGCCTGTAATCCCAGCACTTTGGGAGGCCGAG
>NW_012101363.1:75809-78750 GCF_000951045.1 Mandrillus leucophaeus | reverse complement strand
TCATAAAACAAGTTTTAGAGATATATGAAGAGACTTAAATAATCACACAATAATTATAAGACTTCAATACCCCACAGACAGTGTTAGAAAGATCATCAAGGCAGAAAACTAACAAAGATATTCAGGATCTAGACTTGAAACTTGACCAAATGGACCTAATAGACCTCTACAGAACACTCCATCCAGCAACAACAACAGAATATACATTATTCTCATCAGCACGTAGCACATACTCAAAGATTGATCACACCCTTGCCCATAAAACAATTCTCAACGAGTTCAAAAAACCCCAAATCATACCAACCACAGTGCAATAAAATAGAAATCAATACCAAGAAGATCTCTCAAAACCATACAATTACATGAAAATTACCTGCTCCTGAATGACTTTTCAGTAAATAATGAAATTAAAGCAGAAATCAAGAAATTATTTGAAACAAATGAAAACTGGGACACACCTGAAGTGGTGTTAAGAGGAAAGTTTATAACAGTAAATGCTTACATCAAAAGTCAGAAAGCTCTCAAATTCACAACCTAACATCACTTCTGGAAGAACTAAAAAATAAGAGTAACCCAACTCCAGAGCTAGTAAAAGAAAAGAAATAACCAAAACCAGAGATAAACTGAATGAAATTGAGATGGGAAAATCCATATAAAAAAATCAATGAAACAAAAAATTGGTTCACTAAAAGAATAAATAATATTGAGGGACCACTAGCTAGACTAATAAACAAAAAGAAAAGATCCAAATAAACACAATCAGAAATAACAATGGTAACATTACCATTGACTTCACAAAAATATTTTTTAAAAACCCTCAGAGACTAATATGAATGCACACAAACTAGAAAACATAGAAGAAATGGATAAATTCCTGGAAACATACAGCCTCCTGAGATTGAACTAGGAAAATGTTGAATACCTGAACAGACCAATAACAACTTCCAAAAGGGAATGAGTTATAGAAAGCCTACCAACCAGAAAAAGTCCTGGACCAGACAAATTCACAGCCAAATTCTACCAGGCATATAAAGAAGAGCTGGTACCAATCCTACTAAAACAATTCCAAAAATTTGAGGAGGAAGGACTCATCCTTGACTCACTCTATGAGGCCAGCAACACCATGACACCAAAACCTGGTGGAGGCATAATCAAAAATCACCAAAAAAGCTTCAAGTCAATATCCCTGATGAACGTAGATGTAAAATATTCATAAGATACTAGTAAATGAAATCCAGCAGCAGATCAAAAAGTAAATTATCCATGATCAAGCAAGTTTCATTCCTCAGATGCAAGGTTGGTTCAACATATGCATATCAATAAATATGATTCATCACATAAACGGAACTAAAAACAAAACCACATGATCATCTCAATAGATACAGAAAAGCCTTTTAATATAATTTAACATCTCCTCATGTTAAATACCATCAACAAACTAGGCATTGAAGGAACATATTTCAAAACAATGAGTCATCTATGACAAACCCACAGCCAACATCATACCGAAGGGACAAAAGCCTGACCAGCTCTCCTTGAGAACCAGAGTCAGGCTTCCCATTCACCTGTGTTATTCAAAAGTACCTGAAGTACCAGCCAGAGCAATCAGGCATGAGAAGGAAATAAAAGGCATTCAAATGGAACGAGAAAGTCAAAGTATCAAAGTATCTCTTTCTGCTGATGACATGATTCTATACCTAGAAAACCTCATATTCTCTGCCCAAATGCTCATAGAATTGATAAACAACTTCAGAAAAATTTCAGGATACAAAATTAATGTACAAAAATTACTAGAATTTCTATACACCAACAGCATCCAAGCAGAGAGCCCAATCAAGAATGCATTGCTATTCACAATAGCCACAAAAAGAAAAATTACCTAGGAATACAGTGAAACAGGGAAGTGAAATATCTCCACAACATAAATTACAAAACTGCTGGAAAAAAAATCAGAGATGGCACAAACAAATGGGAAAACATTCCACGCTCATGGATAGGAAGAAACAATATTGTCAAAATGGCCATGCTGCCCAAAGAAATTTACGGATTCAATGCTATTCCTGTCAAACTACTGTTGTCAGTTTTTACAGAATTGGAGAAAAGCATTCTAAAATTCATATGGAACAAGAAAGAGCCCAAATACCCAAAGCCATCCTAAGTAAAAAGAACAGAGCCAGAGGTACCACATTACTTGACTTAAATCTATACTACAAGGCTACAGTAACTAAAACAGCACGGTACTGGTACAAAAACAAACACACAGATCAATAGAACAGGTTAGAGAACCCAAAAATAAAAACACACACCTACAACCATCTGATCTTTAACAGAGGTGACAATTAGAAGCAATGGGAAAAGAAGTACTTATTCAGTAAGTGGTGCTGGGATAATTGGCTAGCTATAGGCATGAGACTGAAATGGAACCCCTTCATTTCACCATATACAAAAATCAATTCAGGATAGATTAAAGACTTAAACATAAAACCAAAAACTATAAAAACCTTAAAAGAAAGCCTAGGAAATACCATTCTGGACATAGACTTTTCATGGCAGAGACCCCAAAAGCAATTGCAACAAAAGCAAAAATTGACAAGTGGGACCTAATTAAACTAACAAGCTTCTGCACAGCACAAGAAACAGCATTAACACACAATCTACAGAATGGGAAAAAATATTTGCAAACTATGTGTTGGGGTGATCAAACCCAACACCAGGTCATGGGGGCTATGAAGTCCAGCGGAGTCAAAGGAATGAGACAAGACAAATTAAGAGTACATAGGGTGGGTCCAGGGGTCCAATGCTAGCATATGGAGGCTGTGAAGGCCCCAAGTTCTGGGAGCACACACTATTTATTGGTAATCAAACAAAGAAGCAGGTGGTAAGGATGTGCAGATGTAGGGATAGACAGGTGAGGACGTGAGGATGTGGGGGTAGAAAGGTA
>NW_012101363.1:72689-75239 GCF_000951045.1 Mandrillus leucophaeus | reverse complement strand
ACTGCAGCCTCCACCTCCTGGGCTCAAGCAATTCTCCTGCCTCAGCCTCCCGAGTAACTGGGATTACAGATGTGCACCACCATGCCCAGCTAATTTTTGTATTTTTAGTATAGATGGAGTTTCACCATGTTGTCCAGGCTTGTCTGGAACTCCTGACCTCAAGTGATCTGCCTGCCTCGGCCTCCCAAAGTGCTGGGATTACAGGTATGAGCTTCCATGCTTGGCCCAGTATATATAATTTCAAGACAAATGTTACAACATATGAATTGGTATTGAAGTGGGAATCAGAAGAGTTCTGTGATCATAGACATTTTGGCAGGAATAAGTGAAAGAATTGACTATCACGTTTTGTATAAGGAAATCACCACCTGTTCTTCTGTCCATTTTGGAGTAGTCAGGCTGAGGTGCACACAGTGTATGTTGTAACTGTTTATGTAGCCATGACACACACTCTGTCTGCAACCCCAAACCAAGACAACTGAAAATTAAAGCATAATATGTTTTGTAGAGTAGTACAAAATGAATGGCATTTATGCATGATGAAATCATTTTCTAGTTACCCAATAAGAAATTAATAACGCAACAAAAAATCATATAAGCCACGAGAGAAAGATTAAATCCCTTGTGATAGGGGGAGGAAACCCAGACTGATCCTAGATTTTGGTGATTGATCCTAGATGGGTTTTGTGGACGCCTACATACTTTCTGTCCTCTGTGCAGCTTGTTTTCTTTTTTCTTTTCTTTTCTTTTTTTTTGAAATGGGGTCTCACTCTGTTGCCCAGGCTGGAGTGCAGTGGCATGATCTCGGCGCACTGCAGCCTCCAACCTCCTGAGTTCGAGCAATTCTCCTACTTCAGCCTTCTGAGTAGCTAGGATTACAAGTGCCCGCCACCACGCCTGGCTAATTTTTGCATTTTTATTAGAGATGGAGTTTTACCACATTGGCCAGGCTGCTCTCGAACTCCTGAACTCAGGTTCCACCCGCCTCAGCCTCCCAAAGTGCTGGGATTACAGGTGTGAGCCACTGTGCCCAGCCTGCAGTTTGTTTTCTAATAGCCAGCATTCTCTTTAGTAGTCCCACTGGCAGGGTGGAACAATCAGAGGTTCCCGAAGGAAAACCTCACATCTGGTTATGAAATATACTATTTGGTTAAATGATAAACTTTTTCACTTGTCATTTCCTAGCATTGATGTAAACAACTTCAGGAGTTTGTCTCTACAATTCTATATCTCTTGAGAAAATATTTTTTCCACCTTTTTTGTAGTTGGCAAAATACAATTGTATCTATTGGGTGAAAACTTAAACATAGCATCTGAAATCATAAAACTTCTAGAAGAAAACATTGGGGAAAAGTTTCTTTTTTTTAAATTTTACTTTAAGTTCTGGGATACGTGTGCAGAATGTGCAGGTTTGTTACATAGATATACATGTGCCATGGTGGTTTGCTGCACCTATCGACCTGTCATCTAGGCTTTAAGTCTAGGTATTTGTCCTAATGCTCTCCTTCCCTTTGCCCCCCGCCCCCTAACAGGCTGTGGTGTGTGATGTTCCCCTTCCTGTGTCCATGTGTTCTCATTGTTGAACTCTCACTTATGAGTGAGAACATGCAGTGTTTGGTTTTCTGTTCCTGTGTTAGTTTGCTGAGAATGATGGCTTTGATATTGGTCTCAACAATGAATTTTTGAATTTGACATCAAAAACCCATGCAATATAAGAAAAAACAATCAAGTGGGACCACGTTCACTAAAATGTTTCTCATAGCAAAAGAAAACAATCAACAAAATTAAAAGTCAGTCTGTATAATTGGAGAAAAATTCTGTAACAGTATATCTGAGAATGAGATTATATGTAAGGAATTCTTAAAACTGAACATCAATAAGTAAATAACCCAGGACCTGAACAGATATTTTTCCAAAGAAGTCGTACAATGGCCAACAAGCATTTGAAAAGATGCTTAGCATCCCAAATAATCAGGAAATGCACATCAGAACTGCAATGAGCTATTACCTCACACAGGCTTGTCAGAATAGTATTTATTAAGAAGTCAAAAGATAATGAGTGCTAATGATGATGTGGAGAAGGGAGAACTCTTGCACACTGTTAATGGGAATGTAAATGGATAAAGCCAAAATGGAAAACAATATGGAGTTTTCTCAAAAAATTAAAACTAGAACTGCCACATGATCCAGCAATCCCACTTCTGGGTATTTATCTGCCTTGGTTCATTTTGTGCTTCTATGACAGAACACTTGAGGCTGGGTAATTTACAATAAATAGATATTTATTTTCTCACACTTCTGGAGGCTGGGAAGTGCAAGATCAAGGTGGTGGCATCTGGTGAGGGCCTTCTTGCTATACTATCATGTGGCAGAAAAACAAAGGCACAAGGTACCAAACTAACCCTATGATAGTGACATTAAACCCAACTGTGAGGACAGAGCTTTCATGGCCCTATTACCTCACAACCACATTTGCCACAACCAAATTTCAACATGAGTTTTGGAGGGGACAAACATTCAAACCATTAACAATATCCAAAGGGAATAAAA
>NW_012101363.1:69199-72639 GCF_000951045.1 Mandrillus leucophaeus | reverse complement strand
AAAAAATTAAAACTAGAACTGCCACATGATCCAGCAATCCCACTTCTGGGTATTTATCTGCCTTGGTTCATTTTGTGCTTCTATGACAGAACACTTGAGGCTGGGTAATTTACAATAAATAGATATTTATTTTCTCACACTTCTGGAGGCTGGGAAGTGCAAGATCAAGGTGGTGGCATCTGGTGAGGGCCTTCTTGCTATACTATCATGTGGCAGAAAAACAAAGGCACAAGGTACCAAACTAACCCTATGATAGTGACATTAAACCCAACTGTGAGGACAGAGCTTTCATGGCCCTATTACCTCACAACCACATTTGCCACAACCAAATTTCAACATGAGTTTTGGAGGGGACAAACATTCAAACCATTAACAATATCCAAAGGGAATAAAACTGCTATCTTGAAGAGATATCTGCACTCCTATACTCATCACAACATTACACACAATAGACAAGATATAAAAACAACCTAGATGTCTATCAACAGATAAATGGATAAAGAATATATGAAATATCTATTAATATATCTATTTGTCTATCAAATGAAATACTATTCAGTCCTAAGAAAGAAAATCCTGCCATTTGCAACAACATAGATGAACTTTGAAGACATTATGCTAAGTGAAATAAGGCAGACATAAAAATACAAATTTTGTGTGAACTCATTTTATGAGGAATCTGAAAAAGAGTAGAACTCATAGTTACAGAGAGCAGAATGGTGGTGACCTGGGGCTGAGGGATTGGGAAAAAATGAAAGATACTGGTCAAAGGGTACAACCCTGTTGTCACAAGATAAATAAATACTAGAGACCCAATGTGCAGCATCATGACTGTACTTAATAATTACATCTTGTATACTTAAACTTTGTTAAGAAAAATGGATCTCAAATGAACTTACCACACTAAAATATAGTAACTATGTGACATGACAGATATGTTCATTAGCCTTGTTGTGGTAATAGTTTCATAATATATAAATACATCAAAACATATATTTTAGTTTTTACACTTTAAATACAGTTTCTATTTGTCAATCATACTCCAAAAAAGGTGAGAAAAGATTGTATAACCAAACTAATATCTAGTCATATGTAAATTTTATTTAAGACCATTTAAAATAACTTTTAGATTAAATTTAAAATCTAATTTGGTATAATTTTTTAAAATTTTACTTTAAGTTCTGGATACATATGCACAACGTGCAGGTTTGTTACATGTGCCATGGTGGTTTGTTGCATCTATCAACCCATCATCTAGGTTTTAAGCCCTGCATGCATTAGGTATTTGTCCTAATGCTCTCCCTCCCCTTGCCCTCCAGCCCGCAACAGGCCCCAGTGTGTGCTGTTCCCCTCCCTGTGTCCTTGTGTTCTCATTGTTCAGCTCCTACCTATGAGTGAGATCATGCAGTGTTTGGTTTTCTGTTTCTGTGTTAGTTTACTGAGGATGATGGTTTCCAGCTTCATCTGTGTCCCTGCAAAGGACATGAACTCATTCTTTTTATGACTGCCTAGTACTGCAGCCATGCCACAATCTAATGGGATTGATGGGTCAAATGGTGTTTCTGGTTCTAGATCCTTAAGGAATCACCACACTGTCTTCCACAATGATTGAACTAATTTACACTCCCACCAACAGTGTAAAAGTGTTCCTATTTGTCCACATCCTTGCCAGCATCTGTTGTTTCCTGGCTTTTTAGTGATTGCCATTCTAACTGGCATGAGATGGTATCTCATTGTGGTTTTGATTTGCATTTCTCTAATGACCAGTGACGATGAGCTTTTTCTCATATGTTTGTTGGCCACATAAATGTCTTCTTTTGAGAAGTGTCTGTTCATATCTTTTGCCCACTTTTTGATGGGGTTGTGTTTTTTTTCTTGTAAATTTGCTTAAGTTCCTTGTAGATTCTGGATATCAGACTTTTGTCAAATGGATAGATTACAAAAATTTTCTCCCATACTGTAGGTTGCCTATTCACTCTGATGATAGTTTCTTTTGCTGTGCAGCATTTGTCAATTTTGGCTTTTGTTGCAATTGCTTTTGGTGTTTTAGTCATGAAGTCTTTGTAAATTGGCATAATTTTTACAGAGACAAAAAAGGTTTTTCAAAGAAGCATGATTTAAAGCTAGAATTGAATATTTAGCTAAAATGTTTAATTTTTATTCATTGTTCATTTTAAAATTCTTTTTAGAGATGAGGTCTTGCTCTGTCACCCAGATTGAAGCCAGTGGTGCAATCACAGCTCCCTGCAGCCTCAACCTCTGGGGCTCAAGGAATCCTCCCACCTCAGCCTCCTGAGTAGCTGGCATTACAGGCACTCACCATCATGCTTGGCTGATTTTTAAAAATCTATTTTTGTAGAGGTGAGATCTTACTATCTTACTATGTTGCCCAGGTTGATCTCAAACTCTAGCCCTCAAGCAATCCTCCCAGCTCAGCCCCCAAATTGCTGGGATTACAGGTGTGAGCCACTGTACCTGGCCTAAAATACTTTTGATAAATAAGAGTAAATTAGAATATTTTCCAAAGTGAAGTTTTTGAGAGATTTTATTACCAATAGAATCTTCTTTAGGGTACACTTCAAGAAGAAAGAAACATTTTCTGGTATTAAATTAAAATGAAAAAGAGTAAGAGACTTAATATGGGGATATCAACTATCGTAGACACTGAACTAAAGAAACTAAAAATTCCTTGGTAGAATAGGTTTCAAAAGTATTTAGAGATAATAAAAGTATAATTCTTTATATTTCAATTAAATCAAATTGAAACATTTCAGTGGTACTTGAACAGTTTGACTGATGGCCGAAGACTCTTTTCTCAGAAAACATTTTTCATCGCTGGCTTATTAAAAATTGATGGTATTTCTATTGCAATTTTGCATCATATTGATTATTGTTTTATCGGAACTGATTTGCACCAAAGGACTAACAGTAGCATAGGCATTCAGCACAGCTCCCTGCACGCTCAGGACAACGTATGGGTCATACGTCCATAGTAGGGTTAAAAAGATTGAGAAGACAAAGTCCACCCAGTGCATGACCAGAAAGAAACTCACCAGCAGCAGGATGGTCTGGGTGGCCCTTTTCTCTGGGGAGGGTCTTGGAGAGGTGGGTGCTGTGGAGGTGCTGGGATTGCCTCCAATGCCTGGACAGGAGAATCACCATGTATGCGCTCGAGAGCAGCATAAGTACTACACAGGACATCCTTGGACAATGTCACAGTGAAAAACACTCCCCTGATTATGGAGTTCATGGGGGAAAGTGAGCAGTATTTACTGACATTCAGTAGCTTGATATGGGTCATGTTGGAAGAATGCACAGAGAAAAATATTAGCCAACTACTGAAGGACAAATTGAAGAACACCCCAAAAAAGAAAACATGCATAATGTAATTTGTGGATTTATGTTTAAACCTTGCCATCCAGGAGGTGCTGGGGCTGAGG